>NC_064641.1:299441185-299750785 GCF_023864345.2 Schistocerca serialis cubense
CGTTAAGCAGGTTCATATTCCACATGTGTTTTCCGCCTCCTGAGACGCACGGATAATTCTGCTAACTGGCTACTTCTGTTTCCACTAAAACGGAGAAATTACTTTGCAGTGCGCTATCGTCCACTGTAGTTAAAGCGTATGGAGCTGATTACACTTTCAGGTCACTGAAGCTTTCGAGAAAGTGGAATACGTGTTGGTGAGATAGAGCTTAACACGCCCCCCCCCCCCCCTAACGTAGCCACATAATGCGGTACGCATTACTCAGCAGGTGCCACAAATTGAGATAAATCACGCGAATGCTTTCCAGTGCCGATAGGAGTAAGACTTTGTTCAGTACCCGGAAAAGAGCACCAGGTTCTCGTCATTAGTGCCAACAGGCCGTCGACCAACACAGCAGAATATACTGGCGTCACTCTGGACATAAATTCAGGGATATTAGGAGTTAATAAATGGAGGCGTGTTTCTATGATCTACGGTCTGATCTGAGTGTCAACCGGTCAAGCTGCGAAGCTGACACGTCGACTATGAAAGCATTTTAATGGCAATCAGAGTCTTCATGCACCATCCCTGACAGACTGTCTGTCAGTCCTGCTGCAAGTCCGCTGTTGAGTCGTCAGCACTTGGGTCAGAGTGATTCAGTGCACACATTCACACGTAGAAATAAAACAGCTTTTGACAAACTGGAAGGAAACTATAAACTGAGAATAGGAATTAGATTTGCAAAAGTTTTTTTACTTCCATACAGCATAACGAACATGGTTTCCTTTAGGGAGCCAAAAGAGAACAGTAGCAGCAGAAACCAAATCGTTTTATCGAAGGTGTGAGGAGGGATGTGGAAAGAATGAATACGAGGATCGTGATATATATGCGTAAGGTTGCCGTCGTTGCTATCCATTTGATACTGGAAGATAAGGATTAACAGTCAGAGAACTAGCTGAGGTTGTCTCGATGACCGAGTTGTAGGGACAGAAAATTGCACTTCCTGTGCTGGTCCACTGGACGGTGAGTCAGCACGTGGATTCGAAGCGGGTGTAGCTCGCCGTCTTGTCTTACTCTAGATGGTTGTTCATACGAACCCAAAGTAAGTCATAAAAGATGACAGTCTTAATACCTGTCGCAATTCGTTTTTATTTGCTCTCTCATTACTAGTGTCGAGCCTGTCTTCAAGAATGGTTCAAATGGCTCTGAGCACTATGGGACTCAACTGCTGAGGTCATGAGTCCCCTAGAACTTAGAACTACTTAAACCTAACTAACCTAAGGACATCACAAACATCCACGCCCGAGGCAGGATTCGAACCTGCGACCGTAGCGGTCTTGCGGTTCCAGACTGCAGCGCCTTTAACCGTACGGCCACTTCGGCCGGCTGAGCCTGTCTTCATTCAGATGGAGATGCGTACTACGCATCTTACATCTGACTTTGGTACACAGCACGGATCATTTGGTATTAGAATCTGATTGATCACCGACTGGATAATGTTAACTTAATGTGTCCTTTTACGAATGAAATCGTTGTAATAAATTCGATTACCAGGCCCAATTTTTCACTCTTCACGTGACCACTGTGATATTAACTGGCCACACGGTCCGTTCAGTAAGGCCACAGAGTTACGCGTCTGCTCTTAGGCACTGTTTGTTATGAACTGTGTGCTACTTAGCCCTTGAGCCATTGCTAGAATTATACTCGTACCTACTCCAATGTCAGATCCACTGCTGATTATGGTGTACTCTGCTTTACCTTGATGGTTAATGGAATGACATCAAACATCTCACCGATTAGTACCGACAAACACAATACGCAAATCGGTACAAGACCAAAGAAACAGAACAAAATATTAAACATTATAGGACAAATGTATGCGACAGTTGCTCGTATCTTAGACTGGACTGATGTTCTGGCGGCAAGCATATTACAGATACACAACAACACTCTCCCAGGATGAGCGTGTGCCCGTGACGTTTAACTCCTGGATATATGCAAAAAAGAGAGAGAGAGAGAGGGAGAGAGAGAAAGGGAAAGAGGCTTTCCCGGCGTAACAACGTATTTCAGGCGTAGAAGTAACTTGGGCCATACCCGAGATGGGAGTGTTTAGATCCACCACTCTACACTCAGGGTTCAAGAGTGCGATAAATTCGAGGCGAAAAGATGTCAGTGATAATATTTGCTGGTGACATTGCTGTATTCAGTGAAAATTAAGAATTACAGGATATTTTGAATAGAATGAACAGTCTGATGAGTACACAGTATGGATTGAGAGCAAACCGAAGAAAGACGAAACTAAAGAGAAGTAGCAGAAATGAGAACAGCAAGAAACATTAAAATTGGTGATCACGAAGAAGGTAAGGAGTTCTGCTTCCTACGCACCAGAATAATCCGTTATGGACGGAGCAAGGAAGATATAAAAAAACAGACTTGCACAGGCAAAAAGGACATTCCCGGCCAAGAGAATCTGATAGCAACATACGTGGGACTTAATTTGAGAAAAAATTTTTTGCGAATATACGTTTGGAGCACAGCACTGCACGGTAGTGAACCATGGACTGTGGGAAAACTGGAACAGAAGAGAGACGTGGTTCTACAGAAGAATGTTGAAAATTAGATGGACTGATAAAGTAAGAAATGAGGAGGTTCTCTGCAGAATGTGCTAGGAAGAAGTGCGGTATGATAGGACATTGTAAAGACGTCATGGAATGGCTTTCATAGTGCTAGATGGAGATATAGAGGGTAAAAACTGCAGGGGAAGACAGAGACTGGAATACATCCAGCAAATACTTGAGGATACATGTTGCAAGTGGTACTCTGAAATGAAAAGGTTGACGCAGGAGATAAATTCGTGGCGGACCGCTTCAAACCAATCAGAAAACCGATGAAGTCGGAAGCTCCATGAGACTTTTTGCGGATCATGCTGTTGTAAATAGAGAAGTTGCAATACTAGATAAATGCAGCGAAATTCAGGAACAACTGCAGAGGATCGATGGTTGCTGCATGAACTGCACTGGGCTCTCAACGTAAACTGTAACGTATTTCGTGTAAATAGGTAGAATGACCAGTTATGATTACACAATTTCCGAACAATCACTGGAATCAATCGCAAGTGTTGAATATCTTCTACTACGGAGCGATTTAAAGTGGAAGGATCGCACAAAATTAATTGTAGAATAGGCATGTACCATTTCATTGGAAGAATCCCCGTGCAGTTCAGAGTACCAGTTCAAGGAGATAGTTTATAAAAAACCTTGTTCGAATGATACTTTAAGATTGATACTCTTACCACGCAGGGCTGGTCCAGAAACAGACAAGATACACAGAAAAGCTTCATATTTCATCATATTTTCGTTTATTAAGCGCAAAAGCGTCACAGCGATGCTCGTTCAAAACCATTGACAGACGCTACAAGAGAGGTGTTTTGCATCGCGGCGTAGCTTACTGTCACAATTCTCACAGCGTAAGGTCCTAGAAGAGTCAACGAATATACTGCTTCCTCCTAGGCATATTTTCCGAAAAGACAACGTTGACAACTTTTCAAGAGGTCCGATCTCACAGTGAGGCTTACCAGCAATTGTTCTTCCCGCCCACCACCCGTGACTTTGACAGGAAAAGACGGGAAGTGACAGTGGTACAGAAAATACCCAATGCCACACATACCATAAGGAGGCTTGCACAATATAGATGTAAATGTAGATGTGTTCGTATCGAGTTTGCCTCCGGGCTGTAGCGTAGCGTGTCATGATGGTGGCCAACAGACCCGCTGAAATATCATGGCCAGATGAACACAGAACCCGGCTCCACAGGAGACTAGTGCAGCGACAGATCCTGTTTCCACTGAGCTCCACAACTGGTGGAATTTTTCGTACCTCGCACGTATTGATTTGATCCTCTAAGCGGCCGTATGATTAACAGCGAGGAACGTTGTGCTACTTGAGGCTGAGGTGTGTGTGTGTGTGTGTGTGTTTTGGCCCGTATGCAGAGAATATAGTTGACGTCTAAAATTCTAAGAATCATGCGAATTATTCAGAACAGAGCTTCAAATTGACTTCTCATTGCCGCTCAACTCATTCATCACGTGTCAACCTCTTGGATGCACTTTTTACTTAAAGTCTTTCGCAGTTGGCTCCAAGCGGAACCTCTGTTTGATTAAACTATCTTCGGGGCTTTGTACATGTTCGCTGAAAGCACTAACGGCGTTCCGCAACGAAAGAAAGCCAAGTCGGACTGCAGGTCTCAGGATTACAAGTAGCAAATTACAACTGTGTTTTTTACAATTTTTTTATTTTCGTTGCGCCACAGAATCCCACAAAGAAAATAAAACAACACTAGAATGCCATTAAGGGAGAGAGAACGTGATTCGGGGCGGAATTATTATGGACCGTAATGTCATGCTCGAAATGCAGGCGGTGCAGTCAGAGTGGGCCGGCCGATAATTGATACCGCGCGCCGTGTTATTTGAGATCAATATTTCAGCGCCATTAGCATAATCGTGCGGATCGCGGCGGTGCGCAGAGCTACAGCCGCCTCCCTTGCCACTGCCATGCTGTGCTGTGCTGTGCTGTGCTGCAGATTTCACGCCTGTCCTCGCCTACCTTGGGCCTTCCCAGAGAGCAAGTTATCCCGACAGCCGCCTCCACCAGTGCCACTGATGTTCCGTCTCGTGTGGAAGAGATTTGCTGGAAATGAAGTGATTTAGTATAAACTTTGGCTCTTTGTTTCCTAATTAACTGTAACCATAGTGTCGAAGTGTAGAGACTGTGTAATAATTATTTGTGTTATATTATTGCCATTCTCATTTACATAGCCGGCCGAAGTGGCCGTGCAGTTAAAGGCGCTGCAGCCTGGAATCGCAAGACCGCTACGGTCGCAGGTTCGAATCCTGCCTCGGGCATGGATGTTTGTGATGTCCTTAGGTTAGTTAGGTTTAACTAGTTCTAAGTTCTAGGGGACTAATGACCTCAGCAGTTGAGTCCCATAGTGCTCAGAGCCATTTGAACCATTTACATACTGTTTAAGTTAGCGTTGCGCATTACGGTCCTTTTTTTTTCATCCTCTGTATACACTGTCTGATGAGAAGTACCCGGACACCACTATCTAATGCCGAATGAGAGGCGAAACCGCCAGTGTGTTGTCAGCAGCAACAGTAGACTGAATCTGTCAAGAGCGTTCGGTGACTTCGGACGTGCGCTAGTCACTGTATGTCTCCTGAGTAGCAGGTCTATTAGGGACGTTTCAACCCATCTGAAGCTGCACAAGTCGACGGTTGGTGATGTGGCTGTGAAGTGGAAACGCGAAGGCACAACCGCAGCTAAACCAATACCAAGCAGATCTGGCGTTCTGACGGACAGGTACCGTCAAGAATTGCGAAGGACGCTTGTAAAAAGGCGCATAAAACCAGCAGAAGGAATCAGTCGTGAGTTCCAAAGTGCTGCCAGCAGTCCAGCCAGCACAATGACTGTGCCTAGGGATTTAAGGAGAATGGGGTGCAGTGATCTAGTAGCTCTACATCTACATACATACTCCGCAGTCCACCATACGGTGCGTGGCGGAGGGTATCTCGTACCACAACTAGCCTCTTCTCTCCCTGTTCCACTCCCAAATAGAACGAGGGAAAAATGACTGCCTATATGCCTCTGTACGAGTCCTAATCTCTCTTATCTTATGTGGTCTTTCCGCGAAATGTAAGTTGGCGGCAGTGAAGTTGTACTGCAGTCAGCCTCAAATGCTGGTTCTCTAAATTTTCTCAGTAGCGATTCACGAAAAGAACGCCTCCTTTCCTCCAGAGACTCCCACCCGAGTTTCTGAAGCATTTCCGTAACACTCGCGTGATGATCAAACCTACGAGTAACAAATCTAGCAGCCCTTCTCTGAATTGCTTCTATGTCCTCCCTCAATCCGATCTGATAGGGATTCTAAACGCTCGAGCAGTACTCAAGAATAGGTCGTAGTAGTGTTTTATAAGCGGTCTCCTTTTGCAGATGAACCACATCTTCCCAAAATTCTATCAATGAACAGAAGACGACTATCCACCTTCCCCACAACTGCCATTACATGCTTGTCCCAATTCATATCGCTCTGCAATGTTACGCCCAAATATTTAATCGACGTGACTGTGTCAAGCGCTTCAATACTAATGGAGTATTCAAACATTACACGATTCTTTTTCCTATTCATCTGCATTAATTTACAATTATCTATATTTAGAGTTAGCTGCCATTCTTTACACCAATCACAAATCCTGTCCAAGTCATCTTGTATCCTCCTACAGTCACTCAACGACGGCACCTTCCCGTACACCACAGCATCATCAGCAAACAGCCGCACATTGCTATCCACCGTATCCAAAAGATCATTTATGTAGATAGAAAACAACAGCGGACCTACCACACTTCCCGGGCACTCCAGGTCCTCGTAAACCATACGGATGCTAAGCAACGCTTGAGGTGATGTAAAGAGCGACGCCACAGGACTCTGGATAACTGGAGATAATTGGAGTGATGAATAACGCTACTCCCTGTGGGGTTTGAAGAATGACGGGAGAACTTTGCCTGCCATCACGTATAATGCCAGTAGTGAATTGCAGAGAAGGTGGTGATACGGTGTAGGGGCGTTCCTCCTGGTAGGCTGTAGCACCCTTGTTGTGCTTGAGAAAACGCTAAACACGCAAAAATATGAGCACATTTTATGGCAGTAGTTCAGAGACGATGCCTGTCTGGGTAACAGTGCACCCTGTCATGAAACATTATCTGTGGGCAAAGGTTCGTGGAAAACAACATTCCTGAAGTTCACTGGCCTGCTCAGTGTCCCTACGTGAACCAAATGGAACGCCTCTGGAAAAATTTAGGAAGTCAACTTCTCTACAGAGTCCAGCGTCCAACATCTTAACTTCTCCGGTTTCGGACCTTGAGGAAGAATGGGCAGTCATTTGTCCACAGACATTAATACGCCTCACAGATAGTGTCTTCAGCGTTCAAGCCATCATAAAAGCGAAGGTTGGATGCTGTCCAGTGATAGGTGTCTGGCTGCTTTTCATCAGACATTGTGTGACACCAGTATTCCACTACAGCAGTTGCTTGCATCCTACACAGGTTGTGTTGTCCAACTCAACAGACAGTGCGATACATCTTGCTGACTCCCACATCAAGATAACAACAGCAGCAGATAGTACTGGCGTCGATTTCTTGCTCCACCACGCACCCACCCACAGCAAACAAAAGCCGTTCCATCGACAGAATAGTGCACAAAATTTGATTTAGATTAATTAAGACATCTTTTTATTAAATAACGTATATGATCTCCTGACGATGAACAGCACTTGCTCGAAACGCATAGCGTTTTGTTAAGTTGAACAGAAAATAAATGTTAGTGTGACACGAACAATTAATGCGTTATTTTCCGCCTGTAATTACAACATCGCTTCACAACAGCTAACCGATAATTCTTTTAAGGACATATTACTTTATCTCTCCTCGATAGGTGCCAAAGATACCACGATGCTGACAAGTTCCAGTACCACCATCCTCTGCTCACTGGTACCAGTGGGTGTGGTCTACACTACTCAGGGCCATGTGCTCAGCACACTGTTGTCCCGTCTGTTGTCAGCTTTCTGATTCTTGGTGCCATTCTTATTCTTCCTCTTCTTCGGCCTCATGGGACTGCGTGAATGCCTTTCCAGTCCACCCATCAATGAGAAACTACCTAACAATGTTGCCAATCGAACTCGCATCGCCGGCCAGAGTGGCCGAACCGCTCTAGGCGCTACAGTCTGGAACCGCGCGACCGCTACGGCCGCAGGTTCGAATCCTGCCTCTGGCATGGATGTGTGTGATGTTCTTAGGTTAATTAGCTTTAAGTATTTCTAAGTTCTAGGGGACTGATGACCTCAGAAGTTAAGTCCCATAGTGCTCAGACCCATTTGAACTCGCATCTGGCTACTTTCAACAGTGGTTCAGCTGTTACTGGCAGGACTCAACTCCAAAGAATGCTAACTGATAAAACTAAGAAAAAATAGTGGCTAAAGATTCATGCAGCAGTTACTAATTAAAAGAAACTGCACATTCCGCTGTTAACTGAATACAAAATAATCTCACTTTCGTTTCATTTCAGTTGCAAATGTAAATGAGGAGCTCCTGAGAACAAATGAAGAAACTTACAGTCACTGCGACTCCGAATCATGAGGGACTGGCATTTTAATCTAGATTTAGCAATGTTAGTGGTAGCTTGGTCGGATGCCTTTCCGGTCGCCACCATGCCCCCTCGCCCCCCCTCCCCCTCCTACGCCGCGCCCCTCCTCCAATTCCGTCTACAGAATTTTTTGTTCCTCACCTGTCTGCGTCTAGTATTATCTCATGTGCTAGTGTGTGAACGTTTTCGAAATATCTGCAAATTGTGTAAATCAGACGGGACGTGGTACGAGTCCTGTAGTCACCTTGCCGAATGTGCGAAACCACCAAAAAACAACATCCCGCCAGGCCGTCGCATATTCTCGTCGTTAATGAACCGGGTGGATTCGATACACAGCTGACGTCCCGCCCCGAATCCTGGAAGTGGCGTGCTAACGCGTGTGGCTATCTAGGCGGGTTAAGTGTTTTCAAATAAATAATAATGGTAATAGTAGTTCTGCCGTGGCGCTACCATAAACATGTCAGTCCAATATGGACACAAAAGAACGATGGCTGAATACGTTTTATAATTTTTTTTGTGTTTGTTGTGGCACTGTTACTGCAAATTGCGGCCTCATGTTGTTTGCGCCATCGTTCTGGGCCTCCACGGCATGTACATTGGTCTTGCGGGCTCTGCACTCCCCACATTCGAAGCTGGATAGTGGTTTGCAAGTTCTTAGTGGACGAAATGAAACAGATTTTTTCCAAAAAGATTAACAAAATGGTTTTCCTCCACTTGCTGCCCTTGTCTCATCACTCAGCAATAATTAGTTGTATTTGAAATTAATACTTTACTGGAGAGTTAACAAAACTTGCGTAACTGGACCGTTACAAGGTTTCTGGAACTTGTTACCGGGATGGGACTGGCACATTGTAAACTGTTACTGCTTATTAATAGCTCAGATAGCCTGCACATCGCAACATGTAACTGGCCTCTGCTGCTGTGCACTGCTGTCGGCACCCTCGAAGCCGCTGGCTCCACCGCCCCTGCGGTGCGCGTCGACAGCTGCCTGGCGGCCACCCTTCCGCTACAGACGTTGATTTAGCGGCGCCGAGGCAGCTGCGCCGGAAGTGCCGTCTGCTACCGGAAGCTGCGGGCTCCCGCGCGCCGCCCGCTGCTCAAACAAACCCGACAGAGCAACGGCGTCGCGTTGACTCTTCCTTGCCGCTGGCCGCGGGCACGTGCCGCTCGCCGCGGAAGTGACTCTTCCCTGCCGCTCGCGCGTCGGCAGCCAGTGTCGTTTAAGCTTCGTGTAAACGACGACACTAAGTTGCGCGCAACTGCGCTACCGGCCACTGCGCATGCGCAGCACTGCGGAACTCGTTGGTGAAAGTGAACAGTTTCGGCTTGTTCGAAGTTTGGTGACGTTTGCACGTGTTTGAAGGTTAGCTGTCGTGTCGGTAGAGTGGCAAACTGAAATATGAAGTGGGCAACGGAGGAAATTGTTTGCTGTCTTGGATGTGTGTGCTGCGTATAGGTTTCCAGGGGATTTCGAAGACGTCGATACGATTAAATGAGTGGAAGGGCTAGTTTGAGATAGGTGGGACACATTTCTTCCAAATTGTATTTCATTTAAAGCACATTGGTGACGTTTGCACGTGTTTGAAGGTTAGCTATCGTGTCGGTAGAGTGGCAAACTGAAATATGAAGTGGGCAACGGAGGAAATTGTTTGCTGTCTTGGATGTGTGTGCTGCGTTTAGGTTTCCAGGGGATTTCGAAGACGTCGATACGATTAAATGAGTGGAAGGGCTAGTTTGAGATAGGTGGGACACATTTCTTCCAAATTGTACTTCATTTAAAGCACATTGCTAACTCAGTTTTATCACAGCAAAAGACTCCCGCAAAACACGCAGCAGTACTCATAAACAGAAAACTCTCATCTAATCATTACAGTGTGAAGCAAAATATAATTTTAAACAGTTACGTAGATAAACCTGAACAACTTGCTCGACAGATACAAGAATGCAATGTAAAATAATTTTAGGAAACGCAGCACGACAGCTACATTCTCTTTAATTAAAGGAGTATTATTAAGGTGGTCACAAGCAGTCTGGTAAACTTATAAGAGAGTCGTACGGTAGGTTGTGCTGAGAAACAATTGTTAAGAAGAAAATTTGATTCCAAGTTAATTAGCAATGCGTTAGCCAATTAGGCCGCTGCGTTTGCAAATTCAAAAATGGTTCAAATGGCTCTGAGCACTATGGGACTTTACGTCTGAGGTCATCAATCCTCTAGAACTTAGAACTACTTAAACCTAACTAACCTAAGGACATCACACACATCCATGCCCGAGGCAGGATTCGAACCTGCGACCGTAGCGGTCACGCGGTTCCAGACTGAAGCGCCTAGAACCGCTCGGCCACACCGGCCGGCTTTGCAAATTCGATAGTCCCTACAGAGGTGGTGTCACCAAACGTTTTCTTCGTTTGTATCCGTAAAACTAAACAGGAAAGCTATACAAAAATTCGGCGTGGGACAGTAGTAAGGATCAAACCCGAGCCAAAGGCTGAGCAGTCTCGTGCGCTATCATCTACACTATGAGAACAACTAATAGTGCCTGGCGGACCACATGAATTTGCGCGCGCACGGACCTGACTGGCTAACTTGAATTTTAATTAAATCGGAAACGGCGCAATGTATCCAATTTTTTTCTAACAGTTATTTCTTGGTACAACCTTCCCTGCAACATCCTTACAAGCTTTTCAGACCACCTTGTATATCCCATGGTATCTATGCATAGAAAGTACTACCAGAGAAACGAGTGATATTAAACTATAAAAATTTTATATACATCAAACAACCATCAACACTTGTCGACACTGTTTCCCTTACCAAAAGCTCAAGCTAAATAAAAGTTAAACAGTAATGTTCATGAACTGTCATATAATTGAGAGGCGATTAAATATACCAGACCAACACCAACAACACTGGAGCCACCGTTCCACTCACTCTTAAGACAACCAACCTTTCTTAAGCTAACGGCACCATCTGCTTTTTCAATAGTAGCTAAGCCTTGCTTAACTAGAACCAAAGCCATCCAGCACTTCTGCGCAACTAGCTAGCTAGGTACGCCTGGGTCCACAAACCTGGACGTTAACCACCGGCCGGCCGGTGTGGCCGAGCGGTTCTAGGCGCTACAGTCTGGAACCGCGCGACCGCTACGGTCGCAGGTTCGAATCCTGCCTCGGGCATGGATGTGTGTGATGTCCTTAGGTTAGTTAGGTTTAAGTAGTTCTAAGTTCTAGGGGACTGATGACCTCAGCAGTTAAGTCCCATAGCACCCAGAGCCATTTGAACCATTTGATAGCCGGCCGAAGTGGCCGTGCGGTTGAAGGCGCTGCAGTCTGGAACCGCAAGACCGCTACGGTCGCAGGTTCGAATCCTGCCTCGGGCATGGATGTTTGTGATGTCCGTAGGTTAGTTAGGTTTAACTAGTTCTAAGTTCTAGGGGACTAATGACCTCAGCAATTGAGTCCCATAGCGCTCAGAGCCATTTGAACCATTTGATAACCACCGGCGACCTTAGAGGTGCAAGACGACACACGTCGAACAAACAACCGTGACACGTTAAACCACGCGATGGTAACCGCCACTGTTAACGATGCGGACCAAGGAGACAAGAACGTCAGATGTCCTGAGGCGAGCAGGCCCAGTTGATGGTCCCTACAGGTCTAAAGCTTGATGCGCCGGGCCGCTGCTGTTGCATGCGACAGCAGGCAGTTTCGTTTAGGAGGCGCCACAGTCGCACTACCCAGCCGGGCGTGCGCGGGAGTTCAAATACGTCGCAATAGTGCAACTTTTTGAGTCGGCACAGGTGGTGATTATAAAAACAAGCAACAACGTCTTCCTCACTTGAGGCCATCCTTCGCCACCTGAACAAGGTTGCTTTCACAATATCTGAGCTGCAGAGCAAAATTAATTTAGTCGGGAGTAAATATACGAGGTGTGGCTAGAAAAAAACCGGACTGATGCTGGAAAAAACATTTATTTACAATTATTTACAATTTCATGTTATCTCCTTCAATGTACTCTCCTCCTCGGTCTCTACACCGCTCCATACGAATTTTCCACTGTTCATAGCAATGCTGCAGATCATTTTCGGTAAGTCCATACATTACTTCCGTCGCTTTTTCTTTTACTGCTTCAACAGTCTCAAATCTAGTTCCTTTCAAAGCTGACTTGACTTTAGGGAAAAGAAAAAGTCACAGGGGGCCAAATCAGGTGAGTAGGGTGGATGTTCTAAGATGGGAATGTTGTGTTTTGCCAAAAACGTCTTCACTGACAACGCACTGTGAGCTGGGGCATTGTCTTGGTGAAGGATCCATGACTTTTTTCTCCACAAATCCTTCCGTTTCTCCGTACTCGCTCACGTAGGGTAGCCAGGACGCTAATGTAGTAATGCTGATTCACTGTTTGTCCCTCTGGTACCCAATCAATGTGCACAATCCCTTTGATGTCAAAAAAAAACAATCATCATTGCCTTGCATTTCGATTTTGACATTCGTGCTTTTTTTTTTTGTCGTGGAGAACCAGGAGTTTTCCAATGCATCGATTGGCGTTTAGTTTCGGGATCGTAAGTAAAAAACCACGATTCATCGCAAGTAATAACATTTTGTAAGAAGGTGGGATCACTTTCAATGTTTTCCAGGATGTCAGAACAAATCATTCTTCGGCGTTCCTTCTGTTCAATTGTGAGACACTTTGGAACCATTTTTGAACACACTTTGTTCATGTTGAAATTTTCATGAAGAATCTGCCTAACACTTTCCTTGTCAACTCCTGTTAACTCAGACACTGCTCTGATTGTTAAACGGCGATCTTGTCGAACAAGTTTACCGATTTTTTCAATGTTTGCATCAGTTTTTGCTGACAATGGCCTGCCAGTGCGAGTGTCATCACTGGTGTCTTCGCGGCCATCTTTAAATCGTATAAACCACTCAAACACTTGTGTTCGCGATAAACAATCATCGCCGTACACTTGTTGTAACATTACAAACGTTTCACTTGCAGATTTTCCTAGTTTGAAACAAAATTTGATATTAACACGCTGTTCTTTCTGTACACTCAACATTTTCCGACGCACAGACAAAACGTCAACTACTTAAAACAGACGCCACGGGCAGACTGAGTGCAGGAGACAGATGAAACTCGAGCAGTAGGCGGAGCGAGAGTCACGTGACAGGCCACGCGACTTTCAGCCTTATTGCATTCGTTTTATTGTTTCACCAGTACTAGTCCGGTTTTTTTCTAGCCACACCTCGTACAAATGAATTAAGAAAAATACAGGCAAGCTAATATCTAGGTGCGGAACAACCTGCGTCTACATGACTGAAATCACATGGTTCGAATCGGCCGATTCTTTTTAAAGGAAAGTAGAATTCAAACAAAATTTCCATAATACGGCGAGCTCTCGGCAATCTCTTGTTGAATATTCTTTCCTTGAAACTCAGTGGACCGTATTTTGAAAAGGGCGTCATCAAATACGTCGTCTCCGGAAATGCATCGTTACCAACTAAAACTGCATCTTGTGGCAGGCCGAGAGTTGTGGACTCTACTGCCAATTTTAGAGTACTACTTGCAAAAATACCACCATCAAATGCCCTTCCTGCTTCACCTATATCAGCGTAAATGTAACAGTATTTACTGCCTGCATCTGCGAAAGTGGTCTAAGGCGCTGCAGTCATGGACTGTGCGGCTGGTCCCGGCGGAGGTTCGAGTCCTCCCTCGAGCATGGGTGTGTATGTTTGTCCTTAGGATAATTTAGGTTAAGTAGTGTGTAAGCTTAGGGACTGATGGCCTTAGTAGTCCGATAAGATTTCACACACATTTGAACATTTGAACATCTGCGAAAAGAACAATGCTAAATTGGGCAATTATTGACTTTGGAATACGATACGGGTATTGTAGCGACGAATATGAATACCCACTTACCCAGACGTGATGTAGTTTCACGTATTACACTATCTTTCTACCTTATTGCGCAACCGAACTGGCATCTTTTCTGTATTAATTCACGTACCCATTCACGTCTCTTATTTCTCACCTTATGCAGCGATTGCATGCATGTAAGCGCAACTCACGCAGCTGCCGAAGGTTACATTTCAGACAAGAAACCGGAAACCGGTGAGCACACACACAACGACGTAACTGAAACGTACACAGCAATGGTGTCGCTCTGTCAGCGATCATATACGAAACGAAACTCGTTTCACGAACTAGTTGCGCAACCTAATATCGTCGTGTAAACTAGCCTTTAGTTACATGCAAGTAAACCCCCACACCAGTTCTTTAAAGAATCGAGCTCCAATGTATAAAACGTCTTTATCTCCAAAACTATGTGACGTGCAATGGTATAATTTTGCAGGGCATTCAGTGGGATTTGTGAATAATCTGCACAAAATGTATTGCGAGCAGGATTAGTAGTAAAGAGATAGTAAATTGTCATGTCCGATGCCGCAGTTTACAGCGTGAACAACTTAAATGTAGCAAACGAGGAACTTTTTCCTTTCATCATTTTGTGTGGGGTGTCAGCGAGGTAAGTTTCTTAATATTTTCAAATTATGAATCAAATATGTTGGAAGTCGCTAAGCCGGCCGGCGTGGCCGAGCGGTTCTAGGCGCTTCAGTCTGGAACCGCGCGACCGCTACGGTCGCAGGTTCGAATCCTGCCTCGGGCATGGATGTGTCTGATGTCCTTATGTTAGATAGGGTTAAGTAGTTCTAAGTTCTAGGGGACTGATGGCCTCAGATGTTAAGCCCCATAGTGCTCAGAGCCATTTGAACCTTTGCTGGAGTGTTTGTAGTTCCCACCAGGTCGGATTAAAGAAGTGGTCCAAGCGATTCAGAGACGGTATGCTCTGTTTGATACCTGTAGGTTCGATAAACATGCGAGTATTGCGCTCTGTGAACTCATATGGGAATCCCTTAAAGGAGGGAGACGTTCTTTTCGCGAAACTCTGCTGAGAAAGTTTAGGAAACGATCCTTCTACGAACAACGTGTATCTCTCACAAAGATCACGAAGGATGTCGGGGCTTCTAGCGAAAGCGTATAGACGTTTGTTTTTCACTCGCAGCATTTGCCAGGGGAACAGGAAAAGAGAATGGTTAGCAGTGGTAGAAGGTACCCTCCGCCATGCATCGTATGGTGGCTTGCGAAGTATATACGCTGGTATAGATGCCGATGGTGCTAATGAAACATTAAATGGTTCAAATGGCTCTGAGCACTATGGGACTTAACATCTATGGTCATCAGTCCCCTAGAACTTAGAACTACTTAAACCTAACTAACCTAAGGACATCACACAACACCCAGTCATCACGAGGCAGAGAAAATCCCTGACCCCGCCGGGAATCGAACTCGGGAACCCAGGCGTGGAAACATTAAATGGCTGTACACGATTTCGACAGTGTACGTATCAACATCTGGAACTAGTAAATGTGAACTAAACGTGGGCCGATTTCAAACAAGTGGTTTGTCCGTAGTTAGTGCGTTGTAGAGGAAGTGTGACTGTGTGGTGGATTTTTTCAGTGGCGTGCCCCGCGGCGGCCCGTGACTCAGAGGCGGGCAGCGGCCCTTGCTTCCTGCTGGAGTGATATTGGCCGCGGGTGAAGGGTAGCCGAAGGCCACGCCTTCCGCGCCGCGCTCGCCGACCTTTGCAAAGCCAAGGTCTGGGTTGCGGGCCGCGGGGTGCTCGTTCCAGGAAACGGCGGGGCCTCGCTAGGGCAGCAAGTGCTCACCATATTGCTGCCTCGCTCAACAACTGCACAGTGCGTTTTGCATCGCAGCGATTCTGCAGCTTAATCTGTTCTCCGTCAGTCGCCTTATGGTGTGTGGCGGAACGTATTTGAATAACATTGGCACTTCCCACTTTCTTGTTCCAGTCGTGAATGCTGCTCCGGAAGAACGGTTGTTGGTGAGCCTCAGCTTGGGTTCATCACCATTTTGCGAGCATTCTACGGCTGGCGCCGCTTCTCACTTCCCGGCGTTTTCCACTTCTTCCGATCGTGCCAGCCTCCTTCTTGTAGTCTTCTGCATCGACCGCGTCCCGCACCTTTCGACACCAGTTCATCATAAGTCGTCCACGCTTCCTTCTTTCACCTGGAGGGCACTGCCACACTACACTTGTTTTGGCCATCGGCAGTCGTCCATCCTTTCTACATGTCCATACCAATTTAGACATTTCTTCTCCGTTGTCTCTGTTATTGATTTACCTCCACCCACACCGGCCGGCCGGTGTGGCCGAGCGGTTCTAGGCGCTACAGTCTGGAACCGCGCGACCGCTACAGTCTGGAACCGCGCGACCGCTACGGCCGCAGGTTCGAATCCTGCCTCGGGCATGGATGTTTGTGATGTCCTTAGGTTAGTTAGGTTTAAGTAGTTCTAAGTTCTAGGGGACTGATGACCTCTGATGTTAAGTCCCATAGTGCTCAGAGCCGTTTGAACCATTTGCTACACGGTCCAGGTTAGGGATGCCACAATTGGCCTCCAGAAGCCCGTCTCTACTGCAAGCAACTTGTTCCAATTGACGCTTGTTTATTATTCACCCTTCTGCTCCCGTTTATAATAGCTGAACGCTATATCATCTGGTTGGACCTTTTTGTTACTCGAAAGGACCGAGTTGATACGACCCTCCTGCCCTCACGTATTTAATTATTTATGTCATCTTCACTTTTCCCGTTTGATTACATCATAACCTCCAGAAACGTAGGATTTACCTGTCCTGATCTTATTGGCTCGACCTTTCAGATCCTCTGCAGTGTTTCCGCCAACCTTTATTTTTGTGAAGCTAATTGTGAGGCTCTGTATTTCATGCTCCTTTTTTAACTTCCGAAGCATGTACACACCATTATCCTGCTCTCCTGCAACGATGATATAGCGAACACAAGTGTGTACAACATTTAGGCCCCCATTGGGCTTCCCACACCTTCTCATTTGCTCCTCTAGGCTAGAAAATGGTTCAAATGGCTCTGAGCACTATGGGACTCAACTGCTGTGGTCATCAGTCCCCTAGAACTTAGAACTATTTAAACCTAACTAACCTAAGGACATCACACACAGCCATGCCCGAGGCAGGATTCGAACCTGCGACCGTAGCAGTAGCACGGTTCCGGACTGCGCGCCTAGAACCGCGAGACCACCGCGGCCGGCGCTCCTCTAGGCGTTAGATGCCTCTTCCACACGGGTTTTAAATAGCATCGATGCTGTAGCACACCTTTTGCGTGGCCTTTTTGTAAAAGGAAACTCCGGTGGCACGGAATTTCCTGCTTTGACACCAATTATACAGTCCGTATAGAACTGTTTAACTGCTTTGACATAAATAATTGACACGCCAACATTCGTCATACTTGTCCACAGATTGTTCTGTTGTGCAGATCATAGACTTTCTGCAAATCCACGAAGAGTAAATGGGTGTGTGTCCCTCTGGCAATTCTCTTCCCTATTAGATTCCGTAGTGTGAATATTCCATCAATACATGTGCGACGTGGTCAAAAAACCATTCTGGTTGGTTGGTTGGTTGATGTGCGGGGGAGGGGACCAAACAGCGAGGTCATCAATCTTATCGGATTAGGGAAGGATATTATAGCCTCCATCATTATTCCTTCCTTTAAGATTCCCCCGCATAATTGCGCCAGTGATGGAATTGCACTTATGCCCCAGTAATTTCCACAGTCCTGCCTTTTCCCCTTTCTATAGATTGAAGTAATAACAGACCTTTTCCATTCCTTAGGTACCTGGTCCCTTTCCAAACACTTATTATACAATGGGGCTAAGATATAAAACACAGTCATAGAAACTGTCGTTAAAAATTCTGTGTTTTTTTTCCATCCGGACCCAGTGGTTTCTCACTTTTCATATATTTCACAGCTTCACAAATTTCTTGCGGGGTTATCCGTCCTGCACTTAAATGTTTGTCTTCTTTCGTCAAATTTAGCATTTCTCGTATAAACTCCTTTCTCTTCTCCGTGAGCAGGGCTTGGTAATACTTTACCTATTTCTGCCTGCTTATCAGAATAATCCCAGCGCTGTCTCTAAGGTCCTTTCTCAACATTTGGGTTCCACTCTGTAATTTTACAAACCTGCTCATTCCGCACGATATATGTAGGGAGAAATGTCTTATAGTGTCTGCAACTTGTGTTCTTCGTGACACTTTCGCACTTCCTGGAAAAAGCTGCGGGGAAACCACGGCTCTTCTTCGGGTCTTCTGTATCATTGTTACATGCATGTCAACAAGTTTTTCATCACCCCTTTATTTCGAAATTCAAGGTGACTAAACGTCCATTTGCAATGCGTCCAGATCACCAAATCAAAAAACAAACGTTTGAGCAACGTCAGTATGTGTTGAGTCGACCCCTAGCACTATGCAGGCTAGAATCCGTGGCGGACCATCGATGAGCAGTCGTGGTCCAAATTGTCCCACTTTTCAATGGCTATTCTGCGTAACTCGCGCAGAGCACGTCGTTGTTCTCGATGTCCAAAAAGCGTCATTTCAGTCGGTACCGCACGTGTTCGATTGGGATCACGTCTGGGGAACAGACAGGCCACTCCATTGTGGTGACCGTAGCATGTTGAATGACCTTGTTCACGAGAACAGCACGATGAGCACACGAATTGTCATCCATTGACATGATAAACTGTCGCCAAAGTATTGACTGGTTGCAGAATCTCGCTCCTGTACTTTAGAGCAGTGAGATTGCCCTCAACAACGAAGAGACGTGTATAGTGACCCCATGTAATTCCATGTCAGAACATCACTGCAGTACCACGTTGTTGCACATATGGGATACTGTGTTGGTGTTCGGTATTATGGGCTTTCTTTCCAACACGTTGTCCGCCATTATGAGGGTACAAACAGCTCCAAATTTTTTCCATAAACAACACCTGACACCATTCCTCGAACATCCATTCTGCGTGATTTCTTACTACCCATCTGTAATGGAATCCATGATTCGAAGGTTGTCCAGAAAGTAAGTTCCGATCGGTCGCTAAATGGAAACCACAGTGAAAATCAGAAACATTTTATTTGCAAGAGTAAGCTACATTTTCCAGATACTTCTCTACATAGTCGCCACTCCAACTTAGACATTTGTCGGAGCGTTATACCAAATTTTCAACACCATAGGGCTTTCCGATAGTTCTCTACGCTGGTCTGTAGCCCATAGTCTGGGCCCAAGTGTTGTCTTCATGTCCATCGTTTCAAATGAACAGAAATGATACTCAGGACGAGACAATTAGTCCCATCGAAAAGGCTGCAGGAGCGTCTTCACTGCCCCTGCAGAGTGCGGCTGCGAATTGCCATGAAGAAGGAAGTGCGTGGCAGTAGTGTTAGGCGGGCTGCATTCATTAAGGCGAAGCCTCTCAGCGGGCCCTCCTACTTGGCGGTAGACATCGTTGTTCTAGACACGTTTACTAGCTCACAGTGCACTCACAACTGAAAAGAACGTCCGATGCGATCGACGGTCATACAGGAGACACCACCCAACACATCTGTGCAAAGCTTATCGGGTTTTCACCGTGGTGTCCATTTCGCGACCGATCGGAACTTACTTTCTGAACAACCCTCGTATTTTGGTATACGACATGGTGCGTTCGCCATCATCGTCGGGGATGGGGATTCGCAACATGCAATCATTCCTAACAGTTTGTTGCGACGTCCTGTAGCTTCTTCGAATACCGAATTCTGGAGCACGAAGCCCACAGTTTCTTTGACTCAAGAGTTGTAGATGATCATCTTGTGCACCTGTGGAACGTGAACGTCGCGTGTGGTATAAGTTCTCAACACCAACAGTCAACTGGAACCGATTCCATGTTGCACCACATCACTTTGACTCCAGTGCTTACATTGAGCAACTTCTCTGGTAGACAAGCCTTCTGCGCTTGGTAATGCTGACTTGATCATTGGTCGCAGTTGTCCTTCGTGGCCTGATGGATGTTCACTCTACTGTTCCACAGACGTCTCTAATGCGCCGCAACTGGCGCTTTACTTTCAGCTGAAGTTCTGCAGTGAATACGATTGCAGTGTATTACCATAGACATCGCTCATGGTAACTAAATGTAGATTTACAAACTGCGTCAGGGGCGACCTTCCTTTCGGTACAGGGACAGTCACAGTTGCATCACACCTGCACAACGTATTGAGATGATGCAGCACTTTGTTGATGTGTGTGTAATTGGTACAGACTCCACATTGGCGAGCAATATTCAAGTATCAGACTAAGGAGTGTTTTGTATCCTACCTGCTTCTGGGTAGACTATACTTTCAACGACAGTTAATTTAATTTTTTACGACTAGTGTTATATGGTCGTTCCACTTTAAATCTCTCTCTGTTCATAGTGCCTGGGGCTTAATGGATTACACTTTTTGAGTGCGACAGTTTCGCAATTCATAAAACTGTTTCCAGCGATTGTTCGACAACTGTGCGATCATACAATGACAGCTCTTCGCTTGTTTCGCATTTCCCCGCTATATCAGTTGTTCCAGGAGTGCTAGTTCCGGAAGATATGGAGGAGGAAGTGGGAGATAGGCACTGATGGAGATGAAGTTGTGAAGGCGGATGATGAGTCGTGCTTGGATGGCTGCTTCGTCCGAGAACTTGCCCATGATATGCAAAGATCTCAGGTTCGAAACCCGGCGCGGCACACAGTTTTAATCTGCCACGAAATTTCATGTGATTCATAGTTCTTACCGTAAATACAGTGCAGCCTTCTGGTGAACAAAATGCCCGAAACCGGTAGTGGTAAGAAATATTAAAATATTTTAAAAGATCTAATCAGTTGAATGGTTGGCACTTCACTCAAAACGTAGTTTACTGTGAAACCACGGTACTTAAAAGAGTTATCTACTGACAAAAATACCTTTGAAACTTACTTATCAAGCAAAATCACTGAAGATATTTCTGCTGCATCCAGTGAGATTCCAGGCCGAAGACGTGAAGGACGCAGAGATGCCGCATGCTCTTGAAAAACCAGCACCTTCTGGTGAGACTGCGTAATCAGCACCAGACAGAGTTTGCAAGGGATGCCATTGGGATCTCCATCTAGCTGGTTGTTCGAACGTGCTATATGCAGACTTATGGGCCATTCGGATGTTGCAAGGCCTGATGTTGGACAGCAGGGGAACTTGAGGACAGGCTTACTCGTCCTCAAGGTTCCGCTCGGCCGCATCTGATGACCACAAGTGGGGATCGCTGTATTGTGCACCAAATATATCGTAATCCCTTCACATCCAACAACAAGTCATGGACTGTCTGTAACATTCTGTGTCATCGCGCACATTGATCGAGGACTAGCATTAGTGGAACTAGGGAATTACCGTCCCATGCATAGATGCCGTTAACAATTAGCACAAATGGCTGTGTTTGGAATGGTGCCATGACGAGGAAGCATGGGTTGCAGGTGAATGGCGTCGCATTGTGATCAACAATGAATGGCAGCTTTACACTGCAGCAGATGACCGCCGTCGATCGGCAGCGAGTACAGCGGCGACCCGGGTGGAGGGAGTCCACCACTGCCTAAAGAGTCGTATTTATCCAATGATTTGGAGAGGTACAGCGGTTTTACCGTTGGCTTCAGCGCTCAACTGTTAGTGGTTGAGAAAACTGTGACAATACAATGGTACGTCACAACGACGCTGCGTCCTCTGTTTCGGCAGCACCGTGGTGCAACTCTTCAACAGGACACTCGACACGTCCATGAACTGTTTGCGTGATGTTGAGGTTCTCCTGTGGCCTGCAGGACCCCCAGATCTGTCTCTCATAGAACACGTGGTGGACTAGCTCAGACGTCAGCTCCACCCAAGTGCCAGTATGTACGATTCGAGGACCAGTGACAACAGTTGTGGGCCAGTTGGCCTCAGAAGAGGATAATAGACATACCGACTCTTCCCAAACGAAGCAGTGAATGGAATCTTGCTACAGGAGGTTGTAACATCATAGGGGCAACAGGGTTCATACTGATTCAATTTCGTAATCACTTTCCGTCTTAAACCGTGAAGTTCATTTCCATTTACCCCTTCTGCTGTGGGTGCTGCACAGTTGTCAGGCTGTGTACTTCCCATGTTCCGTTGCTGTGTCTTTTTCCTCTTTCATTTTTTCCATATTTCTTGATGTCTAAAATCCTCTTTGACGGTAGGCAGCTGGTCCTCCTCCATTTCACCAACTGGGGTACATGTCTGACCAGACTGAGTTACTTAGTGGGGCAAGGACGTAGCAGCCACTGAAGCGAGACGTGCCGGAGACTGCCGGTGGCGGCGGCGGCGCTGGCAGAGACGCCGTCGCCGTCCTTGGGCTTTTCCTGCTCCGTTGCTCCTTTCGTCGGCCGTAATGAGCGCCGCCGTGGCGACCCTCAGCTGCGACCTCTCGCTGCGGGCTCAGTCGTGTCAGGTCGAAGCTCTGGGCGGCGAAGGCCGCGCCCGCCGCCCGCCGGCGCACTTTCGGCAGCGCCTGGCCGTGACTTTTCACGCTGCGTTCGCCACAGTCGTGCAGTCGATGGTCCCGGTATGTTCCGATCCAGCACAACTGCCTGCAAAAAAATATTACACTCTTTTCGTTAGAAATTCACCGCCAAATTCCAGGTAAACGATTTAGATCGTCAGTGTTTTGCCTCACCATCACAGTGGGATGTCCGAATGATGTCGGTGTAGTGTACGCCAGTTTGACGGCAACTTTTCTTGTTGACAAACCTCTCTCTGCAACTGCATCTACATTCCAAAAGCCAACTCATCGTGTGTGGCAGAGAGTACTTTTGTGGAATTATAACACCGCTCCATTCACCGCTACCTCCTACCATCATGGTATGAGGTCAGAAGATGGTCAAAAACAGACCGAATCCAGTTACCAAAAAATAAATGTTTCTTGCAATCGAGACTGTTTGTGTCCATTTTTAAAGTACCGTAGCTTCCGCTCTTTACCTTTTCCAACGCGGCCAGGCAACCGGCGATCTGCGGACGGGATCCGGCCCCGATTGGTTTCAATCCGGCCCACGGAAAAAATTCGAGAGAGACAGAGAGAGAGAGAGAGAGATTGTGAGAGTGTTAAGGGCCCCTATCCTATTCAATATTATATTCTCAATTCCTCATTGTAATGAGGTCGAGCATTGCATTTTCCAATACTGGAAATACTGACGAGCAGTTCTGATGCTGACCAAAATATTCTCACTATTACCAACACATATTGTGCGTACGGGGGTGAGTATTATCGGATTGACATTTCGCCATTCTGTTTTCGCAGTTTTCTAGGTTGCGTTGTGTCTAGTACAGCCGATATGTGCAAAGTGCAGGCGATTTAGACGTTCAAACTTTTTAAAACTGACAAGAAGTGATGGCTTAATATGTTTAATGCTACAGAAATAACCCATGCCTACACTATTAGTCATTAAGTGTATTTTTGGACAATTTTTTCAAAAATGCTTCCTAGTAGTGTATGTCGATATTAACTGACTCGAATGAACTGCCTGTAGCCAAAAACCTCAAAGTTACCAGTAATTGGTTGTCCACAGGGATTGCCTGTCTCACTGTCGCATTGTGTTTTTCTACTCTTTGGTTGAAATGGCTCTGAGCACTATGGGACTTAACTTCTGAGGTCATCAGTCCCCTAGAACTTGAACTACTTAAACCTAACTAACCTAAGGACATCACACACATCCATGCCCGAGGCAGGATTCGAACCTGCGACCGTACCTGTCGTGCGGCTCCAGACTAGCGCCTAGAACCGCTTGGCCACCCCGGCCGGCCTTTCTACTGTTTCCCAAATTAACATCACTAAATAATTCTTGCGTGTTGTGAATGTATTAGAACGGTGAAGTTTTGAAATTGCTAAAAACTTATTCTGAATTAGCTACACCCAGTTCCTTTTACACGCGTTTATTTTTCTATGATGACATTTCAGGATGCCTGGCATCCCATCATCAGATGTTTATATTTATTTACGTGTTCCGAACAGGATTTTTCAATGGAAGTTTTTAAGACTCTATTGTAAAACGTCGTAAAAAAATAAAATAAAATAAAAATTGGTTATGACTTGTAAGCAATTGGAAACAGCCGAAGATCGGGTGCACATAAAGCGAAAGTACTTTCAAAAACGCATGTTTTGGGGTGGTGTAGTCGTTAGCGAATCTGCCTAGTGAGCAGTGATTTTGAATACTGGCGTTGGTAAAAATTTTCATTCGTCGCTTCAGCCTGCATGTATGCGTCATGGTGTTAAATACGGTAGTTTATCCTTAGTGGAGCTCGGGAAAGAGCTTAATATTTTCACGTACGAAAGGTTTAACTTGCAGTTCAGTCGTCCGACCGTGGGTTCAGTTTCTCAGTGCACTGACGTGCGGAAGTTAAAATACTTAACATCGAAGAAGTATCCTTCTGAATTTCTCCGCACTTAGGAAGTATTCCTAGCAAACAATTATCTTTATTATTTCAACCGGAAAAGAAATTGGGAGTGCTGACTTCCGTTTCACGAATTCACTATGCCTGATTTTCAAATCCCGTTTTACTTCTTGCGAGGCACATCTTACAACGAACTTGCGATATTCATCGCCAGATATTTTTGTTGCTTCTGTTCTATCACATTATTTTGGTTCTTGCTATCACTACTGCGTAACTCCAATAAATAAAGAAAACTAGATCACTTTTATTTAATTGCCCAGTAAAAGCAGATGTAATTTCCGACTCAAATTACCTCTAGACATAATGCACTGTCGACTTGGTAGCTTTGCGAGTAATTACTCTTGCTGACCTTATCCAGATCTGCATCCAACCCTGCGACTGCTTCCCGACTCCCAGCGGCGACCATTACGTAATCCTCACACAAAGCCTGAATAGTGAGGAACTCTGAACGAGCAGTTTTATGGCACTATACCCGTAATCAAGGTAAAACGCTTTCGCGGAGCACCAAATTTGAAATTCATGACGCAATCAAGCTCAGGCGGCCGGGAGACCGCTGGTCCGTGCACCCGTTGCGTTTCTCCGGGTTATCATCAGCGGGTCCCCTCACTGCGGCCATCCCATTAGTCGCAGGCCTGTGTTCTGACCTGTAGGAGTAGTGGCCCTACCTCTCCAGTGCGAGCGTACTAAATATCCAAGTGCCCCCGTTGCCTCCTTTTCTCTTCCAATAAAGATATAGTATGCTGTCCAAAATATGCTTTGCTCTGACAGGGCTTCTTGTTCTCTCAGATGCCAAGCATACATGTGTGTTACGTACTATTTTCAGAATAAAATTAGTACCAGTCACTTTTAAAATTATTTCGAAGTGAGTTTCGAGGAACTTGCTTTCATCTTCAGTGACTATAACTTCGTAATTTGCATCAGGTATTGGGTCACTATCAGTGGCGACCAGTTATGTGCCAACGTGCTACAGCACACTGTATCTCATTAAAACTCTTCCAGTGCGAGCCAGAAATTGCACCAAAATTACGCCATTTCTCTTGGAATGTGTGCTGGTGGGCAAATAAAACGGGCGAAAACGTGTTTTGTAGCTGTCTCTCCACAACTAGAAACCAACGTCGAGTACTGAAATCATGGGCAGCCACGCTACGATAACTCAGAGAAGGGACGCAGCTGTCTGATTTCTACTGCACTTGTGATGTGACGTCATCCCTTCCGGTACTATGAGTGCTGCATTGCTCACAGCACTCGATCAGTATTTTTCTTTAAAAGTGCATGTAACATTTTGTTGGGCAAGTGTGGAGTACCAGTATAAGAGACTTTTCAGGAGCAGTCGAAGTAATGGCTCAAACGCCGAGATGTCTACTGCACTGACTAGCCATTTGTTGGCTCTGTTTCGGTACCTGCTGCTACTGTAATTTTTTCATTTTATTTTATGCTTCACAATTTTAAATGATTAATTATAAAATTTAAATGTATTTGAACAGATCAATTTGTATACTTAAAATTAATATATTCGATTTAGTTACGGCCGGCCGAAGTGGCCGTGCGGTTAAAGGCGCTGCAGTCTGGAACCGCAAGACCGCTACGGTCGCAGGTTCGAATCCTGCCTCGGGCATGGATGTGTGTGATGTTCTTAGGTTAGTTAGGTTTAACTAGTTCTAAGTTCTAGGGGACTAATGACCTCAGCAGTTGAGTCCCATAGTGCTCAGAGCCATTTTTGATTTAGTTACGATTACTACTACCCTTGTAAGTCAAAAGTCTATAGGCTGCCTCATTGTAGCACATTGGTAAAATTTTACGCGAGTTGCTACTGGTCACGATATTTGTGTGTGCGAGCTTTTTTCATTTTGGGAAGTGAGTAATCTGTCACTATAAGAAATTTTTTTATTCTTGCCTTTCTGTTAATAAAAATCTACATATAGTCCTCTGTAATACTGAGTATGTTCCACCACAACTTCGCTAATTTATGTTAAGAACGCAGTACAACTCCCACAGGTAAGTGTTTCAAGCATCTTCACCTCTTAATGAAGATAACAACTAAATCAAGTCACAGTTATCTGTCGTATGCTGTGAGCAGTAAACGACGGACTGTTGCTTGAGATTTCAACCGGGATTCCAGTGACCTGTTTCCGACGATTCGCCCAGATACTATGCCTGTAGCCCCGATTTCAGCTGTTACCGTATATTATGCGTGACAAAATGGCGCTACCCAAAGTAGGCGGCGTGGCAACTATCGAATAGACGTGCTACTGTTGAGCAGCTGAACGTTCGGACGAACCAAGGGGCTTCCAACAGTGTCTCCTGAACGACCGTTCAGCGAACGTTGCTGTGCACGGACCTCCGCAGCAGGTGTCTGATTGATGCACCCATGCTGACTACTGTTAATCGGGGACGAAGGCTGGAGTTTGCACGCCAATGCCGCAAATGGATGTCCATTGAGTGACGACAGCTGATCTTTCAAGATAATCACATTTTATGCTCCATTGGCTGAAACTTCTGAAAGCAAACATCGTTCAACAATCGTTGGAAATGTCCAGACCGGAGGAGACAGCGTTATGGTCTGGAAATGTTTGCGTGGCATTCCCTAGGTGATCTCGTCACTCTGAAGGCAGAGTGCATCAACACATGTACGCATTTATCATTTGGGGTCATGTATACCCTCACATGCCAACGGCCGTGGCGCAATGGTAGCACCGGTTTCCGTCAGATCACCGAAGTTAAGCGCTGTCGGGCTGGGCTAGCACTTGGATGGGTGACCATCCGGTCTGCCGAACGCTGTTGGCAAGCGGGGTGCACTCGTCTCTTGTGAGGCAAACTGAGGAGCTCCTTGATTGAGAAGTAGCGGCTCTGGTCTCGTAAACTGACATGCGGCTGGGAGAGTGGTGTGCTGACCACGTGCCCCTCCGTATCTGCATCCAGTGACACCTGTGGTCTGAGGATGACACGGCGGCCGGTCGGTCCCGTTGGACCTTCATGGTCTGTTCGGGAGGAGTTTAGTTTTTATAGCCTCATTTGCTGTTTCTCTTTCCCGAGCACGATGACATCTACCAACAGGACAATGCAACGTGTCACACAGCTCGAAGTGTTCGTGCGTGGTTCGAAGAGCAGTGGGTGAGTTTACCGTACTCTCCTGGCTACTAAAGGCCCCATGTATTCATCCAGTCGAGACTGTGAGACCACTTCGATCGGATGTTTGGGCCATGGATCCTCAGCTGAGAAACGTAGCGCTGCTGGCCAAGGCACTGGAGTCAGCATGACTCCACATCGCCGTCAATATCTTCGAGAACCTGATTGACTCTAGCCCTGCACATCTCGCAGCGCTCCGCGTCACAAAAGGTGGATATTCAGGTTTTTGACACCTGGTCACATAAATGTGACTGGACAGCTTATCTTCTCGTGTTGAAGTCCTGGAGTGACGTGAACCTTCTCTTCTTGCCGCACTTTTGGCCTGAGTCGTCACGAGTCGTTCTGCGATCATTCCCTTCCTGCTAACTGTGGTATCCCCTGTGTCCCTCCTGTTTCTGAAGATCTGGAGGATAACGACAAGATGCACGACTCCCTGCGGGCAAGCTGTGGTGCGGTCTCCGCCAGGAAAATTCCGGTACGTTAGACAAATCCACGAGCCGTCACGTACTCACGCCATTCTTCATCTACAGCTATATCTACATTTACGCTGTGCAGGCCACCCGACGAAGTGTGGCGGAGGGTACTTTGTGTGCCAACGTCACTTCCCTGTTTTCTTATTGCAGTTGCAGATGGTTCACGGAAAGAACAATTGCTGGTAACCCCCCCTCATGGGCTTGAATGTGTTTTTTTTTTTTTTTTCCCCGAGATATGCGCAGAAGGAAGCAGTGTCTTGGTTGACTCTTCCAAGAACGTACGCCATCGGAAGTGTATCAGTGGACCATACCGTGGTGCAGAACGCCTCTTTTTGAAGTGTCTGGCGCTGGAGTTGACCAAGGATCTCCGTGATTCTTCCGCGCTTGTTAATTTAACGTGTAACGAAACGTGCTGATCGTTTTTGGATCTTCTCAATTTCCTCTATCAATCCTATGTCGTACGGAGCTCATACTGACGAGCAATATTCAAATATTGGTCGAAGGGGTGTTGTGTTAGCTACTTTCTTTGTTGTTGGACTACATTTCCCGCGAGGATTCTACTAGTTAATCCATCTGACATCTGCCGTATCCGCACTCAGTTTTAAGTCGCCGTGGAAATCACTCTGTGCGCACACTCCTAGATATTTTCTTGAAGTAACTGCTTCCAGTGACTGTTCTGCAGTTGTGTAATAATACAATAATGGGTTTTTCTATGTATGTTTCATTTGCTGATACTGAAGATCAGCTGCCACTCGCGTCCCTACAGTCCATCGTCTGGAGGTCAACCTGTCTTCATTTGTACGAATGGTTTTTCCTATATTGTAAATACAGAAAATGAGTTCTTACGATGATGAAATGTTAATCAACGTGTAAATATTTGATTATCAGTTGAAACTACAAATTAACTGTTAGCACTACGATATGTGATTGGTCACGAGAAAGTCTAATCTCAGGTGCTCGCATTTAAAACTAGACAACCAGTTTGGCAGCGTTAGGTCAATGTATTTAATGTCTGTCGGTGTATGTGACTGGTTGCGGCCATGAACATATTGCTGCATTTCCGCAACAGTCTCGCACAAACCTGTTCTCGGATGGCTGACAGTGTGCCAACCTTAGATCATTGATAGTATAGACCTGCGCGACGTAATTGTTGTTGTGTCTAGGAATCCTGCACACTCGGTTCGCTAGACAAACAACTCATAATAGTGAGTTTTATCACAATAGACAATTGCAATTACTTAACTTTGATATATGTCGCAAGCAAAGGGCGACATGCAAAATAATCAGACTTCTTCAGAGTAGACAAACACAAGTCTGCGCTACATAAGAGTTTGCTACCATGCGGTGGCTAACATTGAAGCTGCTATCGAAGTGGCCGCCACCGGTCTAGCGCGGCGCTAATGTCCTATTCACGTAGGGACCGCTGATGTTGCGTTGTCGTCCTGGAGAGAGGTCGGTCAGCGTGCGGTTGGCTGACTTTTCTCACAGCCATCTCTTCTCTTTCGTTCCCGACTGGCGTGCCGCCGCTGACTTTACCCCATAACAATTATATTGAAACCAACATCTTGATCAGCTGAGTATTGGCGCCGTTCACTTGCAGGCTCCTTCTGGGTTACTGTCCAGTTTACCTCTACCTTAATTGTCGTATTTTCGCTAAAGTTTTCTTTATTAAAATGGTGAAATGTTGAATACCGTCTGGTTCCACCGAAAGACGTGTGAAAGAAAATAAAATTTAGTTCTACTAGTAAAGTTGTTTAAAAATAAAAAAAACAGAGAGATTACGAACACATTTTTGTCGAGTACGCCTTAAATTTACTGGCAGAAGCTAAAGAATGACGTCGTTACCAAGCAGATGTGAATGCTTTTCTGTTTAACAATATTTATTTGGGTTTAAATATTACAAATTGAATGCTGAGCGTCGTCATAAACTTATCGTAAAATAATATTCCAAAACTCGATGAACGACAAAGATTTTGAGGGCATAGAATATTAATATGTAACTCACTACAGAAGTTTGTAATGAACTTTTCTAAGATAGATAAAAATATTATGTCGTTTATTTTTCCGTTCTAGTTGCGCAAAAACTATTCTTTTTTAATACAGTTGGTGGGTTCTCTTGCGACGAATATGTCGGTTACACTTTTTATTATGCTTCTTATCTTGGTATGTTTCGCTGTCTGTAGTGGACTAAGCAAAAGTCATAAAACACAAGGCCTTATTTTGTGTAAAAACTCTAGCATTATTGATAGAAACAGATGTAATTTCTTTAAAATCATGATAAAACACTTCATTCGTATTGTTGAGCAATCGACAAGAAACTAAATGCTGTCTTCTAAACTGCTATTTAGCACCAGGGTGCGTTAAAAACTGAGGAATCTGGAATGCACTAAACGGACCACGTACGAGCACTGCGAGGTCTAGAAATACTCGTTATAAATGGGCTACCCCGTAAACTCTTAACCTCTGCGAATGCGGTGTAGGCCCTACTACAAACCACGCTTCACACACCTGTTCACTGCTCCCCGCCAAACGCAGTTAAGAGGACCTTCTGGCAGCAAAGCCAAATGCAATTGCCGTCGCCCGTTTCTGGGCAAGAAATTTCTAGCTCTATGTATATATTTCATATTTTTATATCTTTACATAGCTGGATATCTACAATTCTATGTTGTGTTTCTTTACATATGTTTAATGTGTGAATATTCTGCACGCTATAAATTGATGATGCTTCCGACATTAATAAATAAATAATAAACCGATATTTGGTCTTCTATTCCTGTCGGAGCGGTGAACTAAATGACCCATAGTGCAACACAGACAGGAGCTGACTGAAGAACCGACTTCAGTCGCGTGTAAAAAAGAAAGAATTGTCAATAAAGTGTTTCAAACTCTTTGTTAACCGTGTCAAATGTAGAAATGAGAACCGTCCTATCTTTATTGGGAATTTCGGAGAAATTAGGCCAACTATGGTACTGTATGTGTAATATGAATACAGATCGGTCAGGTTTTAAAACCAACTCTTAATTTAAGCTATAAACGAGAAAAAATTTAGGTGTATGCTCCACATTGCATAGTGAGCAGTGACAGAATGTGGCTTTTTTTGCCCTACGTTACGTTGCTCTTTTTTCCCCAAACCCCAACAGGCGGAGATAGGGGCGTGCACGGTCTGTACGTGTCACGTACCCTTATTCATATGCATGTGACAGGAGGTACCTTGACTCCGCACTTTTCAAAGATATGCTTTGGCTGAAGAACTTGGGAGACGCCATATCAGATTTTGTTGTTTTAAGCATTACGAATATAATATGCTGGCTCAAATGGCTCTGAGCACTATGGGACTTAACATCTGTGGTCATCAGTCCCCTAGAACTTAGAACTACTTAAACCTAACTAACCTAAGGACATCACACACATCCATGCCCAAGGCAGGATTCGAACCTGCGACCGTAGCAGTCGCGCGGTTCCGGACTGAGCGCCTAGAACCGCGAGACCACCGCGGCCGTATATATGCTGTTACAAAGCACCAGCATATTGAAAATCTCTCGTAAACACGCCAGTATTGATACAGTTTGTTTGTAATTAAGTTAAAAGTAATGTCTTATCGATGGTGGAAGCCTTCAGGAACTTTTTGACAAAGGGTACAACCACAAGTTGCACTTATTCACGTAGTCTATAGCAGCTCATCCGCGTCCAGGTATCTGCAAAAAGTTTTTTATTGGCATTTACGTTTTAAAAGATTATGGTACTTTGTTATTAATTAAATAGAAGTGTGTTTCGTAATTTTCGATGTTATGTATCTCTGTCGGCACTGAGTAGTCATTTTAAACCATTTACAAATTGAGCATGAAGCACGCAAATGCAAGTAAATATTCAAAACTCGTTGGTCACACGGTAAAACGAACTACGACTCAGAATAAAAAGATAACTTTCTTTTCCAAACAAGAATTCTTCAACTGAATTACAGGAGCCGACGAAGAGTATTCTGGTACTTGAGCAGGAATGTTGTTGCTACTGTTTTTCCTCGTTGTTTGTTACTTTCGAGTACAAAGGGAGAAATTTACTTTTCTCGCTGTTAATTGCAATTTTTCACACAAATTAAAACGTACTTCAAACAACCAGTACGGTTATTTACCATTGGGGGAGCTTCTCGTTAAGTACTTTTCATAATACATATGTACATCATGAGTATATGAAGTTGGGAAGTCTCTCTTTCAAAGAAAGAAAAGACAGCAAAATTGCATTGAATGTACCAACAGAATATATGTGCTCCAGCTTTGATTCGTCTGCTAGAATGGCTACCCCAGTCACGACGATACCGCGGCAATAGAGACATCTGTCAGCGACTTCGAGGAAGCAAACAGCGTCACAGCACCTCTCGTAACGTTTATATAAATAATGGTACGTGTGTGTGCTCATGGTCTAAAGCCATCCTCACACGGGATGTGTATCTCATCGCGAAGCACGACGCCAGGCGTGATGTCCGTCGTGGTTGCTGCACGCTCTGAAACGACGTGATACATCTCAAGGAACATGACGTGCTGCTCGTCGTGATTTGCGACCTTGCCGCTCTCTCCCCAGCGGCGGTCTGCGGCCTCTGGCGCGTAAACCAAACAGCTTCTTTCCGGAAATGGACGCGCGTGAAATAGCTGCGTCAACTCTGTTACCGACTGTCGAAGAAAAGCGGAGGAGATCGCCAAGAAGTTGTTGGGCTCGTTGGTGGCTTGAACAGCAAATAATGGTTCACTACGGTATGACCTACATACTGTTAGAATTTATTCGTTAACTCAATTGAATCTTCATCCCATTTTCCGTTTTAAAATGAATGTAGTTAAGGTATAGTGTCTGGTGTCATTTGGTGGATGCGTAATACCCATTGCCTCGATGTTGCGTTGACTACCATCGCTCTGAAGTAATGTGCATCACGTAGATTTCAAGATCGAGTTTCGATTCCTAATTTTATTTGAATGATTTTTTCGAAACTGCTCACCAGCACTGTGAAAGATATTTACCGACAAGATGCAAACATGAGGCAGTCTATAAAACCAATGGCAGTTACGTAAAGGCTTTGGCCTCTCGGGAACAAGAATTGCAGCAGATACATTATTTATGGTCAATAATATCGGCTACTGCAGGTAATACTTCTATTAAATTAATAATAAAGACCAAGAATCTTTTAATAATCAAAGTCTGAAATCATATTTTGGAAGGAGGTGGACACGAACCTGCTACCTTTCTCTTCGCATCTCGCGACGCTCTCAACTAACTTATAGCTTCAAGATGGTAGATAGGTCTCCGTATATGATATACGCTGTCTAAAGACAGTATCTCCAAAAACCATTGTTAGACATTTATCTCTGAACAGTTCTATCAAAACGACGCTCTTTTGATAGATCTTCATTGTGCCGTAGCATTGAAACGGTATACTTTCATAGCAGACAAGTTATAACACTGAAAACATCAAATACAGGAAGCCTTTATTTATAAATATCTAGTTTCCTGTCCTTTTACTAAAACAAATCGCGGAATAAATGACACGTTTTCGGGAAATCCTCCATTTTCTGATGCTTTGATACAGCTTACATTCATACCAAGTACTCTGTGGTAAAGAAGCCCCACCTAGTACGTAGTTAGTACAATATGGGTCCTGTGTTCTTCTTGTGACGTAAAACAATGTCACATCTTATTGGCCACGTTCCTTTCCACGAGGAAAAACTGCGACCTCGCAGATTCTTCATTTCACGTTCCGCTGTGTACTGAACGTGAAATCCGACGCTGTGACGTCACCAGCTTCATGTCTACGAATATTTCCACGTCCCGAGAGAGGATGCTTAAGGTGCCAGTGAGTGCACTTTGGAACCAGTTCGACCACGGACTCCGCACCGCTGCAGGCTTGATGGGCCTCCCCGGGACGCCCTCGTGTCCCCCGGGGCGCCCTCTGCCGCCCGAGGCTTAGGAGAATACCGCGGTAGGCCACCGCGCCCTCTCATTCACTTTCTTCGCTCCCCGATGAGAAAACCGAGTTATCTTGAGGACTGTTCTTTCTACATATACGTATATACAGGTTGTATCAAAAAGTATCATCGGATTTAAACAAAAAATCATAACTATTACATCATTTGAGATATGTGCGTCAGCAACGTACTGTTGGAAAGAGAAAACTCTCGAGTTTTACTGGTAGCAGCAGTGTGCACACTCTTCAGGCCTAGTAAAAATGGTGTCGGGTCAACAGAAAGCGTTTTGTGTTCTATGTTTTTCGCAGTGCGGGTCAGTAATGACTCTTGGCTCTGAGCACTATGCGACTTAACTTCTGAGGTCATCAGTCGCCTAGAACTTAGAACTAATTAAACCTAACTAACCTAAGGACATCACACACATCCATGCCCGAGGCAGGATTCGAACCTGCGACCGTAGCGGTCGCTCGACTCCAGACTGTAGCGCCTAGAACCGCAGTGCCACTCGGGCCGGCGGTACTGACTGTTCAGTGTGACTTTCGTACTAGTTACGGTGTGGGTACTCCTGCAGTACAGAGCATTAGACGGTGGCGTGAACAGTTCCGAGGCAAATCGCCGGGCCGTCCCCGAGTGTCTGACAAAGACGTCGAACGTATCCGCAAGGAGTCCGCCGAAATCAATTCGCCGTGCAGCTCGACAGCTCAAAATGCCCTCGCTGTCCGACTCGCGTGTGCTGCGTCGACGTTTACACATGAAACCACACAACACTCAGCTACTGCAAGCTCTTTGTGAAGGTGACAAGCAACAACGTGTGTTCTGTAATTTCGCTCTTGGCAAGATGGAGGATGACAGTTTTCTTCCACGCTTAGTGTGTAGTGACGAGTAAAATTCCATTTAAATTCAAATTTGAACCGTCATAATGTGAGAATATGGGATACGGAACAACCAGATGAAGCTATACAACATGAGAGGGATTCTCCAAAATTTAATGTGTTTCACGGAAAAGGTGTACGGTCTATTTTTCTTTGCCGAAAACACTGTTATAGGAAGCACATACTCGATATGCTTGCGAACTTTCTTTTCCCACAGGTGGAGACCGATTCGAACAACTTCATTATCTAACAGGATGGGGCATCGCCACACTGGCACCTAGAAGTGCGGGAATTTTTAAGTCAGAGGATTACTGAACGATGCGTCGGTCACACTGGACCAAATGATTCAACCTTACGTTACTGGCCTCCAGGGTCACCGGATCTGACTATATGTGATTATTTCTTGTGGGGATTTATGAAAGATACTGTTTATGAGCCTCTGTTACCAACAACAATGAATGAACTGGGACATCGCGTAACAGCAGCAGCTGTGGAATCTGTAACTGAAGACATGCTCGCTGCAGTGTGGGAACAATTTGAATACCGCATTGACATATGCCGTGCATATGAAGGGGGGAATATTGACACCTATGGAAAGGTATGAAAAAAGAAACTTTTTGAATTTCCCGTTCATCAAAAACCAAAAATTCGTTGTAGATGTTCATTAGTTTCACAATTACAGACATGCCAAATCGGATGCTTCTTCTTGATACACCCGCAAGCCGCCGTACAGTTGAAGGCGGAGGGTATCATTACTGTCGATGTTCCGCCCTCTTTCAATAGCGTACTGACCGATGGGAAAGTGACTTTACGAGTGCTGATCTCTGATACATCTAACGCCACGTATCTCCGTAAACCTACAAACAAACTGTAGGATCGCCGGCCGGTGTGGCCGAGCGGTTCTAGGCGCTTCAGTCTGGAACCGCGCGACCGCTACGGTCGCAGGTTCGAATCCTGCCTCGGGCATGGATGTGTGTGATGTCCTTAGGTTAGTTAGGTTTAAGTAGTTATAAGTTCCAGGGGACTGATGCCTCAGATGTTAAGTCCCATAGTGCTGAGAGCCAAACTGTAGGATCCCTGATACGCAGATCAGTGATGTATTTCGTTCCAAAGACGGACCATCAAGCTATTAAGCAGGTGGTCATAATGTTTTGGCTCATCAGTGTAGTGAGTGACGTTTGCCACTTCGCAAACAGTGCTAACGTTAATTACATCTAATCTGAGTTAAAGACTTGGAGAATGCTCTGTTCACTGATATGTGTCAGCTTTCTGTACGTCGTGTAGTTTATGGAACGTCCGCTTCTGAAACCCCTGTGGTACGAGGGCTGTTCGACTATGGCTCTGAGAACTATGGGACTTCTGAGGTCGTCAGTCCCCTACTTAGATCTACTTAAACCTAACTAACCTAAGGACATCATACACATCCATGCCCGAGACAGGATTCGAACCTGCGACCTTAGCGGTCGCGCGGTTCCAGACTGTAGCGCCTAGAATCGCTCGGCCACTCTGGCTGGCTAATCGACTATTATGGTCCGACTAGTCGCGAAGTGGAAACCACAGTGAAAATTAAAAAAAATGCTTTATACGAAGAGTTAGCTACATCTTCCAGCTACTTTTCTGTATGGTTACCGCTCCAATGTAAGACATTTGTCGTATCGTTGCACCAAATTCCTACTACTGTCGTCATAGAAGACAGCCGCCAGTGCATTCTGTCAGTTCCGTCCGCAGCTCGTGGTCTCGCGGTGGCGCTCTCGCTTCCCGAGCACGGGGTCCCGGGTTCAATTCCCGGAGGGGTAAGGGATTTTCACCTGCCTCGAGATGACTGGGTGTTTGTGTTGTCCTCATCATTTCATCATCATTCATGCACGTGGCAAGATTGGACTGAGAAAAGGTTGGGAATTTGTACGGGCGCTGATAACCGCGCAGTTGAGCGCCCCACAATCCAAACATCATCATCATCATCATCATCATCATCATCCTGTCAGTTCCCTATACTGGTCTGCAGGTCGTTGTGTCTGCCAAAATGTTGTCTTCATTATCAGATCGTGTGAGCAGATATAAAATTCAGAGGCAGCTAAGTCCGGGCTGTATGGTGGGTGATTAGACACTTCCCATCGAAAACTCTGCAGGAACGTCTTCATAGCCCCTGTCGTGCGCGACCTACAAATATCATAAAGAAGGAAATGCATGACAGGTACATTATATGGGATTGCATGAAATCAAGCAAAATCTTTCAGCAGGCACTCGTACTTGGCGGGTGACACGTGCTTCTAGGCATCTTTACGTGCTCACTGTGCGCTCAGAACTGAAAACTGCAACGTGATGCGATCGACTTGGATGCTAGAGAGACTGCCCAACTCACCTGTGCGAAGATTCATCGGATTTTCACCGTGGTTTCCACGTTTCGAGCCTCGTATTTATGGAAGACCCTGTTTATCGTGTTATTGAAACTATAATTATTTTATAGATGAGTGCTTCCAGTAATTTATGCTAAACACAACTCATTGTTCACGATTGGATACCAGTATACTATCGTTTTGTTTAATCACAACAGCTGGGAGGAATAGGAGTAAAATCTATTTGTTGTTGTTGTTGTGGTCTTCAGTCCTGAGACTGGTTTGATGCAGCTCTCCATGCTACTCCATCCTGTGCAAGCTTCTTCATCTCCCAGTACCTACTGCAACCTACATCCTTCTGAATCTGCTTAGTGTATTCATCTCTTGGTCTCCCCCTATGATTTTTACCCTCCACGCTGCCCTCCAATACTAAATTGGTGATCCCTTGATGCCTCAGAACATGTCCTACCAACCGATCCCTTCTTCTGGTCAAGTTGTGCCACAAACTTCTCTTCTCCCCAATCCTATTCAGTACTTCATCATTAGTTATGTGATCTACCCATCTAATCTTCAGCATTCTTCTGTAGCACCACATTTCAAAAGCTTCTATTCTCTTCTTGTCCAAACTATTTACCGTCCATGTTTCACTTCCATACATGGCTACACTCCATACAAATACTTTCAGAAATAACTTCCTGACACTTACATCTATACTCGATGTTAACAAATTTCTCTTCTTCAGAAACGCTTTCCTTGCCATTGCCAGTCTTCATTTTATATCCTCTCTACTTCGTCCATCATCAGTTATTTTGCTCCCCAAATAGCAAAACTCCTTTACTACTTTAAATGTCTCATTTCCTAATCTAATACCCTCAGCATCACCCGACTTAACTCGACTACATTCCATTATCCTCGTTTTGCTTTTGCCCGCATCTCGTGGTCGTGCGGTAGCGTTCTCGCTTCCCACGCCCGGGTTCCCGGGTTCGATTCCCGGCGGGGTCAGGGATTTTCTCTGCCTCGTGATGGCTGGGTGTTGTGTGCTGTCCTTAGGTTAGTTAGGTTTAAGTAGTTCTAAGTTCTAGGGGACTGATGACCATAGATGTTAAGTCCCATAGTGCTCAGAGCCATTTGAACCATTTTCGTTTTGCTTTTGTTGATGTTCATCTTATATCCTCCCTTCAATCTATTTATTCAGCGTATTAAGGTATATGGAGGCCTAGGTCTCGTGAAGGAGACTGCTGTTAAAAATAGCCCGTCTCATTTTAATTAATGTGCAGAGTAATTACTATGCTTGTTTTGTGTTCCCTCTTTCTGCATTTGGTTTGGGATACAGCCTACTGCGCGTCACTAGTTATCTGTAATCAGCTTGCAACAAATGATGCTGTAATGAGGTAATAGTATGCTGAAGCAGCTGACGGAGGCGCCTAATTGGTTTCATGTCTGTACGAGGAGCGCCACAGATGTGTTGCATTAATGAAAAGCTCCGACCACGGTCCGCAGGTTTAGTTTGATAGACCCTTGATGCGTCAACATTCGTTTCTGTAACGGAAGTGCGGATAGTCGACAAAGCGATCGACGGATTCGGAAGGAAATAAACGTTTCACTACACACGAAATTACTGACAAAATCTAACAGGAAAAATTCGATGAAGATTGCTAACTCTTTGCAGAAGAGTACGTGTCATTTCATGGCCACGGCTGATACAAAACATGTATAGACTCATAAACAGTCGGACCTGTAGTGCAGAGCGATCAAGCGTAACGTAACGAACAGTGTTAGTACGCTGCATTCCATGTCCTCGCGGCTGTGATCTGTGACACACAAGTTCACGTTAGTTCCGAACATCAGCGCAGGGAACCTGTGATTTTCAGTGCGCAGATGTGGAGCGCATTATATCTTAAAGTTATACTTAGCAGTTGTGAGCATTCGCGTGTTGGTCATTTAAATGCAATCTCGTTTTAATACCCTTCCAGCTGCACATGTGAGTTCTGGTACTTCGCCAGTTGCGCAGCAGTTGCAGAAATACTGTTTGGCAAATTTTTGTTTCAATGTTCCATCCACATCACATTTTGTGTAACACAACTCACACACAACATCACCACCAGATTCTGTCAAACAAAACAAAAACAAGGAGAAGCAAGCTACTGTTTACTAGAAACCGTTTGTCATGATTTCTCAAGAACATTTTGTCAGTCACCACGAAGCTAATATAAGTTCCATCCCCTCTCTCCCCTCTCTCCAGGTCACATCCTGGGTACGTTCTTGGTCATATCGATAATTTATAGTTATTCTAGTGGCATCACGTTCATCGGCTTCGCCAACTCACAACCAGTCACCTAACGACATAACCGCATCACTAAGAGAAATTCCTCGTAACAAAGCAGCGCTGTTATGCCACCCTCGTCATTTCGTTAAGTGTCTTGAAGTGAGTATAGGGTTGTTACCAGAGAGGACTGATTAAAGAAAGAGAGAATATCCTAAGAAGAGCAGCGCGTTTCGTTACAGATGCATTTAGTAACCACAGGAGCGTCACAGGAGATGATCAACCCACTCATTGGCAGACGCTGAAAGAGAGGTGTTATACTTTACTGTTAAAGTGCAGAGAGTGTACTTTCCTAGAAGAGTCAAGAAATATTTTGCTTGCTCCTACGTATATATCGCGAGAAGGGCATGAAGATAAAATTAGAGGGAAACCAGCCCACACAGAGGCCTGCAACATCCATCACAAACCGCAGGGTGGTATGCGAAGTATAGATGCAGATGAAGTGGCAAATACCTCGTCACTTCGTATAATTCGTATGCTAGCCAAATGCCTCGACACTTATAAGGAAACATCACCAACTTGATCACTTATTTTAAGGAGAGAAAAGCATGCTTGCAAGAAATAAGTCTCAGCCAAGAAATCAGTCTAGGAAATCGATCCCGCTCAACATTTTGGGCCATAATTCCGATAGTACGCATTTATGACCTTTTTGTACGTATAGTTTTTAAACATACACGCATACCAGTTGCCACTCTCTCTGTCCTCTGCCCCACTGGAGCTGCCTATCTCCGAGTACGAAGTACTGTACACTGGAGAGAGTAAGAGGTTTGTGTTCATAAAGGGGGCGAACCAATGAGATAGTGCAGCACCATCAGGAGCGGTATGGAGTGACTGTCAAATTGTAACATTTGAAAATCGAAGACGTGACTGGTAAGCATCATATGCCGTTATTCGACTAACTTTTGTACAAGGCAGATGAAAATATTTGGAGCTTTCTCTGTGATATTACTTGTACCTTTCATTGTCATTACAGAAATCATAGACAACTTTGTGAATAAACACGTGCGTGATGTCTCTACCCTAAATCGTTTTAGACAAATGCCAGGATGGTTCCTTTGAAAGGGCACGGCCGATATTCTTCCCCAATCCGGTTGGACCGATGACCTCCCTGGTTGGTCCCCTCCCCCAAATCAACCAACCAAACAAAGACGTGCTATATACCAAGTGAATCAGCTGCTCCTCTCTACAGGTTTTAAGCAACCTGCAGCGCTTTCAAAACCCATGTGCGAGATTATCATACTCTCTAGTTTGCTACATGCAAACTCTTAGTCCTAATGAACAGGACCTTTTTTTTTGTAGGAAATGTAACGTAATTAAATTTTTTATTGTCATACATTTTCGCTGGGGTCACGGTTTTCGAGTTATTCAAGAAAAACGCGTTTGGAGGTCACTTTTGTACGTTTCTCTTGAATAATTGAGAATTACGGCCTCTAGCGAAAACGTATTGCAGTACAAAATTTAACTACATTAAGTTTCCTACAAAAAGGTCCCCTCATTTTTTCTACAGGACTGATAGTTTGCGCATAGTAGTGGAGAGGATATGAAAATCTTACATGTGGTATTTGAAGGCATTGCGGGTTGCATAAAACATAATGCTAGGAGCAGCTGTATCACACTGTATAGAGCAAAACAGTGTACTGACGTTCTTTACTTGGTGATGGGTGATGATACCGACACCGAGGCTGGCCTTTCACAGCAGTCACATTTGTGGAACAACTTCATTGGTACAATAGGACACGGATGTAAAAACGACTAAGTAGGTGGTGATCAAGCCCGCTCTGCAACGAGTGACGAATAATCGGTGCTCGCAAATGTTTACAATCTGTACTTTGAGTAGGTCATAAATGTGTGCTGTGAGAATTACGGCACAAATTTTCGCGCAGGGTCAACTTCTGGGAATTATATCTTGTGCGTGTCCTATTTTCTCGTTAAAATAAGAGGTTCAAAAATGGTTCAAATGGCTCTGAGCACTATGGGACGAAACTTCTAAGGTCATCAGTCCCCTAGAACTTAGAACTACCTAAACCTAACGAACTTAAGGACATCACACACATCCATGCCCGAGGCAGGATTCGAACCTGCGACCGCAGCGGTCGCGCGGTTCCAGACTGTAGCGCCTAGAACCGCTCGGCCACTCTGGCCGGCAAAATAAGAGGTAAAGTTGGTTATGTTTCCTTGTTAGGATCGCTCTTTAGGTAGCCAAATACCATTTTAATTCCTTTCTTGCGGTAGCTAAATGCATCATAACTTACAGTCTTATGGTAATGCCTCGTCACTTGGTAACTCTCTTAAGGTAGCCAAAGACCTTCAGTTGGTTGGTTTTGGGGTAGGGGACCAAACAGCGAGGTCATCGATCCCATTCGATTAGGGGAGGATGGGGCGGAAGTCGGCGGTGCCATTTCAAAGGAACCATCCTGGCATTTGCCTAAAGCGATTTAAGGAAATCACGGAAAATCTGAATGAGAGGTTCGCGCGGCTTCCCCCGTCGGAGGTTCGAGTCCTCCCTCAGGCATGGGTGTGTGTGTTTTCCTTAGCGTAAGTTATAGTTTAAGTTAGTTTAATTAGTGTGTAAGCCTAGGGACCTATGACCTCAGTAGTTTGGTCCCTTAGAACCTTACCACAAATTTCCTAAATGAGGATGGTCGGACGCGGGTTTGAACCGTCGTCCTCCCGAATGCGAGCCCAGTGTGCTAACCACTGCGTCACATCGCCCGGTCAAACGATCATTCTACCACCACAACAAAGATTTCATATTCACGTTGGTTGGCTTCACAACCAACCTGTTTACCTTCCAACGTAGTCCTCGAGCTATATTACGGATAACTCTTCTAACCGCAATCTACATTCCCACAATATTATATAAACGTAAGATAAATATTGTGCTGTGCTCTGTGTTCGCACTAAGGCGTCACCAACACCATGTGACTGTTACGCCCACTGGGAAAAGTCGGCACCCGGTGGCGGTAGTTTGAACCAGCCACTGACAAATTTGACTGCTCCGGCAAGGAGCAGGACGCGTTTGGCGAACTGTGTAGCAGGCCCGTCGTCAGTAACGGGGCACTAATGACCAGAAACAGCGCGACCACCTTTCCTCCCCATTACGCCGATAATTTGCTGGTGCTGTTTTCGTTTTCTCGTCGTTCGTACAAACGTATTTTACGAGAGTAGCGAATCCGGGAGAGGGGAAAGGGCTTATATTTGAACGTGAGTGCCGAGTGCTGGCGGCAGTGCGCGAAAAGAGTGGGCGCAGACGGGACGGGACGGGACCGGCTCGGCGCACCAAGGTCGGGGCCCGGTTTGGGCGGGCGGATAACGGGACCGCAGCTGCGAGCCGCGGCCAGCGGCCGCATTCCGCCCACAGCCCCCTGCCCCCTTTCCTCTCCTCTCCAAAGTCACTCATCGTGTTCCGTACAGCATCCCCTGGAGCGAGCCACTCCCTGGCGGGCGTTAACAATGTCTTCTGTCAGAAGTGCTTCACCTCACCAGCCCCAACGTCCATCGTTCCATTTTCCTCTCGATTTTACACCCACGTGCAGCGTGTGCTGGAATCGCTTAGTATAGAGCAAGTACGAGGTGCATTCAAGTTCTAAGGCCTCCGATTCTTTTTTCTAATTAACTACTCACCCGAAATCGATGAAACTGGCGTTACTTCTCGACGTAATCGCCCTGCAGACGTACACATTTTTCACAACGCTGACGCCGTGATTCCATGGCAGCGGCGAAGGCTTCTTTAGGAGTCTGTTTTGACCACTGGAAAATCGCTGAGGCAATAGCAGCACGGCTGATGAATGTGCGGCCACGGAGAGTGTCTTTCATTGTTGGAAAAAGCCAAAAGTCACTAGGAGCCAGGTCAGGTGAGTAGGGAGCATGAGGAATCACTTCAAAGTTGTTATCACGAAGAAACTGTTGCGTAACGTTAGCTCGATGTGCGGGTGCGTTGTCTTGGTGAAACAGCACAAGTGCAGCCCTTCCCGGACGTTTTTGTTGCAGTGCAGGAAGGAATTTTTTCTTCAAAACATTTTCGTAGGATGCACCTGTTACCGTAGTGCCCTTTGGAACGCAATGGGTAAGGATTACGGCCTCGCTGTCCCAGAACATGGACACCATCATTTTTCAGCACTGGCGGTTACCCGAAATTTTTTTGGTGGCGGTGAATGTGTGTGCTTCCATTGAGCTGACTGGCGCTTTGTTTCTGGATTGAAAAATGGCATCCACGTCTCACCCATTGTCACAACCGATGAAAAGAAAGTCCCATTCATGCTGTCGTTGCGCGTCAACATTGCTTGGCAACATGACACACGGGCAGCCATGTGGTCGTCCGTCAGCATTCGTGGCACCCACCTGGATGACACTTTTCGCATTTTCAGGTCGTCATGCAGGATTGTGTGCACAGAACCCACAGAAATGCCAACTCTGGAGGCGATCTGTTCAACAGTCATTCGGCGATCCCCCAAAACAATTCTCTCCACTTTCTCGATCATGTCGTCAGACCGGCTTGTGCGAGCCCGAGGTTGTTTCCGTTTGTTGTCACACGATGTTCTGCCTTCATTAAACTGTCGCACCCACGAACGCACTTTCGGCACATCCATAACTCCATCAGCACATGTCTCCTTCAACTGTCGATGAATTTCAATTGGTTTCACACCACGCAAATTCAGAAAACGAATGATTGCGCGCTGTTCAAGTAAGGAAAACTTCGCCATTTTAAGTATTTAAAACAGTTCTCATTCTCGCCGCTGGCGGTAAAATTCCATCTGCCGTACGGTGCTGCCATCTCTGGGACGTATTGACAATGAATGCGGCCTCATTTTAAAACAATGCGCATGTTTCTATCTCTTTTCAGTCCAGAGAAAAAAAATCGGAGGCCTTAGAACTTGAATGCACCTCGTACAACCCCAACTGCCCACAGACTGTTATACAGGCAGTGGCCTAATTGTAGTAAATGAATAAACTCCCAACTCCATGTTTTAAACCGCACGCTGATTACTGCAGAGACCCAGAGTGATTTTTCATTTAGCGGAGTATGGGAGACATTTTAAAACCACAGCTTTGAAGCTGTATTATGGATGAGTTTAAACAGCGGGTCTCCGTTGGGTGCTCTGTTGTCTTCCCCGATTGTATCCTCAAGATCCGGCTACCTCAAACCTTTACTCTCTTCGACGCAAAGTTACATGCGACCTTGCGGGCACTGTAGCAGAAGAGAAATTTCGGGTGGTAAATTCCGTGTCTATTCCGATTCCCTGAGTGCCCTTCACTCTCTGCGCGGCAGATAAAACAGTCCAGAATATCCATTGAGTCCTCATTCAGCTACAAAGGCTGGGGAAGGGGGGGTGTCTTTCTCCCGAGTTACAGGGCACATAGGTATTGCGCGGCAAGAAAGGGCGGGTGCAGCAGTCAAGGAGGCGTGTCGCGATCCTCAATTAGTTCACTGTGCCATTCCCTTGCATGCTCTCGCCTCGCTGTCGAGGTACAGAGTATGCGTGGGTGGGAACAAGAGCGGCTGGAAATGCGTCTCGTTAAGTTCGCTACCAGCTCGCGGCATACCTCCCACCAGCCCCGCAGGCTGGATTAGGTCCTCCTTGCTCGCCTTCGCGTAGGCCATAGCTCAATGGCGCATGACTTCTTGCACCGTTGACAGAACCCTCCAATGTGTGATGCTTGTGGCGTGCAGATCACATTGTCCGAGTTGCTCCCTGAAATTTTAGGGTGCCGTTTTTAACGTGTTTCAGGATGGCTGGCTCATCTGTGTTTTTGGTAAGTAATCAGCAAGCACATATTTCTCTGAAACTTAGTTTTCCTCCGGTCGTCGTTGTTTTGGTTCAAATGGCTCTAAGCACTATGGGACTTAACATCTGAGGTCATCAGTGCCCTAGAGTTAGAACTACTTAAACCTAACTAACCTAAGGACAGCACGCACATCCATGCCCGAGGCGGGATCTGAACCTGCGACCGTAGCGGTTGCGCGGTTCCGGACTGAAGCGCCTAGAACCGCTCGGCCACAGCGGCCAGCTGTCGTTGTTTTGTAATTGACAGTTTTCGCACATTTCCCCATTTGTGAAGCTGTTTCCCATTTTGTGAGCTAACGTGATTAAGCGGGAGAGATTGGGGGAGACAGTGCGATTTTATCTTAATGTGCCTTTTAGTACTTTTATCGCATTTTCTACGTCTTCACCACATTCGTTTGAATTGATCTAATAACCTCAGTGTTGAGGACGCCTAACCCACACACAAAAGAACCTCGTTTTACACCATTGTCTACAAGGGCACACCCGAAGCACAGAAACAGTCACCTCCAAAAGGCATCGCACTGCGTCGGAGGAGCTGTTGGGGATTATTAGTGGCTGGCAGGTTATGGGGACGTAAATGCTTGTCAACTCCATACATTTATTTATAATACAACCCAGCTGGTCATGTCACACCTTCGTAATCTTAAATGGCAAATACAGAAATTATTACTTGCGCTGAATTCCAACGAACAAAACATGAAAGCATCTTTTACATTAACGTCAACTCGACAGAAATCTTCATACGTTAAATAAATGTTACTTTGACAGTAAAAGTAAAGTGCAATCTAGAAAAGGAACCGTACAACGAAGTACAGGGCTATTACAAATGATTGAAGCGATTTCATAAATTCACTGTAGCTCCATTCATTGACATATGGTCACGACACACTACAGATACGTAGAAAAACTCATAAAGTTTTGTTCGGCTGAAGCCGCACTTCAGATTTCTGCCGCCAGAGCGCTCGAGAGCGCAGTGAGACAAAATGGCGACAGGAGCCGAGAAAGCGTATGTCGTGCTTGAAATGCACTCACATCAGTCAGTCATAACAGTGCAACGACACTTCAGGACGAAGTTCAACAAAGACCCACCAACTGCTAACTCCATTCGGCAATGGATCAACGGGTCGGCCTGCTGTGAGCGAAGAAACGGTTGAACGCGTGCGGGCAAGTTTCACGCGTAGCCCGCGGAAGTCGACGAATAAAGCAAGCAGGGAGCTAAACGTACCACAGCCGACAGTTTGGAAAATCTTACGGAAAAGGCTAAAGCAGAAGACTTACCGTTTACAATTGCTACAAGCCCTGACACCCGATGACAAAGTCAAACGCTTTGAATGTTCGGCGCGGTTGCAACAGCTCATGGAAGAGGATGCGTTCAGTGCGAAACTTGTTTTCAGTGATGAAGCAACATTTTTTCTTTATGGTGAAGTGAACAGACACAATGTGCGAATCTGGGCGGTAGAGAATCCTCACGCATTCGTGCAGCAAATTCGCAATTCACCAAAAGTTAACGTGTTTTGTGCAATCTCACGGTTTAAAGTTTACGGCCCCTTTTTCTTCTGCGAAAAAAAAAGTTACAGGACACGTGTATCTGGACATGCTGGAAAATTGGCTCATGCCACAACTGGAGACCGACAGCGCCGACTTCATCTTTCAACAGGATGGTGCTCCACCGCACTTCCATCATGATGTTCGGCATTTCTTAAACAGGAGATTGGAAAACCGATGGATCGGTCGTGGTGGAGATCATGATCAGCAATTCATGTCATGGCCTCCACGCTCTCCCGACTTAACCCCATGCGATTTCTTTCTGTGGGGTTATGTGAAAGATTCAGTGTTTAAACCTCCTCTACCCAGAAACGTGCCAGAACTGCGAGCTCGCATCAACGATGCTTTCGAACTCATTGATGGGGACATGCTGCGCCGAGTGTGGGAGGAACTTGATTATCGGCTTGATGTCTACCGAATCACTAAAGGGGCACATATCGAACATTTGTGAATGCCTAAAAAAAACTTTTTGAGTTTTTGTATGTGTGTGCAAAGCATTGTGAAAATATCTCAAATAATTAAGTTATTGTAGGGCTGTGAAATCGCTTCAATCATTTGTAATAACCCTGTAAATACATAAGCTAGAAAAGAACAATACTAGACATGTTGTGACCTGATAGAAGTACAGTCATCCGATGATAACACTTGGTTCTTTGATTGCTCTAGGAGCATAACATACTAGTTTACTTTATTACAAGGCTGGTAAAAGTTTACTGGCTTCATACAATCCGTAACCACAGGAATGTGCCGAATTTTTCCGACTATCTTCGAATATTAAAGCATCACTTGATGCACACATTTTCTAAACTCTTCTCTCGAAGTCCAAAGTTCTAAATGTTCAAATCTGCAGTTCCGTCGAAGACATCAGCAACATGAGCTCGAACTTGTCTTCTTGATCGGACGTCACGACCTGGGCAGATCAGTCCTATGCTCATCTGTATATCGGCCTCCGTTTAGTGGCACAGCGGACCTGGGAGAGAGGGTGTGGTTGTGCCAGCATCTCTAGTTCTTCGTTACAGTATATAGCAAGACGTCGCTATCTTCTGTGGTATCGATGCAGGGTGCCGACTTTCGTATGGCACGGCGGTCTTTGGACGATATAACAACACGGTGCAGTCACATTAATGTGACCACCGCACATGTTCGACGTCAACATGCAGTAAACAGTCAAAACGACAGGAGGCAGAACTAGCGTTGGAGGATATTATAAAGCGTGTCGCGGGGACGCGCAAAACAGTGCAATCGTTGTCGTAACGCTGAAACGGGGCGATTTATCTGACGTCCAAACGGGCATAATCGTTTCGTTTCGGGCCAAGGGTGGAAGCATTTCTGAAATGGCTACGTTAGTAAGTCGTTCGCATGCCACCGTTGTTACATTATACCGTATTCGATAAAATTGCGCTATACAAAGCCGGCGCCGAGGCAGCTGTGGTGCACAACGGGCCACAGATGACAGGGGTGAACGGCGGCTGTGGACAAGTGTACGGGCGAACAGAAGCGCAACTGTTGAGCCCAGATGGAGCAAGGGGTTGCCGACAGTGTTCAGCGAACGTTGCTGCATACGGGCCTCCGCGGCAGGCGCCTGGCTCGTACAACCATGCTAACTGCTGTTCATCGACGGCGAAGGCTGCAATTTGAACCCCGATTGTTTGTAAACTTTACTCTACAGTTTGCTTTGTTTGTATGACATTTGTAAATGTTTCACGAGGACTTGGGATTTTTCCTACTAGTGTTTCTCCCGCAAGAGAGATCAAATATGTGAAATCAAAAATATATCTATATTTTACAATATCCGGACAAAGAAAAATCTTCCATTATGCATGAATAAACTGATTCAGACGGTTTTAATTGTACTTGTTTCAAGAGCGAATAATAATTTTCTTTTTTATGTTGTACATAGAAAGAAACCAAATTCAACGGATAATTAGAAAAAACCCCTCCGTTTATAATCTTCTAAGATGTGTTTTGTATATATTTCCTCGAGCACATAAATATTGATTTTTCGAAATGTTTCGACGACACTTTTCATTTTTTTTGCAGCCCTACGTATCGCGGATAATTTACCAGACTCTCTTTGACAAGAACATTTACTCTGAATTTTACTTTGGCCATTAATAAACCCTATTCTCTTGGTAGTTCCTTAATTCTGTTAATAGATTTCAACTTTTTGCAAGATGGCCCGTCGTAACCTTACTTTCACTGTTTCGGTCCCATACTTCACTGCTTAAAACATGAAATTTTGGCGCCTATCGCTCGTGACAGGGGAGACTTTGTGCAGGAATAATAAGTCAGGGGGGATGTAGAAGATGCACTTGCCACGAGTAATAGTTGTAGTAGTAGTAGTAGTAGTAGTTTAAAAGGGGATTAATGGTTACGGCGACTGCTTGCGGTAAGCAGGTAACCCGCCGTCAAATCTCGGTCTGGCAGGAATTTTCAACTGTCACTACATACTAAATCATCGTACATGAACCCTTTTCACTGTTATATTTTTTGCCATTGATTTCGTTCTCTTGCATTAATTTTAGTGCATTTAACTCATATCACTATAGTCCCGCAAGATACTATTTACAAGCGACATTCCGTCTTTCGGTGTCGTAATGCTGTATCTCTCGCCCTCTCCTTCTGCATAACAATCCCTCACTCCCACTCTCTCTTTCTCTCTGTCTCTCTCTCTCTCTCTCTCTCTCTCTCTCCGCTCAGCTGCGAGGACTTTTGAGGCTGCCATTGTGCCGCTCTAAAACCGTAAAAGAGGAACGCCACGACTTTTTTTAAAAGGTTCGTAATGGGACACCTGAAAATGGATTCCGAGAGATTGATCGTTTTGTGTACGGGACCTGAATGGCAAAGAGCTTTTGTGCGATTTTTTCAGAACAATTACATTTCCTACGTCTCAGGCTAAAAGTACAGTAAGTGAACCGAACACATAGCACACGTGAAAAGATCGATAGCTGTGGCACTAAGTCGTCTTGCAGCAGACACTATTACATCCGTGCCCCCCTCGTGCAGTGGTCAAGAGAATAGAGCCGCATTCGAGAGGACCAAAATTTAAAGCCCGTTCGACAGTCCTGGCTTGTGTTTGCCATTGTTTTAAAACTCTTGTTTTAATGATTTTTTCAACAGCTGATTTCATTCCCTATCGTGACTAATCCGAGTATGTCTTCCCCCTGTAACGTCTGCGACATCGATGTGACATTACACCCTTGACAGTTCCTTATCCCTTCGTTCCCACTCCCTTTTGTCTTTCTGCACTGTTTTTGCTATAGTTCTAGACTGAGCAACGGTTAACACTTGTCAAATATGCTAAACAGCGTACACGGCGCTTGTATGTAAACTCACAGTCCCGTCGTACGCGATGATTTGTAGTGAACTATAATGAACACGGCAGCCGCTTCATACATGAGTCTGGAACGGACGCGGCTCCGGGGTTTGATGCGGTGGTGTGTATATGGAAGGAGGGAGGATCCCTATATACTGCACTACTGGCCATTCAAATTGCAACACCAAGAAGAAACGCAGATGATAAACGGATATTCATTGGACAAATATATTATACTAGAACTGACATATGATTACATTTTCACACAATTTGGGTGCATAGATGCTGAGAAATCAGTACCCACAACAACCACCTCTGGCCGTAATAACGGCCGTGATACGCCTGGGCATTGAGTCAAACAGAGCTTGAATGGCGTGTTTGGGTACAGCTGCCCATGCAGCTTCAACACGATACCACAGTTCATCAAGAGTAGTGACTGGCGTATTGTGACGAGCCAATTGCTCGGCCACCATTGACCACACGTTTTCAATTGGTGAGAGATCTGGAGAATGTGCTGGCCAGGGCAGCAGTCGAACATGTTCTGTATCCAGAAAGGCCCGTACAGGACCTGCAACATGCGGTCGTGCATTATCCTCCTGAAATGTAGGGTTTCGCAGGGATCGAATGAAGGGTAGAGCCACGGGTCGTAACACATCTGAAATGTAACGTCCACTGTTCAAAGTGCCGTCAATGCGAGCGAGAGGTGACCGAGACATGTAACCAATGGCACCCCATACCATCACGCCGGTTGATACGCCAGTATGGCGAAGACGAATACAGGCTTCCAATGTGCGTTCACCGTGATGTCGCCAAACACGGATGCGTCCATCATGATGCTGTAAACAGAACCTGGATTCATCCGAAAAAATGACGTTTTTGCCATTCGTGCACCCAAGTTCGTCGTTGAGTACACCATCGCAGGCGCTCCTGACTGCGATGCAGCGTCAAGGGTAACCGCAGCCATGGTCTCCGAGCTGATAGTTCATGCTGCTGCAAACGTCGTCGAACTGTTCGTGCAGATGGTTGTTGTCTTGCGAAGGTCCCCATCTGTTGACTCAGCGATCGAGACGTGGCTGCACGGTCCGTTACAGCCATGAGGAGAAGATGCCTGTCATCTCGACTGCTAGTGATACGAGGCCGTTGGGATCCAGTACGGCGTTCCGTATTACCTTCCTGAGCCCACAGATTCCATATTCTGCTAACAGTCATTGGATCTCGACCAACGCGAGCAGCAATGTCGCGATACGATAAACAGCAATCGCGATAGGCTACAAATCGACCTTTATCAAAGTCGGAAACGTGGTGGTACGCATTTTTCCTCCTTCATGAGGCATCACAACAACGTGTCTCCAGGCAACGCCGGTCAACTGCTGTTTGTGTATGAGAAATCGTGTCAGCACGTTGTAGGTGTTGCCACCGGCCCCAACCTTGTGTGAATGCTCTGAAAAGCTAATCATTTGCATATCACTGCATCTTCTTCCTGTCGGTTAAATTTCGCGTCTGTAGCAAGTCATCTTCGTAGTGCAGCAATTTTAATGGCCAGTAGTGTTCTATCGTCACCCACACTTTGAAGTACACAATTTGGATAAGAATAAAAATAATATACTTAAAATGTTTTCGTATAACAATTATAAAAAGCATGCTTACAGATCTCCTTTTAGAAAGCCAAATTTATTACAAATATTAAGGTAGCTCCCAACATGATGAAAACGAAATATGGAAAAATTGAGAACGCTACCCAATCAAGATAATTGAACAAGGCATTTCACAGTAAGAAACCAGTAAAGCAATAGTTATCAAGATGAAAACAACGTACCGCAGTGAAGACGGCTCTCTTCGAAGTTTCGATTCACGAGTGTCAGTATTTCACGTAGCGTACGAATGTGAACAAAGCTCTGCAAACTGTGGCTACGTGACTACGTGACTGCGTGAATAATGAGATTGCTTTCTCTGTCATTCGTTTCCGCCCACATTCAGGAATTGAGTTTTCCTTTTATTATTTTCTTAACAGATTGCCATTCCCTTTCTGTCTGTCATTACTCAGTTCCTGTTTGCCGGCTCTGTCAGTGGGCACACAAAACGCGTCAGGTTTGTTGTCAGCAGCAGGCCGGTTGCGCTTTGCGCTTTCACCTGTTGCAATATTTTCTGCAGGCGGTGGGGGCATGAAGCCCATTCACGTGAACAGGTCCTCACGCAAGCAGTGGAGAAGTACCCTGTGCTACATGTGCCTGCTAAGTTCTAGAACCCCTTGCTATTTCCGAGGCTTTTTGTCTTCATACTGCTTTATTCTCCGAAAGTTAACTATGAAAATGTAAAGAGATTTATGTAAAAATATAAACGCTCCTGCTAATTTTGTGGGGAGATGTGCTGTCATGGCCTCCCCTCCCACGTGAATCGGTGCCTGGTCTCGAAAAGAAGAGTGAAGAGTAGAGCGATCGAGGTGAGGCATTGGTGAAAATTCCGAAAATCCAGCTTCGTTTCTCTAAAGCGATTAAAATTTATTCCAGGATGTTTCCTTTTTAAAAGACAAGGCCCATATCTTGTTGCGCTTGTAAACCAATCTAGTGCTCTCTCTCTCTCTCTCTCTCTCTCTCTCTCTCTCTCTCTTTTGACTTCTTTCTTGACACAAACGGAGTACACTCGTAACAGCTACAGAATTACCAGTGTTTGACTTTTTTTATTTTGTAAACTACGAGTTGGAAAACTTCATTTGGAACACAGCATCCTGTAGTAAGAAAAACTTTGAATGAGAGACAGGAAACGAAAGTAATTTGAAGCTTGTCATCGTAGAAGGTTGTTACGGAAATTAAGTGGTCAGATAAATGGTGAAATGGAAACGTATTAAAATGAATAGACTATGTATTGTAATAAGAAAATTCGTACCAGTAGGAAATAAATTCTTGTAGGGCATGTGCAAAGTTTCTGGTAAGAGTTTCAAAGGGGAAATTGTAGTGGGCAAGAAAAGGCTAAACACACACTGTTGATGAAAATGTGGGCTGGCACGAGAAAATTAAAAGAAAGCACAGATTGAAAAGAAACTATATCAAGTCATTCGATGGAACTCTGAAAGCTACCAGTAAATATTACAAGTTTTATGTAAAAATCCCCAGTGAAAATGACTATTAATGAAACCTTTTCAAAATCTGAATCATTGAACTTCTGTTAGAATAGGGTGAAGGAACCAACACGGACGGCTTTGGTCGAGGTTGCAGTCGGCGGAACCTGTGGATTTGTGATTAGTGGTATGTTCCTTTAAGTGTTTTTTCTGTATTCACTTGACGTCATGTGCCAGACCAATGGAGCCGGAAATATTATTTCCTTGCTTTCTCATTTGCGGAATCACTATTCGTGATGGGTGGTTGAAATTACGTAGCTTTTGCCAAAGATGTCAGTAACCAGATTCTTGCTGTCAGATATGAGAAAGTAATGAGCAGCTCCATTAATCTTGGTCCTCTCCCATAGACTGGTCTTTTCATCCAGTTTTCGCATGAAAGTCGCAGCTTTGACGCACTTCCGGCGAAGCGGTCTGCTCCCTCGTGGTGTGCAGCGCTGAGCACTTTTTTTTTTAAAAAAAGAAAAAAACGTCTTGCATTTATGCCACAAATGCTTTTCGCTCGTGTGTCAAGAGCTCTTAAAGATTTTCAATTATGAACTTTTGTACGAAGACAACTTATTATCGGCACGCACAGCCCTTCTCTCTAGTCAGCATTGGGAACGTGCTGATGACTTACTTACACCATGAACACCTTGACCGAACGCTGCCAGAGTATTTTCTTGTTGTGAGGTATGCTGATTAAATGTACATGCTTATGCCAGCCCATTTTTAGTACAGAAAAAACAAAATACCACAAATCAATGATGTGAGTACATGGTGGCATTTGGGATGTCTAACGTCAGTGGATCTTCTCAGATTTAGATCTTGACCTTTACACGCCCACAGGACGTTGCGACTGCCGCTTATAGCCCTATCACGTACTTTGTGGAGGGCCGAATGATTGTCAGGAGGGACGATGGTGCATCATACCGACAGATCGTATAGACCGTCGGCTGTAGCGCAATGACAGCAGAATATGTGCTGAGAAGATAGACTCAGGAAACAGGGTGGGAGGAAAAGTAGACACGAGTCCTTGCAAAAGGACTACACCACGAGGAAATCGTGGGATTGTTCGACTGGCTCTGAGGACGACAAGAGAAAACCCGGCAGAGGTTACACGCTGAGTACCAACACGAACAGTCGGGAACAGATTACTGGAAGCGGGCTTGAGATATCGAGTTGCCATGCGTCATTATCCGCTGACTCCGTACCATAGAGGACAGCGACGTTCATGGTGTAGAAGTAGAGTCAACTGAGACTCTGACTGCCGTACTGTGGTGTTCAGCGATGGTCTCTTTTTTCTATTTGTGGCGGTGAGATTGACGTCGGAATCCCCGTAGACGACCAAGTAAAAGGTCGAGGGAAGCAGCTATTCCGTAGATCCCCCTAACTCTCCTGCTCCTGTAATACAATGAGGGTAGCTAGTGGACATGACAACAGGACTGATTTAGTATGTGCCAGTAAGTGGCACGAATCGTATATCTGCTGTCATACCGTTCGTGACAACAGTACCAAATGGTATATTCCAACAGAATAATGCAGAAATCCACACTGCCGTTTACACCGCAGACACCTTGAGGAATGTGCGTATACTTTACTGGTCCTGCCAGTCCCCGCTGATTTCTTTTCACCCATAAAGCATGTGTGCGATGCAGTGGGAAAGCTTAAACATTTATACCAGACTGTAGTCAGCGATCTTTATAAAGTAGAACAGCCTGTGTTTCAGGCATGGAAGAAAATTTTTCAAGATTAGAAGCTGTTTCTTCCACGCCAGAAAGGATGCAAAATGGCTCTGAGCACTATGGGACTCAACTGCTGTGGTCATCAGTCCCCTAGAACTTAGAACTACTTAAACCTAACTAACCTAAGGACATCACACACATCCATGCCCGAGGCAGGATTCGAACCTGCGACCGTAGCAGTCGCACGGTTCCTGAGTGCGCGCCTAGAACCGCGAGACCACCGCGGCCGGCAGAAAGGATACAGTGTGTATTCATGCCCGTGGAGGTCAAACCTCGTACTTATGACATTCATGGTAAACATCAATACCGAATGAAAGTTCAATCGTGCGATGAACATCTCAACAAAGTATCTGACTGGTACAATGTGGTGTATCACTTTCACTTCCGTCAGTGTATAATCCCGATGCACTCTCCTAGTGGTGACAACCAGTGCCGTGACTATGGGCGAGAAGTTGGAGAACTGTTACAATTCGTGCACCATCAGCGCCAAGGGCGGGGAGAGTGGTTAAAGACATCCTCTCTCGTGGGGGCCCTGCATATCGAAGGCCTATTCTGAAAGGTTTCCAGACTCAGTGTTTGAGTAGAATGACTAGTTTTAGTTTCCCCGTTTCACTGTACCAGCCGCTTATCGTTCTTGTGCCCTCTTCGATTTGCAGTAAATATAATTGTCGTATACCCTGCTGAGTTACCCGAATTCTACGTTCTCTGTTCTACTGCAGATGATTATTTTCATTGGCTGAACACAGTACAGCATTAAACATAGGAAGTATATTTGCGTTCTTGAATGTTCCTTGCTTGATATTGCGGAGCAGCGGGACAGTGCTGTGTTGTCTCATAATTTTAAGGCATGTACCGTGAACAGGCATAAAAAATTTATGTTTTTTCTTACAAAGTCAGAAGCAGTATTCAGTACATATTACTAGCTTTTTTTATATAGCAGATAGGACAAGTTTGAGACAGGTGTGGTTTAATTGTATGCCGTAAATGATTCTCCTTATGATATTGTTGTTATTTTGCTCTGGAGATTCTATAGCTCGCTCACGGATGTCTCAGTTCACATTTCAGAATGGAAGCACTGACATTAGAGCAGCGTTAATTGACCTTAAAGATGTTTTAGCCAAATTTTGGACGTGTCGTACTGGTGAGACGCGCATTCAACAACACATTTGGTCCAAAAGCAGCACCATGCGGAATGACGTTTGTCGGTGGGATTACAGTGCAGAACGGAAGTCAGATTGTGATGAAAAAATGTAAACATCGTTTATAATACACATTTTGTGTAACGTTTTCCCTGTTTGTCAACTGTTTGATTGAATTGTTTTGAAAAGACCAGATCCATACGCGATTCCAGGAAGGGCCAGTTAGGACGACCATCATCAGTTTTAACCCTGCAGAATGTGGAACGAGTGAGAATCTTATTGAATGAGGTGCCGACTACATCATCAAGACATGCAGCACAGCAACTCAGCATGTTACGACAGTCTCACCAGAGAGTAATGAAAGGGAAGCTTAACGTTTTCTCCTCACAAAATTCAAGGAGCCAACCTTTGAAGGACGAGAGGTTGGAGTGGTGGTATTCCTTAGGAAACGAGATGATTGAGGCCTTTTGAAATGGAACATTCGATATAAATCGGATGTAGTTCAATGATGAGGCACACTTCCGTCCCCACGAGTATGTCAACAAACAGAACTGGCGCCACTGGGCTACTGAAATTCCACAAGTTCAAGCTGCTACTCTACCTCATCGAACAAAAAGTCACTGTTCAGTGCACATTCAGTACACAGTGTATTACTGGGACCATTTTTATTGAGGGATCTGTCACACGAGACAAATACAGACAGGTGCTGAAACACGAATTTGTACCAACTGCACGACGCGGCCGAATGCTCCGAAGCTGCTGGTTCATACAGGATGGAGCCGTCCACAACGTACTGCGGGCGTTTTCGATTTCTTTCAGGAGACATTTAGAGATCAGGTAATTGCCCTGGACTCCTCGGCATCGTTGTGCCCTTATGGTCCCGATCTCATCCGTGGTATTATTTCTTATGGGCTTATCTGAAAGACAGTCTTCGATGATGCACCTACAACACTGTAGGATGTTGGTAGTGCAATTTGCAGAGAGATTCATGCAGTTTAAAATGATGTTCTTCACACCTTCATCGCGGAATTCAGTTCAAGATTCTACGCACTCATTGCTGCAGGAATAAAGCACTTTGTAAATCTCCTGTATTAAATTTGCTGCAGTATAAATGTGATGTCAAGAGTCTGTCACCCTATATTATGTCGTAGTTGGCAAAAACTTTCTGACACTTATTTTGCGCTACCCTGTTAATAACAGTACAGTTAACTGAAATAGCGGCGAGTCGCTTCATTTCCTTATTACATGTGAAACGTTGTGAAATTAAATGATCTAACGCACATACGGAATGCTCCGCTGTCTACCAATTCACTTTGAATACTTAAGGTCGTAGCACAATTGCAGCTTATCCAGTTGCTGCACTTAGTTGTGATCATTTATACTGTACGTGGCCATTACCACTGATTGCTAGGTAAATCAATTCTAGATGCGTCCTTCCGAAAGCGGGAGATATTCAGTACGTGTTTAACTGTCCTTTGCTGTGGCCGTAGGAATCATTCTCCAGCAACCGTCTCTTGCAGTCTGTTAAACACAGCGCTGTAATTGCCCGTAGTTGTAACACAGTTCCAATCGTCGTTAAAAGGTAGTAGTTGCACGAATGGCAATTCATATTGCATACATATTTATATCTTTCGAAAAAGGAAGATTCGAGGTTAATGTCCGGTCGACAAAGATTCTTTCCTGTTTTATGAGTGTAATTGCCGCTGTCATCTGAGAATCTGTACAATCGTATTGGGTCTTCAGCTGTACTAATTAATGCATTAGCTTAAAAACTCACCATAGGATGACGCATCGGTAGTTATTCGTACTCACTAGAACAATTGAATAATGGAGATGTCAGTCGTGGTAAGTGCCAAATCTCACATTCGTCAGGAGAATTAGAAAACACTGTATCTCTTTTAATACATAACTAATTTGTGTCCAAAAAATTGAGGAGATATTCTGATACTAGATATTTATGCCGCTCAGCTTACCAATGCAAAAAAATGAGAAAAAATCGAAAAATAAATAATTTATCAAGAACCTTATAGATGATTTACAAAGGAGCTGTCTGATTCTGAGAGTCAATAAGAAAGTTTTTATATCAAGTGCCATTAATGCTCAGGCATTACGTTTTTTGTGATATGCAGAAATACAGATGTAGTAGACAAATTTGTTTCAAATTGTTCACTAGTGAATAACATAATTAAATTCAAGGAAAGAAATCTCTCTGTATTGACTTCTGTTTTTTACACAACTCCATTCTTGGGATCACATATTTCAAAGCGTATTGTAAAACTCCCTGTGCTCTTGAGGAAGAAATTGCAGTATCAATACAAGTCTTCCTGTTTTGCAGCTGCTAAACTTGGCCGGTCGTCCAGATGAAGTACGGCATAGCATATACGTGTATAAGCCATCTTTTCTCTTTTGAATACACTGACATGTTTCCATTCTTCTGTGTGAGAGTATAAAATTTTGATAGCTATTTGAGATAAAAGAGTGTAAGACATGCCTGCATTGACAATATTTCAGTATCATGTTTAAAATCAGAGCATTGCAAGGAATTAGTTCATAGTCTCAGCTCAATCAACTATCATGTGTAAATCTTGGAACGTTTTCTAGACACATTCTATTTCGTCTCTTCACTTCTCCAACATTTTCCACTATTTTTGAAACCCAAACTGTTTCCTCCCTTACGAGGATGTTTTATTGATACGAACAAAACCTTACATGCACTCTGCTTACCACACGCAATGTTCATCATCTAAATGGAGGAGACGTTAATGCAAGGCACCGGCAACTCGACAGGGACACACGGTGTCCATGTGTCGTCAAGTAATGAATGTTTGAAACATTTTCTCCATGACTTCGAACAAGTCTACGGACTTGAAAATGAGTGTCGAAAACACTATCACTAAAAACACAGTTCTGTGAAAAATGCCCTTTCTGCTTCTCAGTTATCTGTCAACGGAATGTGTCATAATCCTTGACTCAAATCTTCTCCAAACCGAAATTGCTACTCGGCAGCCAACTCCGTATGGAACTGACATGCCTCCAGTATGTCAGTGGCGTTTACAGGAGTTAGTCTGATGAAAAATCTGCACGATAATGTGTGTCTGAGCAGCGTTGTCTCCTTGAAATTATCTCATGTCTATCGTAAATATGACGTTAATAAGCTTAAAGGATGGCACCTCTATAAAGTAGACAGACACGAAAGTCACAGTAATTCCGCTCGACAATGTGTTTTAATCATTTATTCACGTGACCAGTTACAAATGTTTTAATCAATAATGAGTCAATGTCATACACGTTTCGTACATTTTCTTTTGTGTATTAAAATGTTGTCTGTCTGCTCGTACTTATTTTGTGTAATTACTACATTTCCAGTTATCCATAAGCATACCGAGGGAAGTGGCGCCGGCGTAAAGATAATGGTCGCGTTATCGGGACGTCTTCCGATCATATTCCTGTCCGGACATCTGTTTTAGGTTTTCCATAGTTTCCCTGAATGGCTTAATGACTGAACAGTTCCTATGAAAAGGTACGGCCGACGTATTGCCCCCTCCTTCCCAAATCCTAACTGGTGTTCCGTCTCAGTTGACCTAGTAGTGGACAGGACGTCAAAACAAGCACACATCCATGGTCCTCGTATCTGGGTGGGTGGGGGCGGGGACGGGGGGGGGGCCGGGGGGGGGGGGGGGAGCTGCCGTTCTCCCTGACGCCGCACCCAAACAGTAATTCGCCGGCACCCCAACTTTTAATGAACTACAGATGCCTTAGGTTTTAATAATACTCATATATATGCATTGTTTTAATATAGTAATAATAATTGTTACTCGTTTACTTCCGTGATTAGCGTAGCGCTTTAGCGTAACTTCCAAGACCTTGCAGTGCAGAGAAATACATCATTTGAAAAGGTGTCCAGATGTTTGAGAAGTACCCTCGTCATGCAATTCATTTAAGAACTAACAGTAACGAACTATCACACATTCATAATTTATGTGATACAAAATCGAAGTGTGCACTACAGCTGTGAACAGAGTACGGCTGTGCGAGAATTTAAGTGAGATGGATGCTGTGTCTTTCAGCCGTTACCGTCTACTTCGAGGGAAGTCTTGATTTTTTTTTTTTTTTTTTTTTTACTCAGTTTCCTGTGGTTTGCCAGTTCCGCTTGTGGACTTAACGAACCGTGTCTGACTTGTTGTTGGCGGCACGTATTGTCTGCCTGTGAATGGGCGACTTTTCCCGGCTGAAATGTTTTTCTGGGGGCCATAGACAAATTCACATGGGCTACCATCAGGAAAGCAATTCAATAGTATCATATGTGAAAAGTAACTTGTAAGGTTTTACAAATTCTTACTGTTGTCGAGACTTGGAGTGTTCGGTTGGTAGAGTGATTGGATTTTAAAGGATTAAACAGCAAGGTCATCAGTCCCTCTTTCTGTTTGCGCTACTTTATGCTCCGAAACGGTTTGATAATTTTATACACAATGTGTATGGAACTACGGTGACTGTTGTGTCTTTATTGTAAGAAACAGTCGGAATCACATTTATTCACTATTAATGTCGTTAGTTTTCGGCGAGTAGACCATCATCAGAGAATAACCAAGGCAGCAGCGACGTGGGCTTTCGAAAAAATAGGAAATAGTATGTATCAATTGTACTCTACCTTTAATATTTCGTCTGCCCCCTAAGCTGAATGGTGAGTATACTGACTGCCACGCATCGGTCCCGGTTTCGATTTCCTGCTGGTCGAATATTTTGTCCTCTCGGGTATTGGGTGTTTCGTGATCATCATCGTAATTTCATCATCATAGACAAGCAATTCTTATGTGGCGTTAGCTGAAAATATTCTCAAATCCGCTGCGGAACTTCCGCAGGAGGGGATTCTCGGCCATCAGTGCCATACGATCATTTCATTTCGTTTATTTTTAATATTTTTCTACTGAAGATTATTGTTTCCTCTCTGCTACAGCGTGATCAGTGCGTAGTATGTAAGTCCTGAGCAGTTTTAAGTTATTTTGATAGGATTATCATTATCAGTCCAGGTACGTATCACATATTTTGCTCTGGAGCGTAAAAGGTGTGTTTGATTAATAACACAGAAAACCGTACAAGTACAGGACCTCCTTTGCCTTTGACTTATTAGTTCTCCTTGCTACACAGTGCTGAGTATTGCAAAATTGCAATAGCTTCGCTTTTATGTAATGAGGTTACAAATCGTTATTGCGTCTTGTTAATTTCTAAGATGAAACAGCCGTGCTATGTCTCTGGCGACCTCTATCTCTCCGTAATCGTATCGATTCCGATTTTTCGTACGCTGGCGTTGGCAAAGCAATGAAACATAACCCAATCAAAAGCTGTACAGAATAAAACTCTGTTCGGCGTGTGACTAATTCCATCTCCTATTACTTCGAAGCTCGCACCAAACGAAGAGGCTCGGTGATTAACACACTGGGTTCGCATCCGGGAGGACGACGGTTCAAACCCCCGTATGGCCATGCTGATTTAGGTTTCCTGTGATTTCCCTACATCGCTTAAGGCAAATACTGGGAGGTTTACTTCGAAGTGGCACGACCGATTTTCTTCCCCGGTACAAGTTCCTGCTCCGTTTCTAATTACCTAACTTTCGACGTAACGTTGAACACTAATCTTGCCTCTTCTTTCAAACCCCGCTGGTCGCTGTGGCCAAGCGTTTCTAGGCGCTTCAGTCCGGAACCGCGCTTCTGCTACGGTCGCAGGTTCGAATCCTGCCTCGGGCGTGGATGTGTGTGATGTCCTTAGGTTAGTTAGATTTAAGTAGTTGTAAGTCTAGAGAACTGATGACGACAGATGTTAAGCCCCATAGCGCTTAGAGCCATTTGAACCATTTTTTTTTTTTTTTTTCGAACCCCGCGCTGACGCTGCTTTGAATGTTGCCTATTGATGGTCTACTGACTGGAAGTACTAACAACATGAACATCGAATAAATGCGACTGAGACTATTTTTTATAAAAAGAAATGTAACCGTATTTAGTAAAATATTTTTTTGGAGCAGAATGGCAGGGTAAGGGTGGTCATGAGGCTCACGATACCCCCGCTTTTGGATCCTTAAACCCCAAACCACCTTGCTTCAACAAGTTTGTTGCGTCGTCGCTGGACGATTCACGGTTGCGAAGCGCCACGGTGCCGCCTGTTGAGGCAGCTCCGAGGTGAGAAGAGGTCGTCCCTGCCGCGCCGCACAGTGCTGTCCCGTCTTTTTATAGAGGGCCAGCCCGCTGCGGCTGTCCGAGCAGTGAGCACTCAGGCCTCCGTCCGCGCCGCCCAGAGTGCTGGCTGGCTGAATCCGCTGCCAGCAGCGCTGACCACTCCACGCGCAGACGTCTAGCGCGCGCACTGCCGCTATAAACAGCCGGCCTTTGCGGACCGCGAAGGCGAGGGCGCCGGCACGCTGAAAATAAGCGGCCGATAACACAGCCTAAATCCGTGAATCACGCTTCTCCGTTTGTAACTTCTCTATTCACATACAGCACTGCGCTGCGGGACATCTGTGTACGTGGTACATGAACTGTCTGATCGACATTATTTAAATAAAAATGAATCTTTGATATACCAATTTTTTAAATCGGACTAAAAGCTAGTATATAATTTCTCCTAACCTCGTACAGACACCTCATACAGTCACGAATAATTGTGACAGTGAATTTTTAATAGCTGTAAAAATACTTGTAAGATGGAAAGCGAAAACCGTAGGGTGCATTTTTCAGGAGTTGGTACCCCACAGCTTTTGCATATTTGAAAAAAAGTCATCCTACCGCCTTGAACTGCTGGTAAAATACTTTATAAATAAAATCAGTTTCAGTCGTCTGACCATCATCAGGTTGATAAAATTATTCCACTGAAACTGAGTTTGTAAATAAAGTATTTTACCAGTAGCACAACGCGGTAATACGACATTTTTCAAATGCATGTAATAAGTGATAGTAAGGAGGTGAAGTATGCATGCTTCAGATATGTACTACAAGCGTCCATGTTTATCGTTTTGAACCTTACTGGTACACTAACTGTCAAAAGTTTTCGATCACCTATCACAACCGTAGATTCTTGGTTGAAACAGGGGTTTCGTTTTGAATATTCTATCATATCCCCGTTCGGATAATGAAACAAGTGTAAAGGCTGGGCGCCTCTGTCTTGTATTTCACTGCTTGTTCGCATAGGAGGTCCAAATGGTTCAAATGGCTCTGAGCACTGTGGGACTTAACATCTGTGGTCAACAGTCCCCTAGAACTTAGAACTACTTAAACCTAACTAACCTAAGGACATCACACACATCCATGCCAGAGGCAGGATTCGAACCCGCGACCGTAGCAGTCGCTCGGTTCTGGACTGAGCGCCTAGAACCGCTAGACCACCGCGGCCAGCGCATAGGAGGGCGCTGATGATTATCCACAACAAGATTGACGTGAATTTACCTGAGACGGTTCCACTCAGTCTGTGTAGCATTAATTTACAGTACGTTGTGTGCATCTAGTAGTGTGTTTGCGTACCTGATCATGTACATACCATATTACCTCCTAATGGGACGGAAACTGGAGATTAGGATTGAAAAACGTGTTGTAATTGTAGCTCTGGGTCAGGAAGGCTATTCTAGTAAGACAACAGCAACAGCGGTTCAGGAAAACTGGTGGCAAAATCGTTTCGAGATCTGAAAGAACCCGAGTAACATCATACCGGGGTCAGTTCATATGTGTACAGAGTAAACGTAGGATGAATCGTACCGAATCTGAAATTCGCGAGGGAGGTAAATGATATGCGAGCAGCTGCAGTCTCTGTGTCAACAGTCCAAGTCTTTGTGAACAAGGTTTAAAGTCCGAATAGGGGCCAAAACAGCTTTATTATACAAGCAAAATTAGGTGGAAAGATTGCAGTGGGCACAGAAACATAAAAACTGGAACGTGCAGCGGTCGAAGTGTTTGGAAGCCTCGTCGAATGTTTGTTCGTCGACATCGTTGAGAACGTATGAAGAGTCGATGTGTAGCACCAACGGTGAACCATGGTAGAGAGTCGGTCGTCATGTGGATATGTTTTGCGGATGATGAAGTCAGTGTTCTAGTGAGAATTAATGGAACGTTAAAGAAGAAAGGATTTCACAAGATAGTAATCAAGGGTGCAACGCCATCTGGCAAGGGGCTTATTGGTCGTGGTTGTGGGTTTGTTCTGCAGCACGACAGTGGTCCCAAACGTGTCTCTAAATTGCGCAAACGGTACGTCACTAGAGCAGAGAAATGTGAGGAACTGAGGAACATGATTTGACCAAGTCAGTCACCTCACTTAAGTGCCATTGATCTCTTACGATATGAACTTAACAAGGACATCAGAAAAATGAGGTAATCTAACGTTGAAGATCTATGGAATATTTTACAGATGTGTTACACAAAAATATACAAAATGTTATCTCCGGAATGCAAAGAGTTTTGCAGCTGTTCTCAGAACGAACGGTGGATGCTTTGAGGTGCTAAAACCGAAACCATATTGTGTTACTGTACTTCATTACAGAGAGAGACTAAATTTATTTTGCTGGCCTATTTAGATTGTGCAATGCATTTGTACATTCGAGATAAAGTATATAGTTTTTATCATGGGTGATCGAAGACTTTTGACCAGAAGTGTATTTCATTGCCAGTAAAAATTCAGAATCACAAATTTTCGGGACTATTATATGTGGTTAGGAATCGATATGGGGCTAGGTGAAATAATTTCGTACTTTTTAGTTCGATTTAAAAACGCGGTATATTAAAAATTTACTTTTATTCAAATAATTGTTTTCTGCTTTTTTATTCCCTACCACGTGGTCTATTTGTTGGCGTTGATACCGCTGGCTCAGGGGTCCCGATTTCCATTCGCAGTCGGGTCGGATTTTATCGGCTGGGCGAATGGGTGTCATGTTGTCCTCATAATCATTTCACCATCATCGACGCACAGGTCACTGAAGTGGCGGCAAATAAAAAGGGCTTGCATCAGGCTGCCGAATTATTCCAGAAGGGCTCTCCCGGCTAATAAAGCAGCATTTCATTTCTGCTTCGTAGTCCTGTGTGTCTGAAATTTTTCAGTCGATTTCAGACATTTTGATGAGATTGCGACAGAGACGTGAGATATATTTCAGGTTTATTTCTATTCCTCTTCACCTGCCTCAACCAGTATAATGCTTCCTCCTAGGTGTGTCTGCCAAAAAGACCGTGAAGGTAAATATCAGACCGATTCGATCCCGCACGGAGGCTTACAAGCAAATGTTCTTCGTGCGAACGTTTCGAGACTGGAACAGGAGAACGGGGAAATGGCAGTGGCTCGCAAAGTGGCCTCACACCAGACAAGAAAGCGAGTTACTATAGCATTGCCATCCAGTTCTGAGCTATGTTTAAAATTTCTATGTGTAAAATTTCAAGTCTGTAGCTCATGGAGACGTTATCCTGAAATCATTTGCAAAATTTATACCGAACAGGCAGACTAGAAAACGATTTTGCATCTCCCCTTCCCCCCTGTCTCCCTACTGAGTCGCTCCCGTACGTTCGCACACCGCCTGGAACGCATTCCAATACTGCCCGCGCAACAGGTGAGTCCGCAGTATAGTCGAGACATCACGCGTTACAGACCATTTTCACCTCCACCCCTAATGAACAGATGGACAAGAAAGCGAGTTAATAATATGCTCTCATCCAGTTATGAGCTATGTTTAATATGTCTAGTCAAACACATCGGGAAGTTAATGTCAGATCAACTGCAAAATTTTGTACTGAACAGGCAGACAGACAACAAAGCGACCTAATGGAAATGTAAAAACTTTCTTTTGCGCTGATGACGCCAGCGTGGTCGTCCATTTATCCGATAGTATCGATGTATGCACACATGCTAGACACTGCAGAGCTGAGGTTTTAGTGAAGGCTAGTCTTACGAGCCTTAGTTATAACGTTGTAATTATAACTACGAATACCAAACGACAGTTTATTGAGAAGCTGGGAGAGTTGTAACGGAAAGACACATATTGGATTGGTTTTATAAATTTTGAAAAGGCTTTCGTTAATGCGTTTAGAGAAAAGTTATGGAGAGTAATGGAACACAAAGGTTAATCTTTACAGCTTGCATCAGCTATCAAAAGTTTGTAAGCCATACAGAAATATCAGTAATTTTACATATAGAAGGCACATATACTGAACCGATACAAACAAATAAAGGTATGAGACAGTACTTGCAGATGGAAAAGGCTCAGTGATTGGGAAAGAAAAAAATTGAGATACGAATTGTATTCACACACACACACACACACACACACACACACACACACACCTCGTACATTGGCCTTCATTGCAGTACCGGTGGCAAGAGTATTGTATCCCAGCCAAGTAGCGACGAGGATTTCGTACGAGTAGGCAGCGATATGGATGTGGAATCGATAAGTCGTGTCGATAGTAAGCGGAACACAGTCATTGCGCCGCGTAACAGCAGATGTCGCCAGAAGACGTAACTCAGATGGGTAAAGCCTTTGGTTCTCAGCCGCTTTAGATAAGCGAGTATCGCGGCCGGAAAGTAGTTCGCACATTTAGATGAAGCACTCCTTCGTGCATCACTATTAGTAATGTGTTGAGTGCTCGCATTGAGCTTGGATTTATATATGGGTAGAACTGGGATTATTCGTTTAATACTTGACAGATTTGGCGTCATTTCTGGAATTTATGAGCTTGCTACTTGGTGGTCGAAGGCACGCATCGCCATGTTCCGGCGTGTGCCGTTTGTGAACTTGTTACGTGCCAATTTAAACTTTACTGCGAGCACAGCGTAGCGGGACTCAACTATCGTGAGCGTAAAGAACAATTTGTATTTGTATCGTCTAGGGAGACTAAGCTCTTCTCAACTTTACCGCACCCAACATCGACTGGACAGGGCTCGAGTCCAGATCGGAACGACGCCGCAGCAGTGCGGGTAGTTACCATTTATTCAATCGAGCAAGGTCGGAAGTTAATCGTGTAGTAGCAGTCGCGCGCGGCGCGTGAGTAGGTGACTCACCACGAGGGCCAGCGGCTGCTGCGGCCGGAGACCGCGGTACCCCGTGGGAGCGGAGTCAGTGTCGGGGTCGGCATGGGATGGTGGCATTAGACAGCTGGCGGTAACCCAGTGGCCGAGCGGGCCTTTTTTGTGGCACGGACTGCGAGCCGCTAGCGCCGTCGGCCGGGCCCGCATACATAATTGATGGACGCGCCCTGTCCGTCTAATAATAGGCCCGTCTCGCTGCTCCAGCAGTGCGTGGCCATCGGCCTCGAGAGAGCCGAAGACGCCGCCGGTACTGGCCGTCACAACCTGCCCTTATCGTCGCACGCTCTGTTAATTCCGGCCCGCTCCGAAGACGAGACGGTGCTTTGACTCGGCGATATGTAAAAGAGTAGCAACATATCAAAGTGTTCAGAGTTTGGAGTCGGGAATTTTACCATAATCATTGACGTCATAGTCGTCGCTAGCATAATCATCATCAGTGTCGTGTTGCCCTTATTTTTTTCTTCGGTTTTCTATTCATTTTTCAAACTTCTACTGCTCCACGTCTGGACCAGCTCTCGTCCAATTTCATTGTTGGTTTTATGTCTTTTCTTGCTAAACCGTTGCTCTTGAATAAGTTATTAACAAAGTTATTTATGTTCGCATAAATTCAAAATAGAGAAATTTGTTAACATCGAGTATAGATTTAAGTGTCAGGAAGTCGTTTCTGAAAGTATTTGTATGGAGTGTAGCCATGTATGGAAGTGAAACATGGACGATAACCAGTTTGGACAAGAAGAGAATAGAAGCTTTCGAAATGTGGTGCTACAGAAGAATGCTGAAGATAAGGTGGGTAGATCACGTAACTAATGAGGAGGTATTGAATAGGATTGGGGAGAACAGAAGTTTGTGGCACAACTTGACTAGAAGAAGGGATCGGTTGGTAGGACATGTTTTGAGGCATCAAGGGATCACAAATTTAGCATTGGAGGGCAGCGTGGAGGGTAAAAATCGTAGAGGGAGACCAAGAGATCAATACACTAAGCAGATTCAGAAGGATGTAGGTTGCAGTAGGTACTGGAAGATGACGAAGCTTGCACAGGATAGAGTAGCATGGAGAGCTGCATCAAACCAGTCTCAGGACTGAAGACCACAACAACAACAACAAATTCAAAATATAATGACTGTCGTCTTTACATGGTTTTTCAAAGAGTGGGGACTATACCAGTACACACAGCTGGTTTCAGAGGCGCAGTTTAGTGCCAGAAAGGTACATCATGATCATAACACCACCGAAGCCGTCGTCGCCAATTTCTGGTTGCCGAGTTCATTTATTTTGCTTACGTTTCTCCTCATTTGTCCGAGGTTTTGGTAATTTCACGTATGGACCAGCTCTCCCATAATCTTCCTCCTTGTGTCCTTATTTGCCAGAATACTGCTCCAGTTTATCTTCCAAGGCAGTGCAAGTAACACAATCCACATGTAAAGGTTAACAAAATGTTTCCTCCTATCGTTGGTTGCAGATTTGCTTCTTTCCACCCCGTCTGTCTTCCACCGTCTCCTTCTTCCTCTCTCCCTCCTCCTCTTCCGCCCCTTCTTCCTCCTATTCCCTCCTCCCTCTTCACCTCTCTCTCCTCTTCCTCCTCCCTGTCCTCCTGCTCCTCCTCTTGTTATTGTTGTTGTTGTTGTTGTTGTTGTTGTTACACTAGCGAATTGTATGTCGAAACCAGCTCCTTAACCAGAATCAATAATCCACGCTGGTGCTAGTGAGGGAGGGGGCAGCCGTCATTGCCGCTGTTTTCACAGCAAAAGGAGGAGGAGCGGTAACGTGCAATTCCTGTGCTCTAGGCTATTTATTCGTCAATGTCCAATGTATCTCAGTATGTTCCATGGAAACCTCAGAAAATATATCGCACCATTACGACTTGAGCATTGCATGTCAGTGGCTTGACGCGCGGAGTTCCATTGAACAACCTTTGACACCTGACAAAACCGTTTTGAAACAATACGCTTTCGTCAGAATTTTGATATTGGCTCACTGACATAAATCTTAGTTCAAAATGTTTCCTGTAGACAGTGCTGCACAGCTTGAATAATGCACTTTTCATTGTCTTCTATTGACCTATTATTTGCAGTAAATTCCAGTTTTTCTTTGTCGTTTTGTAATTGGCTTCCCATGGCCATCTACTGCGTATTTATTTTATTTTGTAACCAGCTTGAAGTTCAGCTTTCTTCAACTCTCTTTCAGACTTCTTTTGATATCTTCTCTTCGGAGACGATCTATTTCTTTTCTAATGATTGGACTTCGCTGGTATGGATACATTGTACGAGCGCCGTCCAGTTCAGTCGTCAGCTCAGCTTATCATATCACTTCCGAAGGCCAGAGACAGCAAGGCCAGAGACAGCGTGGAAGACCCAAATTACAGTGTCTGGACACTATAAATGCAGATCTTAGATCAAGAGGCCTTAAACCACGGGAAGTGGTAGGTCGTAATAAATGGCGTACATTGACCCAAAAAGGGACCCTTTTCCGAAGGCGCTAGGGCGAAAAAGAAGAAGATATCATGTAGCTACCAAACGGTGTTGTGATGAGTATTTGTTCCCTGGCAACCATATTCGAGTAACTGACTCGCCAAAGAGGGTCGCTTGAGCGGAACCGGTTGTCTGTGAATAAGTATACATTCGAGCAGCTTCTGGTTGTTACGCAATGCCGTTCTTTACGTCTTGGCTCTTTACTAAAGAACAAAACTGAGGAAACTAGAAGAAACCGTACCAGCATTTTGAAGTAAGTGATATGTCTGCTCCAGAACATGGAAATCATGCGTCTGCTTGACGGTAAACGTATCGAAATTTTGAAAGCGTTCTATCAGCTGTCGACTACAGAAAACTGAACTGTTTTTGAGAATCAATAGAAATGCAATATCCCTGATTTCTTCGTGACAGATGAGCCTCGTTTTTGGGGTAGATAGTACTGATGAACGTCTGAGACTCATGATTCTTACGCCACAGAGCCTACTGCTAACTCAGTGCCGGAGGAGTTGGTTGGCTGAACTCGGGAGCTAACCCGAAGACTGCGCCATCCTAAAGGGGGCACTTCCAGCCATTCAGGTCGCAGTTGTGGAGCGAACGGGAATGCTTGTGTGGAGTACAGAAGCGGAATGGCGGCAGATGGATGCCGCGAGATGGAATGCTGCCGTCAAAAGCCTCGGGCCCGGGAGTGAGGGGGGGGTGGGGACGGAGATGCTTTGATCTCGGCGAAACAATGGCCGTCCGAGGGCGGCAAACAGCAGGTGTAAGAGCGCAGTGGAGCGGCGCGCGCGCGACGTCGTGTCCGGTGCGTCGCGACGGGCTGTGGTTCCCCAGAGATACCCAGCCCACTACTTGAGGCGGGGGATGCAACTCTTAGTTCGATATACGTACGCCCGTCTTGCCTCGGTGCGACTGTGCATTCGAAAACACCATTACGGACGACTGCCTCTGGCATGCTGGATTTTTGAATGACGCAAACTTGTGAGTCCTAGGCTGCTACGTATTCCTGCACGAGCGAGAAGTGTCTACTAACTCGTACTGTGCTGTGTGAGCTTCTAAATACGAAGGATGTGGGAAAAGTAAGCGCCTTTTGTTAAAGCTTCAGGGCTGAGCAGCCGTGGCAATATGTAAAACTGCTAGCTGACAAAACCAAAACTGTCCGAGTATTCATTTTTCCAGTTTTCTGTTACAAACAAAAAAAAAAAAAACTGTGTTTATAGTGTAACATCGAAAACATTGTATTCCATGCATTCGTGAAAACACCTTTGAAATTATGAAACCGTTGTACAAAGAAATATGTGTAATGTACAAATGTATAATTACTGCATCCAACTTAAGAAACATAGTGTGCAAAATAGAAATCCTGCATGATGTTTATTTAACTCAGAACTTGGTTATAAACAATATTTCTAGTTATATTTTCAGGAGCTAGGATAAACAGTTCGTAGCAAAGAAGTAATAAATTTAAACGTCATGCCTGATGCGGCAGTTTTTCACGCATCGCATTGCTTATGACGTCATATCTCCTGAAACGTGATGAGTAGTTGATTCTTACTCACACAGCGATTGTTGCGTGACAGTGAGATATATGCGTACCAAGTTCGGTTGAAAGCAGTCCAGTGGTTTAGGAAAAGATGTACAACATACACACAGACATACATCCTTTTGTATATTATGTACGGATTCGCTGACATGTCCTCATTTGCGGGGCACATCTTCGGAACAAATCGTAACGTGCGAAAATATCTCCTGCAGATGGGTTCGAAACATCAGTGAATAGTTTTGTATCTCAGTCCAGAAGTTTTAACTGAAATAAAAGTTGGCCGTGAAAACCTGCATTGTTTTATTAAAGTACAGGTCGCTTGGTGATATTGAAATGTTGGCAGTCCAGAACAAAGTTGCTGGACTGCAGTGCCTTTTTTTGATTCAGAGATCGTTTTGGCTGTGGGTGGGGAAAAAAAAACGTGAAAATCGTTGCTCCCGCCAGTTACGAAATGTGCCGAAATTCTATTTTTAGCGCAAAAGGATCTGCAGTTACTTAAATCCATCACTTTTGCCTATTTATGAGCCTGCAGTAGTACAGTGTCGAGATTTTAAAAGTGGACATACAAATGTGCACGATGTACATGTGCACAACGTAGTGCGCATTGGTAGTCATGCAGCAAGTGGACCAAACAGTTAAGACTTGGTCGACGATTGACAATTCGTGTCCTGGCTTTGAATTTCGTATTGGACGCGCCATTGTCGCGAAAAAAGTCCAATGTTAAGATTCAGTATTTCTGTTGGCAACTTTCCGACCATCTACCTTAAAGTCTCGCCCTTACACCCAGTGACAATTACCTCATCTTCAACTTGAAGGAATGCCTTGATAGACGACTATCCGAAGATGACGAGAAACTCCAGATTTCCGTTGTAATCTGTTTCATTTTGTAGGTGGAGAATATACAGAGATGCTGAACAAGCTAGTCGACTGTACGGAAAGTGCTTAGATAACGTGGGAAAGTGAAACAGCTTAGTAGCAACCAAAAACGCGAACAAAACCTTATCATGACGTCAGTAATGAGATTCGCTGATGACATTGCTATCTTCAGTGAACGTGAAGAAAAATTACAGGATCTGATGTAAGGAATGAGCAGTCTAATGAGTACGGAATATGGATTAAGAGTAAATCGGAAAAAGATGAAGGTAAAGAGATGTAGATCAAATGAGGATAGAGAGAAACTTAACATCAAAATTGGTGATCACCAAGTAGATGAAATTAATGAATTCTACTACCTTGGAAGCAAAATAACCCATGACGGAAAAAGCAAAAAGGACATAGAAAACAGACTAGCACAGACAAAAAGGGCATCCCTGCCAAGAGACGTGTACTGGGATCAAACAAAAGTCATAAGGATGAAGTTTCTGAAGCTGTACGTTTGGAGCAAAGCTTTGTATTGTAGTAAACGACGGACAGTGGGGAAATCTTAACAGAACAGAATCGAAGGGTAAGGGTAAGAACTGTAGAGTAAGACAGAGATTGGAATACATCCAACAAATAATGGAGGACGTAAGTTGCAAATGCTACGCTGAGATGAAGAGGACAGCGCATGAGAGGAATTCGTGGCAGGCTGCATCAAACTCCAGGAGATTGCTTGCAAAAAGAGTTTTATGGCCGAATTCCCGTACGTTCCGTACACGCCACGTGAAGAAGTCTGTGAGTCAGACGTGCTGGTATTTTCTTCTCATTGTACTCTTTCCCATTCAGTATGAAGCAGAAGCTTTGTATGTGTCACAACAAATGAATAATCCATTTCTAGTCTTTGATGAAGTCATGTACACGGAGTTGGAAGATACACGGAGTCTTGAGGCTCTTGGTGGGAAACTAACGAATGTGAAAGCAAAAACTTTGTTTTGGTGTATGATTTGTAATTTAGCCCGAGGTATAGGTTAGGATAGAATGTTACAGTTTAGTTATGAGTCGCCCAAGAATGTAAAAGTAAAAAAAAAAAAATCCTGAAATGTCCTTTCCTCTCCAGAAGTGTCAACACACGCGATCTCCCAATTAGTGTCGCCCCGCACACGTGTCACAGACGCAGTCATCTCCGTGGTCAAGTTAATCCTTCAAACCGCTGTAGAAATAACCCCACTGGTCAGAATGACGTAAAATTGCAACGGAATATTATCGGAGAAGGGGGAAAACGTATGGCAGAAGAAAAATAAATAGTTACAAAATAGCCATCTATTTAGCAATAGATGGTGCTGTAAGCATCGTAATAGTGGTCGACTACAAATGACAAATGAATCGTACAACACCAGCCACTGTAGCCGAGCGGTTCTAGGCGCTTCAGTCCGGAACCGAGTGACTGCTACGGTCGCAGGTTCAAATCCTGCCTTGGGCATGGATGTGTGTGATGTCCTTAGGGTAATTGGGTTTAAGTAGTTCTAAGTTTAAGGGGACTGATGACTTCAGATGTTAAGTCCCATAGTGCTCAGAGCCATTTGAACCATTTTTGAATCGTACAACAATGCCTAAGGTGTAAGTTTGACGTTAAATAAACTGTACTACTAAGTGTGCATGGGTGTACAGGTGTGATACTGTTAGTTCGTAAGCCCATCCACCACGGTAAGGTCATATCACATCGGATGGGGAAAATTGGTTTTTAATTGTCTAGAGGCCAAAGACCGCATAAAAAGCATCAGTCAAAATCAGATCGGATTATTAATTTTCGCGTGACTGGCGCAAAACATGTTCAGTATGCTGTCCATCGTTTTCTGCAACAAGTTGAAATCGAGAACATCATATTCCATAACTGATCGAAGTGTTTCGGGGGTCACGTTCAGAATGTGTTGCGCAATGCGTGCCTTCAATGCAGCTAAGTTTGCAGTCGGATCACTGAACACAACATCTTTCAGATAACCCCACAGCAAGAAGTCACACGGATTAAGATGAGGTGATCGGGGCGGCCAGATTGTAGGGAATTTGCGGCTGACGGTTCTAGCATTTCCGAAACGGAGGCTTCAGCAGCTGCTTAACTTGATTTGCAATGTGCGGAGGTGCGCCGTCTTGGATAGAAATGACCCCATCCACACATCCACGCTGTTGGAGAGTTGGAATGACGTGGTTGTGCAAAAGACACCCATAGCGCTTACCGGTGACGGTACAGGTAACAGGACCCGGCATGTTTATACCAATTTCAATGGGTCGTGCGCATGAATGGTGTTTTCATTTACGTATTCTGGCACATACAGCAACATCTATTGACCAGTTTTCACACTGTTTTTTTTTTCTTATGCTATACTGTGTTATTTCTACAGCATTTTGAAAGTTTAACTTATATTATAGTCACCCTATAAATTCGACTACCAGGATCCTGAGACAGTATACCGAGATTTAAGCTTCATCATTCCTGACACCGTTTTGCTGTCAATGGCGTTCTTATTAAAATTTGTGTAAATTACTCGTTATATAGTTTAATCATGTACATTTGTTGTAGTGTTGCAATGGTGTTTCCCTTTTCTCTGTGTTCCAAGATTTGGCTGTGCTCTTCCGGTTAATATTTTTTCCGTCGATCTGCGGATACCACAGGAAAGGAGGGATAAATAAGTAATTTACTTCTGAACGAAGAAAATGGTATTAGTGGAACTTGAAGTTTTTGGTACACCCGCGGTAGCATATCCATTCACATACACGCCATTTCTTTGACAACGACGCAGCGAACGCCGGTGTCGAGCGGCAGCGTGAGGAAACTCGCAGAGACGAAGTAACGGAGGCGGCCGGAGCACGTGAGCAGCGCTGACCTCCCGGCTAATTACGAAGTCGGGTCTCGCGGGAGCGGCCGCGGCCGCTGCCGCTGCCGAGGAAGTAAGCGGCGGTGCGCAGAGCTCATTGTTCGCGTCCGGACAAGGCCGACGCGTCCTTGGCGAGCCCCTCCCCCTCCGCCGCAGCGCCGCAAAAACCTGCCGCCCGCCTGCAACAGGTCTTTCCGCTCCGCGCGACAGGTAGCCAGCCTACCAGTAGGATAGATAGGGTGCGCCGGCGCCGCTGCCTCTGCCACCGCCAGCTTCCTCTCGCGCTCTGACCTGCCCTGCAATGCCAGACTGGGTGCGCGACCTTACTGGTGGTAAAGGTTTCCGAGTATTAGACAGATACTCCACTCAAGTCCCTCACCCACATCCGCAAGTGTTTCTTATCCGCATCCGCGAAGGACCCTAAGTGCGCCTCCCTCTCCCCCTCCCAAGTTCCTTAACCCACTCATTCAATTCGAGTTTCTGACACTTGTACGGAAAGGGAATGCGCTGACACTTGTATGGAGCCTAGGGCGCTGTAGGTTGTGGACTGGGTGCTCCAGAAGTAGGATACGCCGGCCTGCCCGCCGCTGCCTGCAACGTATTCTGGGTAAGCCAAAGTCCATTTTCTGCACAAAGTGCCCTCTCCCCGCACCAGTTCGTAGTGTGCCTGGCTTTCTTCCAGAGTTTAGTACTGCAGCTGACCTCTGACTGGCAAGTAGTATTCTGCATTTTAGTGCTGACATAATGGAGTTCACCGAGACCGGTGAAGGAAAGCCTTTTCTGATATACAACGGGCACCAGTGTGCAGTGAACTAGACAAACAAACAACGAGTGTAACTGGCATTGTGTAAACTTTAAAAAGAATAGATGGAAAGGATGACTATCCACAAAAAATAACGAAGCTTTAGGGGAAAGTACCCTTGTTTGTAATCCAGATGAAGCAGCAAATGAAGTGTGAAAACATTTTGTCAGCGCAAAGAAGTTAGCAAAAGAAACATATACTACAGTTTCATCAGTTTACATTGAAGAAGCAGGACAGTTATTCAATCGAGGCTACGACTTAGTAACATCGTTACCATCACACATAAGTGCGAAACAATCGTTACATCGCATTAGGAGAAAATATATGGGAATTACACAAGATCCCATCGATTCTGGAGGAATATTCTTCCAAGAAAATATTTTACTGATGAATGATGCTGTCAATGGTTTACTTCTAGTTGATAACAGGGGACCGAATGACAGAATACTGGTGTTTTGACAGCGAAAAGGGAAAAGCGTATTTCTCAAACTGCGAATCATTCTTTGTGGATGGAACGTTCAAGAGTTCGAGGAAGCAGTATGGACAGTTATTTATCTCCACGCCGACCTTAATAATTCTTAGGAGGAAACAAAAAGCATTCCAGTCGTTTACGCTTTGCTGCCAAATAAAAAGCGAGAACCATGTGACAGTTTTTTTTAAGTTATTAAAACTAATGTGCCTGGGGATTGTTGACAATACTGAACAGGACTTTATTGTATTCCCTAAATTTATATTTGCACGGTCAACAGGGATTTCCAGCGACTCACTGTCAATTACTTCGCTTCAGTTTACCTGCAAATCTTGCAACTTGTTTTTCCCAGTATGAGTTTATGCCAAGTTCGTCCCGTTTGAGGATGATAGAAATCAAAAATCGTCTTTGGCGTCTTCGAGTGTGTCACAGCCAGTTTCACAGTTGGCATTCGAATACAGCCAAATCGTTTAGGGATCTACGAGTAATCACTCCAAAGATGTGAAATAGCCATTAGAAAAATTAAGGTTTGGGGTGAAGTCTCCTCTTAAAATGAAGAGTAGCTGTTTTTAAAGGGTTGAAAGGCACCATGACGGTCGGGTTCGGAACTTTAGAGCTATCAAACATATCAGCACATATCAGTGCAGCATGCCTAATATGTGTGTTTATTGTATGCGATGCTGTCTTGATAGGTTTAGTGTTCTTTAAATGTGCTTCAGACCTTTGAACACAATGAAAAATTACAGATTAAATCAACATTACAATGTATTCCATGCAAAATATTATGGACACTTGGAAGGCAATCAAGGAGAAACCGATGTGCAAAAATAAAAGTTAAAAAAATGCCCGGCTCGAATCCGCCCGGCGGACTAGTGTCGAGGTCCAGTGTGCCGGCCAGCCTGTGGGTGGTTTTTAAGGCGGTTTTCCATCTGCCTCGGAGAATGCAGGCTGGTTCCCCTTATTCCGCCTCAGTTACATTGTCGGCGATTGCTGCGCAAAGACTTCTCCATGCACGCGTACACCATAACTACTCTGTCACGCAAATATTTGGGGCTACACTCGTCTGAGTCATTCCCGGGGTAAAGAGGGGAGGGGTCCACTGGGGGTCGAACCGCGCTATAACCCTGGGTTCGGTGTGGGGCGGCGGAGGGCTACGGCGGGACGAAGCCTCTTTGTCGTTTCTAGGTCCCCGGTTCCATACACAATACACACACACAATAGGCATAAAATGTTTTAGGTCTAATTTTTCACACATAAAATGTATCGTAAATATTTTCAGGCTCCAGTAAATATATGCACTACTGATTATTCCACAAATGTGTCGAAAGTGTTTGGAATATGAGAAGATTTCATAGTTAACATAAACACGCGGAATCGAAAGTCCATAATTCATTCTGTAAACACGGATGCTTTTAAAACATGAAAATACCGAAGATTGACGGTTGCCAAATTATGCAACGGTAGTTTAATTTGTCGCTACTGAACCAAGAACAGAAGTCTTTCGGGATCTCACCCGAAACTGTGTAGGTAAAGATGACTGCAGGAGAATTCTAATTATGGCCAGAGGCGCTCTCGTTCCGTAGTATAACCATCTCAGCAACGTGAACAAAGGTGAAATTTAAGACATACATATTTAAAAGATTATTCATGAAGACGTGAAAATTTGTCGTTCGCTAGCACCAGTAAAGGTCATCTCACAACTGTGATTAAAGGCTCCGGAAAGTAAGAGGTCTTGATTAGGCTCACGGCCATGGGTTCTCGGAGTAATCTGCGCTAGTGCTAAGTCAGAATGTCTCCCGCATCGGCACGCCTCACCAGAATCCACTTCACACGACTGGATTCGCCCAGTCCAGCAGTATCCCATTAATTAATTCTGTGTTCGTAAAGAGACCTTCTGTTCATTTACGTAATGGCCCTGCCTGTGGTCAGAAAGCTCTCTGTCTTTCGTCTGTGCATAAGCGAAATAGAGATGTCGCGGACTTAACGACATTCCACACCGAACGCCGAGTGCTCCTTTTGCTAAGCCACGCTGTTTACGTAAGCACTTAACGTACCGCAGTTTTATTCTGTGGGGAGTTTGCTGGGCTATTTTTTTTCCTCCAGTATTCCGATCTCGTGGAGAGCACGCTTTGAGATCTAATGAGAAACTGAATTATTTATCGCTCCTCAGTTTATAGTAATTTATCAGAGCTTTAATTTCTTTTCTTCAAAAAGAAAACCTGTCAGCTTGGATTTTCTCGATGAACTGGGATAAGTGTCTTGGCGAACTGTTTCCCAGTGAGTCAGTACAGGTCATCGAGCATAGTAGATGAGATAGTAATTTGGGAGGCAAGTGGCGGAGATACTGCGATCTTGACCAGATGCATGTTCTTATCAACAGATAGTAATGTATTTAATGGGTAAAAAAGAAAGCTGAGAGGTACCTTGATCTTCGGCTTGCGGACCAAATACACCAAGTGGGTGGTCTGGGATAAGAAGGAGGGGAATTAGGTGGTAAAAACCACAGACGCAGAACAAGTTGGAAAAGACAGATTAGTGTACAGGTGGGTACGAGATGCAGCGATGAAACTGAGTCTTTAGCTATAAAGGATGTTAATGTCAAACCAAGTGAGAAACCATTAAAAAATCGAATGGCTCAGCAGTATTTTGCAGGTTTTTCTATTGGATTCCTCATGTTGTTGAGAGACAAAGACAAGGTTGAAGCGAAGACTGAAAAAGATGATCTGACCGAAAATCGATCCCGGCTCCTCTTGCTTTCCTGCCACGCTTCCTTTACCGCTAGAGCACCAGGACCGACAATTCGTAAAGATCGTTCATCTGTAGGCTTTGATGAGTCAGTTTGTGTCAAAATATGTGATTCCTGAGAGAAAGTGATCTTTACAAATTGACAGACAGACAGACAACAAACGGTAAAGAAATATTTTTTGTGTTGTAATGTCGTTCAAATGTGTGTGAAATCTTATGGGACTTAACTGCTAAGGCCACCAGTCCCTAAACTTACACTCTACTTAACCTAAATTATCCTAACGTCAAACACATACACCCATGCCCGAGGGAGGACTCGAACCTCCGCCGGGACCAGTCGCACAGTCCATGACTACAGCGCCCTAGACCGCTCGGCTAATCCCGCGCGGCTGTGTTGTAATAACAGATTAACAATTTTCGGGTTTTTTTCCTTTATTTGTACTGTGAAACCTTGCTTCTTGTTTGGTTTCTTCGTTCTAAGTCAACGGGAAGTACCCTATAGGTTTTGATGAGTGAGTTTGCGAGTACCAAAATATGTTACATAAATGCCCATATCTTTTGATTGCTCTGACATAGAAGCTTAAATATTTCACATCGCCAAGGGACCGTAGACCTTCGTGTGTGCCATATACTTGTATTTCAACTTAGTATCTTGATCTGTTCGTGAGGAAGAGGGGTCTGAACAGTCGGATAGGTAGACAGACAGAGACAGAAGGATGACAAGAAAGTGATCACTAAGCATTCCGCTTTTACCAATTGGGGTACAGAAACCTAAAATGAAGGAATCCCCAATTAAAATATTTCCATCTTAGAAAGGTGCAAATAGATATGCCGATTCTATTTAGAAGCAGTGTCAGATACGTAAATTTTCTGCTGCTGAACACGAATATCTTATTACAAGATTTTTGTCCCCTCCCCCCCGCCTTTCTCTCTCTCTCTCTCTCTCTCTCTCTCTCTCTCTCTCTCTCTCTCTCTCTCTCTCTCTCTTTTACCTCCCCCTCCGATGCTCAACACACTTTGCCGCGTGATTTCTATGTAAGTCAGTTGAAAGAAGTTAAACTGTATTCATAACTTCATTAAATTTATTTAAAATTGGACTGCGTTAAAAGTTTGATATTAAACTTCTCTCACAGTGATTGTCAATCCAGAGCCGACGATTTACAGCACGTACCTCAGTCTGCTATTGCAAGAAAAGCACAGTATCCAGAAACCTTGTTTACTAATTAACGGAGTGATTCGCAAACGAAATTTGTTATACCGTACTCTGCAAGACTGCAAGTTAGGAGACTTGAGTCATTATTACGTCTGTTATCATTATTCCTTAGAAAAAAGGATCTGGTGAAAGTGCAGCAGCAGGGTGTTAGTCCGCAGCTCCGAGGGGCTCAGATACTGTTATGTACTGTAGTTATAAACGATCAGCTTTCACCTTCAGGTCTAAAAAAGAAACGGTGGGCAACAGCCAGGCCGGTATCCCGCCATTGTCCGGGGCCTCTCCAGACTCGTCTTCGCTAGTCGTCAGGGCTCATTTCGAAGCGGGACTCATTGCTGTCAACTGTCCTACTCTACTCAATGAGATTCTAGGCCGAGAAAGTGTCTCGAGACGTCACGGACAGCGGTGAGACACCGACCTGAGAGTCAGCCGCCATACAGCCTGACAACCAGGATTGATGGACTGACGTACCGTTTCTTTTCACGTAAGGATCCCTTTTGGTTGTCTTCCGCGAAACCCTTATAGCACAGCGGTACAGCGACGATATCCTGCGCCCCGCTTTGTTACCCTTCATGGCAATCCATCATCGGCTTCATTTCAACAAGATGATGCCCACCCGCACGCCGCTAGAGTTTCTATAGCTTGTGTTCGTGTTTGACAGACCGTACCTTGGCCACAAGTTCGCCAGGTCTCTCCCCAGTGTAGAACGTTTGGAAGGTTATGGGTAAGGCCCATCAACCAGTTCGGGATTTCGCGCCAGTTGGATAGAATTTGGCTCGATAATCCTCAAGAGGACATCCAGTCAGTGGAAAGCCCAATAATTGCTTGCTTAAGCTGATGTGCACCAATGCGTTACTGACTTTCTCAATTTGTAAAGATCTTTTCTTTAATAAAGCACTCAATTTTTCTAAAACTTTAATCATTTGTTTGTATGTACATATAAATCGTGCCCACCGATTGCCGTCACATTCGGATAATTCCTTCGTGGTGCCTCCTTCTGCCTTTAGAGTGTACAATGATTTACAGTAAAATAGTAGGGATACGAACCTAACTCCTTAATTGTGGCCTACAATTTTCGTAAATTTTTTTATTGACTCCAGCGTAATAAGCTACACAATGAAAAGAGCCGCAGCAGCCCGCCACGTCACCTTGTGCCAATTCGCGAGTCCGTGACGCGGGCGACGCAGCTGGTCTGGGGCTACATGTAAATTTCGACCTTGCGGTTCTTCTGAACGCCGCTAATTGCCCAGCGGTGTGAGAGCGGCAGCCTTATTGTTGTCGTAGTCGGTCACTGACTCGTCTACGTCGCGTTGCCTGCCTGCCTGCCTCGCGCGGATACCGGCGCAGCGTATTTAGTTTCGCTGCTAATGACGGTTTGTGTGGCGAGCCTGGTAATTCACCTCCTTCGGAAGGTTTGTGTGTTAACTTTTTTCCACGTTTTGTAAGCTGCTCGCTAGTGAATTTTAACGTTGTCCTTTCTCAGAGTGATGTTAATTATTTCAATGAACATTCCGGTTACCTTTGACTTGGAGTGAAGAAAACGTGCGGAACAGACTTTTTCTGACTTGTGGAAGGAAAACAGAACTAAGGAAATAAGAAAGGCAGTACAAGCGGGAAAGGCAGTACAAGCGGGAAAATGGTTCTTTCGGAGCACAAAAAAGACGAATGTGCTCCTATTTATTAAAACACACTGACTGAAAAGTGGAGTACTAGTTGTCTCATTCTAACTTCCTCAGCCCCTTTAAAAATTTTCCCAACGATTTGGCTTGCGAACGTGTTCGCGTTCCTTTTGACATGCAACTCACCTCTCACTCGCACAAGCCCCCTTAACTGTAACTCGCTGACACCCACTAGTCTATCGCTGTAAGTAGCTCATACCCATCCACTCACACTTGTCTATTCTCAGTCACTCATTCTGCCCAACCCATTGCCCTTATCTCTTTGTGTCTCTCTTAACTGTCACTGTCCCCCGTCTCACGGCCACAGTCTCCTCGTACTGTCCTACTATTACTGTCTCCTTTCACTGTCGCTGTCTCCCTCTTGCTCTCTCTTACTGCTGTTATTTTAGTTATTCCTTCCCACGGCTGCTGTTTCTTCTCACTGTCGCTATCTCACTCTTCCTCGTTGTCATTGCCATAGTATCTGCCTCTCACTACTACTGGCTCTCACCCATTTCTACTTTCTCCTTCTGTTTATTCCTCTCCCACTGGTACAGTCTATTTCACTCTTTTCCTAACACTTTTCTATTACTGTCAACAATGTTCCTCTGCCTCTGTATCCCTCTCTTTCTCTCACACTCCCATTGTCTCGTTCGCTCTTTCTATACCACAGCCACTATCCACTATTTTGCAGTATCTGTACTTTTCTGTCTCTTTCCCAAAAACCGCAAATATGTTCACCTGCCAGATATTTTAAAGGTGGTGAGGAAGGTGGAATGCGGCAGCTGGTACTCCACTTTTCAGTCAGTGTCATTCAATAAACGGGAGCAACATTTACTTCTCTTGTACTCCGATAGGATAATTTTCCTGCTTTTCCCTTCTTTTCTCCACTACAGCAGGGCATCTCACTATATGAAAAGAAGTTTGTGGGTCAGTAAAACTTCGATTGATTACTTATGGGAAATTCAAATGACGCGCAACTATATAATCCTACACTTCAGACCGGGTTTTATGAGCACAAAAATTTGCATGTGTTTCAGTACTACAACCTGCGGCTCCCATAACTCTTTTTGAAGATAATAGACTTACTTTACAGCATATTTCTCTGTGCTGTGTCACTTTATAAATTACTTTTATGCGTCACACCAGACGTTATGTGCGTATTTTACGTGGACAAGTAGGGTAACTTTGAACGTCTATATCTCGGAAACGGGTGTAAAGATACCAAGAAAATTTTCAAGTTTATTCGAAATCGGGATTTTAGGAATATTTCGTAAAAATTTCAGCCATTTTCTGCACATAACAGTCTTGGAATCCGCGGCTCTGTTTGGGTGCTTCTCGATAAATAGTTTTGAAAACCGGAAGACGGCACTTCTGGATATGTGGCTAGAGCATATACTTTTAAAATGTGAGTACGTTGTTAAAGTTAATTAGAGATCCGCTTATCCGCTGCTGATGGAGAAAAATGGTGAAAAACCCTTTTTTCGGGTTTTTTCAGGAATCGGCCATGTGCTACATGGCGCCTCCACATGTCCGTTAAGGCGCACCGTAGACCACATCTGATGCATAAAGAACCAACAGATGTGTTCCATTTCTGTAAGCTGGAGGAAGTGTGTCATATTCAAACTTTGATCCTTTACTGTAGGATAGTAACACTAAAGTGATCCTTCTGTTGGATACACAAAGGGTCCCTAGCCCAAGGGCTATCCGAAAAATTTGGCCCTGCCTTTGTAAAACTTATAGAACTTGAGGTATGAGTCACAGAAAAATACCATTTTCATGCGCGACGTTTTGGTAAGTACACTATTTGATAAAAAGTATCGGGACACCTGGCTGAAAATGTCCCCGGCACAGGCTGTGCATTATGAACAGGTGCTCTGTTGTGTTGAAAGATGCAATTGCCATCCTCGAATTGCTCTTCATCAGTGGGAAGCAAAAAGGTGCTTAAAACATCAATGTAGGCCTGTGCTGTGACAGTGCCACGCAAAACAAGTGGTGCAAGCCCCCTCCATGAAAATCACGACTACACCATAACACCACCGCCTCCGAATTTTAATGTTGGCACTTCACACGCTGGCAGGTGACGTTCACTGGGCATTCGCAATACCCACACCCTGCCATCGGATCGGCACATTGTGTACCGTGATTCGTCACTCCACACAACGTTTTTCCACTGTTCAATCGTCCAATGTTTACGCTCCTTACACCAACCTAGGTGTCGTTTGGCATTTACCGGCATGATGTGTGGCTTATGAGCAGCCGCTCGATCATGAAATCCAAATTTTCTCACCTCCCGCTTAACTTTCATAGTACTTTCAGTGGATCCTGACGCAGTTTGGAATTCCCCTGTGCTGGTCTGGGTGGATGTCTGCCTATTACACACTACGACTCTCTTCAACTGTCGGCGGTCTGTGTCGGTCAACAGACGAGGTCGGCCTGTACGTTTTTGTGCTGTACGTGTCCCTTCACGTTTCCATTTCTCTATCACATCGGAAACAGTGGACCTATGGATGTTTAGGAGCGTGGAAATCTCGGTTACAGACGTAAGAAAAACAGTGACACCCAAGTTCGAAGTTAGTGAGTTTCGCGGAGCACCCCATTCTGCTCTCTCACCATGTCTAATGACTGCTTGAAGTGGCTGATGTGGAGTATCTGGCATTAGGTGGAAGCACAATGCACCTAGTATGAAAAACGTATGTTTTTCGGGTCGTCCGGTTACTTTTGATCACATATTATACTGGTAGCGTATGCTGTCGCATGCGTACCGATGAAAGGTTAGTAAGGGTTTAACGCGCCCTTGGTGACGGGGTCGTTAGAGACGGAGCTCTATTCATGATTGTCTTCAATTATGCTGAAACGCCCGCTTCGATTCACACACACTAGATTTCTTCCACTAATGCTTGCGAATGGTTATAATGGGTTTCGGTACACCATAGATGAATGTTTTCCTGGGCCTGCGAGAAAGAAAGAGAGAGAGAGAGAGAGAGAGAGAGAGAGAGAGAGACCGATAGAGAGCCAGCCAGAGAAAACTTGTAAATGCAGCTCACCCCCCCCCCCCCCCCTTGATCACAGTACCCGCACCATACATCCCGCCCCACCATCGCATTCTGACGCCGGTAAGTGTTTCCACAAGCGCTATCTTATTTTCTGTTGGTACTGTATCAAAGATGGCGTCAAATGAAGTGAGTCGTGCTGGCGTATTTGTGCAGATTTTAACTTACGAGCTCACAGAAATGTTAACGAAATGAACATGGCCCACAATTGTAGGTACGATACTAGATTTTTGTAGAAACCTTTTGAGGGTGTTGAACAAGGTGATAAATATGTTTATTAAAGAGGACAAAGTCTCGTTCGAAAAATAAATAGGTAAAACTACTTTTGAATTCATTTTGAGCAACGTTTCGTGCTCCAAACAGAAGTCAGATAAACGTGTGCAAGATGACATGGTAGCGTGCTTTAAGTTACAAGTAACACTGACAAACTTGGTAACTGGAGCCCTCTATAAACACACTAATATACGCATTGCGTGCGTAAAAGCACCATTTCTAATTTTTCACTTGAAATTATGGCTGCTGCTTGCCATCCTATGAGGTTCTGCTTCGCTTTTATTTTTAGAGTTCATTAGGATAGAGTAAATATAGCGATACCTTACTTAATTTTGTAAACAAGCTCTCGAATACTGTGGAGAACAGTGCTTCAATGATGCGTCAATAAAAACACTACCGTAGTTACATGGGGTTATAATTAGATGAAGAGTAGCTTCAAATCTGCGAAGGTACAAGTAAATTTTCCATATCCACTTCATCGTAGAACAGAGTTTTATTGTTCTTAAAATGAAATTAAAATAGCTTTGTAAAGTTGACTGCTTTGCAGAAAAGTGAACCCCAGTAAGCGGCTTCGCAATACGTTGCTTCGCTTCAAATCATGCTGTATTACTTCATTATAAACAAGTGACGGAATTGTTGAAGGGTAGAATGAGATTCTTATCGTAATCCTTAACAACATTTTGCTTCTTTGTAATGTATTTATTTTTGCCATAACGCTAGCTATTCACGAGCACGAACAACACAAACGATTCAGGACCTGTGCAGTCGAACGTACTAAACCATATTGAGATCAACAGGCATGGTAGTGAGCCTTGAATGGCCGGTGCGATGGCGGTTGGGATGCTTGCGGAAGTTTTCGTTGGCTATGAAACGGCCTCTCATGGGAGAACTGAAGTGATGTGCGGGAGCATTCCGTGAGCTTCCCGCCGCCACGAGGCGCGGCGCCACCGTCGCCATTTGGCCCCACTTCAAGGCCGCCGACACGCATGAGCGCTTGTGGAATGGCTTCCTTTCCCTTTCTTACTCTCTTTTTATCCGCTGCACCTGAATCGGTGGCGAACGAAGTCTGCCGAACGTTTCGTCAGGGATTGTAGATCCCAGTTTTTGGGTCAGTCTCGATTCCAATGATTCCCTTTGGATAACATTTGTTTCTTTGTGTCTCTGGAGCAAGTCCCTATTCATGGTAGCTCTTTTGCAATGAGCAGTTGCTACTTTTTTTCTGCTATTACTTGTACGTACAAAAGCAATGTAACACATGTTTAACATTGCATAGATATTTCTTTTGAAAGAAACTTTCGCCATTTGACTGTTAATTGTTAATTTATATTACACAATCTTGGTTTCGGTTTGTAACCGTTTTCAAGTACATGTTGCGATGTTAATATACTCTTATGTCCTGTCTGAAACATGTCACCGTCGAATAAACATATTTTTTGATCTTCTAGCCCAGTTGTCGTATTACAGAATACGAGTCATATCGAAGATACATGGTATGGCTGACATTGTGCACAATGAGAAGCCATTAACATACAGTATAGCGTATTAACCAGCTAGTATATTCCTGTGGCCTGCATTCATCATTCTGTTCATCTACTTCTTGATACTTTGTGATTGTACCTACTCAGCAGTAAGTGTGAATAATAAACCCTTCACGTAAAAAAAATTTTTCATGTTTCATTAAATCACACGGAGCACTTCGGACCTTTTGGGCCATCTTCGGGTGCAAATCATTTTAATGCATTATTTACTTTTGTCTTGAGGGAGGTGATGCGAAATGCATGTTCCTGTTGTGAGAAGGTTAGCTGTTAAGTTTCGATATTCGCAAAAAAAGTTGTTGAGAAACACTGAAAAACTTATCGACAAAAATCCAGGGAAAACATTTTTGACGTTTGAATTCTATCAAATGTGATTTATCCGTTCTGCAGTTGCTCGTCACAAGGCTGCACATTTTTTTTAAACACTCATAGCTGTAGTTTAATATGAGATGGCCACACATGATGTTTATTCTGCAGTCAGATATCATAATTATGAATAAATGCGGTATGTGAAGAACTAAATTTAAAATAAGTCTTTAAAATTACTTAAATAAATATGATTAGCGAAATCCGTCAGTTTATATGCAGCGTTTTTTTTTCTTTAGTCATTACGGTATGAATGATAGGTTAATGAGCGGCATATTGACAGTACCGACTTAAGATTTTGCATGTGTTTCGTAAATATTTAATCGGAAACATCGCCGTTTCCCGTTATCACTGCATTCGATCAGTTTTTGAGTCATGTCTTATGACTGGTTTGATGCGATCCACCCCGAATTCCTCTCCTGTGCCAACCTCTTCATCTCAGAGTAGTACTTGCAACCTACTTCCTCAATTATTTGCTGGATGATTCCAATCTCTGTCTTCCTCTATAGTGTTGGCCTTCTCCAGCTCCCTCTAGTACCATGGAAGTCATTCCCTCAAGTCTTAGCAGATGTCCTATCAGCCTGTCCCATCTCCTTGTCAGCGTTTTCCGCATATTCCGCTGCTCTGCTATTTTACGCAACCTCCTTATTCCTTATCTTGTTCAGTCCACATAATTTTCAACATACGTCTGTGGCACCACATCTCAGATGCTTCGAATCTCTTCTGTTTCCATGTTTCACTACCATACAGTGCTGGGGTCCAAAAGTACTTTCTCAGAAATTTCTTCCTCAAATTAAGGCGTATGTTTGATACTAGTATACTTCTCTTGGCCAAGAATGCCCTTTTTCCCAGTACTAGTCTGCTTTTGATGTCCTCCTTGTTCCGCCCGTCATCGGTTATTTTGTTGCCTAGGTAGTAGAAATCCTTAACTTCATCTAATTCGTAACCATCAATACTGATGTTAAGTTACTCGCTGTTCTCATTTCTGGTACTTCTCAGTACTTTTGTCTTACTTCGAGTTACTCTCAATCCATATTTTGTACTTATTAAACTGTTCATTCCATTCAGCAGATCATGTATTTCTTCTTCACTTTCACTCAGGATAGCAATGTCATCAGTGCATCGTATCATTGATATCCTTTCACCTTGAATTTTAATTCCACTCCTGAATCTTTATTTTATTTCCATTATAGCTTCGATGTACAGATTGAACCGTAATAGCGAAAGACTACTTCCCTGTCTTACACGCTTTTTAATCCGAGCACTTCGATCTTGGTCGTCCACCCTTATTATTCCCTCTTGGCTCTTGTACATATTGTATATTGCCAGTATCTCCTTATAGCTTACCCCTATTTGTCTCAGAATTTCGGACGTCTTACACGATTTTACACTGTCGAACGCTTTTTCCAGGTTGACAAATCGTGTGAACGTCTCTTGATTTTTCTTTAGTCTTGCTTCCTTTATCAAACGCAACGTCAGAATTTTCTCTCTGACGCCTTTACCTTTCCTAAAGCCAAACGGATCGTCATCTAACACTCTTCTGTATCTTATTCTTGTCAGCAGCTTGGATGCATCAGCTGTTAAGCTTATCGTGCAATAACTCTCGCACCTGTCAGCTCTTGCAGTCTTCGGAATAGTGTGGATGATAATTTTACGAAAGTCAGATGGTATGTCGCCAGACTCGTACATTCTACACACCAACGTGAATAGTCGTTTTGTGCCACTTCTCCCAATGATTTTAGGAATTCTGGTGAAATGTTATCAATCCATTTGCCTTATTTGATCTTAAGTCCTCCAAAGCTCTCTTAAATTCTTGTTCTAATACTGGGTCCTCTATCTCTTCTAAATCGACTCCTGTTTCTTTTTCTATTACATCAGTTAAATGTTCCCGTCATAGAGGCCTTCAGTGTACTCTTTCCACCTTTCCGCTGTCTCCCGTGCATTTAACAGTGGAATCTTCATTGCACTCTTAATGTTACCATCCGTGCTTTCAGTTTCGCAGAAGGTTGTTTTGACTTTCTTGCATGCTGAGTCATTTCTTCCAACATTCATTTCTTTTTCGATTTCTTCACATTTTCCATGCAACCATTTCGTCTTCGCCTCCGTGCACTTCGTATTTATTTCATCCTCAGCGACTTGTATCTCTTTATTCCTGAATTTCCCTGAATGTTTCTGTACTTCATTCTTTCATAGATCAACTGATTTATTTCTTCTATAAGCCCGTGGTTTCTTCGCAGTTATCTTCTTTGCACCTATGTTTTTGTTTCCAACTTGTGTGATTGCCTGTTTTAGAGATGTACATTTCTCTTCAACAATACTGCCTACTGAGCTATCCCTTATCGTATCTATAGCCTTAAGAGAACTTCAAGCGTATCTCTCATTCCTTAGTACATCCGTATCCCACTTATTTGCGTATTGATCCTTTCTAACTAATCTATTGAACTGCAGCCTACTCTTCATCTCTACTACTTTCTTATCTGAGTCTACATCTGCTCGTAGGTACGCCTTACAAACTAGTATCTGATTTCGGAATCTCTGACCACGATGTAATCTAACTGAAATCTTTCCTTGTCACCCTGCATTTTGCAAGTATACCTCCTCCTCTTGTGAATCTTGAAAAGAGTATTCACTGTTACTAGCTAAAATTTCTTACAGAAGTCGGTTAATCTTTCTCCTCTCTCACTCCTTGTCGCAATCCCATATTCTCCCTTAACCTTTTCTTCTACTCCTTCCCCTTCAGTTGCATTCCAGTCCCGCATGGCTATTAGATTTTCATCTCCCTTTACGTATGGATTACTCGTTCAGTATACTCATATAGTCTCTGTATATCTTCAGTTTGGGACGTCGAGATGTACACCTGGACTATCGTTGTCGGTGTCCATTTGCGGTCAGTTCTTATAAGAATAACCTTATAACTGAACTGTTCACAGTAAGACACTCTCTGCCCCACCTTCCTATTCATAACGAATCCTACTCCCGTTATACCATTTTCTGCTGCTTTTGATATTACCCTATACTCATCTGACCAGAAATCCTTCTTTCCATTTCATTTCAATGATCCCTCCTATATGCAGATTGAGCCTTTGAATTTCCCTTTCCAGATTTTCTAACTTCTCTACCACGTTCTAGTTTCTGACATTCCACGCCCCGACTCGTAGAACGGTATCCTTTCGTTCGTTATTCAATGTTTTTCTCACGGTCACCTCCCTTTTGGTAATCCCCTCCCGGAGATACGAATGGGGGCTTTTTCCAATGGAGAGATCATCATGACACTTTTATAATTACAGGCTACATGCTCTGTGGATACACGTTATGTGTCTTTAATGCAGTGGTTTCCATTGCCTTCTTCATCCTGATGTGCAGTTGCAGAATGGATAAATCGACGTTTACTGACATTAAAATGTTAAATTATTATTGGTTTTTTCAGTAGGTTTTTCACTGTTTCTGATCATATTTTCCTTATCTTACTCGTGAATATCGGAACGTAACATTTAACTTTCTCACATCGGGATCATATATATCTTTTTACTTCACTCAACAGCAGAAGTAAATAATGTATTGTAGCGATTGCACCTGATGATGGACCCACAGAGTACAAAATGCATCAGGAAATTTTGTAAAATAAGTTAAATTAGTGAAATACGAAAAAAAGTGTCACTGGAGGTATTATTGTTCATACTTCCTGCACATTGAATACAGTCACGTTCACAACCGCTAAATATGTTTAAAACTAGATCGCACTCTCAGATTTGCATTCATTGCGTCGATATTTATCTACTATTGTTATATGTTTGAAAATTGGAAATTTGCGGTAAGGTCTTATGGGACCAAACAGCTGAGGTCATCGGTCCCTAACCTTACACGCTACTTAATCTAACTTAAACTATCTTGCGCTACGGACAACACACACACACCCATGCCCGAGGGAGGACTCTAACCTCCGACGGAGGGAGCTCCGCGGACCGTAACAAGACGCCTCAGACAGCGCGGCTGTATGTTTCATCTTGATTTGTATATACGCATTTTGGGTATCAATGTTGATAAAATGTCTTAATTATTAATTCGTAAACTGGAATAGATATCAGAGTATAAACCTACAAATTACTTCCAAGTAAGTAAGAACATACTGTAACATATGTTGCTATCTCGGTTTGTACAAAATTGCGTATTTGTAAGTCGAAACTATTTTAAAAGTTTTTTTGTGGGACTGTGTATTTTAGTGTAATGTTTACGCGCTAGTTGGAACTCTGCTAGTTAAAAACACTGATGAGTAATCTAGGACGACTCTAGGCTCGCCCTCGCAGCTTCACTTCCACCAGTACCTCATGTCGCACCTTCCATCGTCAAAGAAGTTCTCCTGCATACCTAGAGGGATTAGCACTTCTGAATGAAAGGGTATGCGGTATAAATGGCTTAAAGAAGGCCGAAGAGTTGTTTTGAGTATCATGAAACTGATTTTTATATCTACTTTTGAACCTGCTTTCGAGGTGAGTACGTAGCAGTGTTGTGTTCGAAACACCCATTAGGCTGACAGGTGCTATGTTAAAAACACTACCTGAGCCACTAAATCTATATTTCATGTAATGTTATAAAATTCAGTCATGCCTTAATACACACCTCGGTTTCGGGCTCAATGATGTTTCGACCCTGGCTTATAATTATGCATGTCTAGAGAGAGAACGAAGTGCAGATTCGTGTTTACGTGCAAAGTGAACCGGCTGGCAATGACACCCGTAGTCGCCACAGAGATTAAAAGAACTCAACGAATTGTTCCTGCGACGGTTATCGGACGAGTAATTGCTGTCACTGCGTTATCTGCGCAAAACTGGAACTGCAGACAATGCGAGTAAAAATTCACTGTCACTGCCAGGATACGCCGCGCGACACTGGAATATGCTTGACGTCATTTACTGCCAATTTACCGAAATTGTGTCAGCCATTCTTATCCTGTACACTGTTCAGTGACGAATAGTGTCCGAAGTATTGCTCAGGGAAGAAAGTCCACCTACTGCAGCACATGACCAAAGAAGCACCTTTATCTTTTTTGCCTAACCTTGTGTTTGCGGAATGTATTCGAATGTAATCTACTATTTTCGCCTGGTTCCCAAAATGTCGAATATACATATCATGAAGATCAATTTGTATACGCATAATTTAAGAACTTATTGCATCTTTTGCTCACACCAGAGACAAGGAACTCTAATCTGCCGAGAAAAGTGAATTGAAGGTAGGTTAATGCGTATGAGCATTTTATCAGGATCCAAAACAAGGCATCACACTCAGGTTCAGGATTATAGCACAATAATGCCCAGAGATGAGTATTCCAACAGCAAACATGGATAGCACTACAAGGTGCAGGGGAGATCAGTGTGCCTCGAAAAACAGACATGTGATTCCTAAATAAAGAGAGTCTTTTTTAACAGGCATTCATTGCTTGAATGCGACGAATTGAATATCAGGCGTATCAGTATTTTGTTTGATTAGAGTTGATTCCGACATCCGAAAGAGAAATGCGAATAATGAGAAAGATGTGCTTGTTTGAATATAGTAAGAATTAGTTATTCGTACGTTCTCAGAATTAGCAAGCGAAAAGACCTATGATCATTTTAGAATGTTTTCTACGTGACAACTTACTTCCTCGAAAGCGATCAGCGGCTTGCAAACCGTGGTCATATTGGAATCAGTTTGCTCTTCCTTCGTTCCCATGAGAGTAATAATAATAATGCTAACAATAGTAGTAGCAGTTTTTGGTCATATTATGAGCACACCAGAAACCGAATTACCAAGAGAAATTATAGAGAAACTTTCGAACATGAAACAACATATAGGATGGATAAAGAAAATCAGGGAGAATATGAAAGAGCTAGAATTAACCCAGGATGTTATGAAGAACAAAAGCAGAAAATTTAAGTTAAACTGAAAAACATAAAAAATAAGATTTAAACGGAAAGTAGACAAACGACAAACAACGAAAAGGACATTTACAGATGAGAAACGACAAAAAAGATGAGAATAAATGATAAGATACGGTGCAATTCAGAAAGAAAACCAATTGAAGAAGATGACCAGAAAATGATTGATATGGCTCACTGAGGACCTGAAAGCAGAGGAAGACGTAGCAGCAGTAGCAAAAAATAAAATAAAGCAATATAAGAAGCAAGCTTCATATTCATTTTACGTATCTATTGGTGTGCTCAGAAAGCAGACATTCACCTGCACCAGTTTTATAGAACCACCTTGAAATTAATGGGGTCTCAAGGAGACTGATCCCTTTTCACAAGACTTGATGTTCTACATGTTCATCACCGTAGGTGATAAGTGGGCGCGTCTGACTGCCATGCAGAGGACACGGGTGCAGTTCCCGGTACTGCCACAGTTTTATCCGTGGTGGGAGGAGTGGAACGGAGTGCACTCAGCCTCGTGGGCTTAATTGAGGAGCTACTTCATAAGTAGCGACATCAAGGCCTGAAATCTGACAACCACCGGAAAAGGCTAGGAAAGAGAGAGCTTTTCAATTGTTTTCGGATAACTCCGTTTCTTCAGAATGGGAAGGATCGACTTTTTTGGGTGAACATACCACGCCTGCACATAGAACATTGCTGGAAAACAATAGAACTTGCATTACGTTGGCGGGTAATGGATTAAAATGCATATATCCACAATGCCAACTTACTCGCTAGTACTAGGGAAACAAATAGGGTATTTATGTTTCGCCGGAGCAGCCCATTCGCTCTCTTCAGAACTTACGTCTCTCTCTTTGGATCAAGCGCCAGCGGTAACAGCCGGCCGCGGTGGTCTCGCGGTTCTAGGCGCGCAGTCCGGAACCGCGCGACTGCTACGGTCGCAGGTTCGAATCCTGCCTCGGGCGTGGATGTGTGTGATGTCCTTAGGTTAGTTAGGTTTAAGTAGTTCTAAGTTCTAGGGGACTGATGACCTCAGACGTTAAGCCCCATAGTGCTCAGAGCCAGCGGTAACAGATTTCAGAGTGGAAACATTTTCCGCTGTGTTACCACCTCCCCATGCCGTGACTTGGGTACGCTCGGCTACTATTACCGTTGCCGACGCCAACACCAGATACTCATAGCGTGAGAAATGCACGAAGCATTGTCGAAAACCCAAATCCGTTCGTCGTGCCCTGCGACATTTCTTGTTGCATACTGCGCAGTGCTTTCGGCGTGCAGCAACCAAGTATGCAAATGTTTCAGTTTACCGCGCGCGAAACGCTCGTTTCTCTTTCTATTTGGTTGTTTTTGAGGCGCGCCAGTGGCAGACTGGGACCGCGTCCAGTTCGTAACTCACGCCTACTGGCTGTCTGCGGCAGTTTCCCGGTTCCTTCTGCATGTTCTTGCTGACAGTAAGGACGTATTCATACTGCTCTCTCGTCGCGCGAAGAACTCTGCAACGTCGCGCGAAGAACTCTGCATGTTCTTTACTCCGGCAACAAGGTATGCTGTTAGCGGCTCAGAGTAATTCGCGGCTGTCATTCAAGCTAAAGAAAGTCCGTACTTATGTACCTCATCAGATCACAACTTTTTTTTCATCTTAACGCAGTCTTTCATGAAAATTAGTACTTATGGGAAAATGTTCACGTCTAATATCTGTACACACTTTCGCATTTCGATGGCATAATATCTTAGCAAATCAATTACCCAAAAGATGTAGGCGTCGTCCGCGACCACGTTACAGCTAGCACGTGGGTCTCGGGCTGTAATGACATTATTTTCTAACTGAAAACGTGAATCTCCATGCGACTCTCCTTTCTGGAAGCACTGTGGAAATGCGAATAATTCTATTTTGTGCGGTGGTTTGGATTTTGCGCTAACTGTTGCTTGCCCTTATTAATTTTCTGCTTGAGCTGGGAGGCAAGGGAATCCCAATTTCGACAAACTAAGACATAGTAAGTTATTATGCCTTTCAAATCGTTCTTCGAGATTTTGAATGCTTTGCTTTCAAAAGACAAAGAATTCGTGCCCAGTGCATGCAGAAAACTGGCCAAAACAAAATTCTTCCGTAAGGCATTGAAATCACGCAGTTTTCTGATAGCTCGCCAATTAAAGTCACTTGATTCACACTGCCGCTCAGCATCGATACGGAAAGGCCTCAGAGGGTGACATGAAGGTCGTCAGTGACACCACACCTTCCCTCGAGGTGTTGGTTCTCCCTGATTTCACGGTCCAGAACGACATTCCACACTGCGATGAGCAACAGGATGACGTGCTTGACAATCTTTGGCACTGCTGACACCCTTAGAAACTTTTGCTCTGGTGCACAGGGGGAACCTACTAAGGACTGTTGAAAACCATTCTACGAAATCTGAATGTGATCCAAAGTATGTTTATGATTTTTCAGCCCTTCTGTTTCGCGTCCTTCTGTGGCATGTTCTGTGACATTGACACGCCTCAGACACCGTTTTGACAACACTCTCCGTGTCACCTGCGCACATTTGTTGAGTACATTAAAAATATACCTGTACAGAGACTACCGACTCTTTGATCTCTATACGCCTTTGGGCAGGGAAATCCTTCGATACCCGTCCAGTACTGCACGTCTGCAAGTAGACGATAGAGCAGCAACGTGTTCAGGGGTTGCCTGCCTGCAGGCGCCGAGAGCTCGAAGAGACGGTAGTAAGAGGGACTGTGGCGACGTCCAAATTATGTGACAAACCCTCGGTGGCATTTGGCAGAATTGTGGTGCAGTTTGGTGCCAGTGTGACCTCATTAACCCACTGCACACCACAAATGAACTTGGTGAGCATTGCCCTTTTTTCCACCTTGCATTTTGAAGCATCGTCGAGCCCGAGGGTGACGTCGCAGGGCTCCGTGCTTCACGGTGTTATAGAGGAACGTTCTAGGTAGCGGTGAGCCAATTTCAAACTTCTACAAAAAATGGTTCAAATGGCTCTGAGCACTATGGGACTTAACATCTATGGTCATCAGTCCCCTAGAACTTAGAACTACTTAAACCTAACTAACCTAAGGACATCACACAACACCCAATCATCACGAGGTAGAGAAAATCCCTGACCCCGCCGGGAATCGAACCCGGGAACCCGGGCGCGGGAAGCGAAAACGCTACCGCACGACCAAAACTTCTGCATCTGAATGGAAGACAATTAAGGGATTTTAAGAAAGTGACTCTTTAATTGTGTTGCGCAATGTAGTAACGTTTGTAACAGTTATCCCTCCAACTGGTATTTGCGAAGTCTTTTTTGCTCTGAGTTGAAGGCTTACGTCGTGAGTCCTATACCAAGACCAGATAAGGCCTGGCAGTTGTGTGGATAATTACTGGACTTCAAATCGAAAGGTCCAGAGTTAGAATCAGTCGGACGTAGATTTTTTTCTGTTACTTGCACTTCTTTCAACCACTGGTAATGTTTTATTAATGCGGAACTGTCAAAACTGTCGAACTGTTGGTTCCGCTGTAACTGGCCTGGTCAGTCTGATCAAAAGTCACAGTACGGCAAGAGCAGTCCGCTTCCAGTAGGACCATACTAATCTTAGAACTGTGGTGTTCAAACTGACCGTCGTGCTTGAGAACAGTAAATTTATTCCCCATGTAGTTTGCTGTTGCAGCAAGGTCAGTGATATTGCTGCTTACAGTAACTACATGTTGTGGTAGGTCGTAACTACAGAACATTTTTTTTAGTTTTATTATTAGGGTATTAGTCAAGTGACAGCGGTATAATTAAAAACAGATCACAGGCGCTGACACCAGAAAGACACTTGTCTGGCTCGTTATACTCCTGACGGAGTAGAAAACAAATGCAACTACCACTGCCATAAAGAAGAAAGCACAGCTTTCATTTATTTCAGCCACAACCGAGATACGTAGTAGGAAATATTAGGACATTAGAGATTTTATTTTTTTCCGTGTTCTTCCGTTGAAACTTCCGCCATCATGTTGAATCTGACGCATAACGTGCCGGCTTCCTGTCGAGGTTGCGTGTTTTGCCACTGTTTCCGGATGTGAGACGTAGATTCACCAAGAGCTTACTGAGTCAGGACTGACAACAGGAGGTACACACGTTGGGATTTCCTTGGGAAACAGTCCTACCGCGTAGCATCTCGTATAAAGGTCGGCCGCGCTAAGTCTTCTCGGTATGTATTAGTTGAGGCAGGTTATGGCGGAAGCCAGAGAATTCCTACTCAAAGCAAGTGCGTCATGGCGACGCGGCGGTTTTCCACTTGCGCAGGAAACCGCTTAGTTAGGACGAGATATTTTATAACCTGTCCCAGTGAGTTATGCAGTTTCTCGTATACGTCTTCACAGTTTATGATTTAGTTTGAAACTTCTTCCACCTGTTCCATGTATACTTGTGTGCGCATCACACTAATGCATTACATTAAATTGATTGTCACTGGGTATGACTTTCAGTTGGTTTTTTACTGATTAAGGGAGGGATACTTGGAGATTCCGTTACGAAAACCATGGGCATAGAGTGCTGTACACAGGAAAGAATCTGTCAACAATGTAGTTCGGTACTATATTAATTCCTTTTTTTCCATTCCGTTCACATAAGATTTGGGCGGGCTGCTGTAGAACTTTATTCTTTCCAGCCTGTATCCTAATAGGCTGGGATGGGGCACTGAGGTGGAATGTTCCTAAGCGGGAAAATTTTCGAAGGGTTTTCAAGTTTCGACATTCGTCTACTGCCCAAGGAAAACCTTCGAAAAACCTTGATCGGAACCGGGGGATTGGGCCTATTTTTATTTTTGGGACAATGTTGTCAATTGTTCTGTGTCTGTATGTTTTTGAGATTTCTGTCTTCTCCACAGCAGATGAACTGACGAGATGATTTTGGCAGGACACTCTCTAGAAGGAAGGCGTTAGAGGACAGGAATAGAGACACACGTCTCTATTCTAACACGTATCATTATTTTATGCTTTGGTATTGCTTTTATAGGGAGCCTGATTTCTCCCTTCTCGGACGGGTGCCAGCGGTTTCCCCAAAGACTCGCGATAGGATATATTTGCGCTTCACAAGGAACTGCCTATCCCAATACATGGACTGACGATATGAATGATTGAATGATAAGTTAATGATCGGCAGGTTGGTAATACCGACTTAAGATTTTGCATGTGTTCGGTAAACATTTAGTCGAAAACATCGCCATTTCTGGTTGTCACTGCATTCGACCATTTTTTTTTTTTGAGTCATCAGTCTTCTGATTGGTTTGATGCGCCGGCACGAATTTCTCTCTTGTGGCAGCCTCTTCATCTCAGGGTAAAACTTGCAACCTACGTCCTCTGTCTTCCTCTACAGTTTCTACCCGCTACGGCTCCTTCTAGTACTATGGAAGACTTTCCCTGATGTCTTAACAGATGTGCTATCATACTATTCCTTCTCCTTGTCAGTGTTTTCCACATATTCCTTTCCGATCTGATTCTCCGCAGAACCTCCTCCTTTCTTACCTTATCAATCCACCTAATTTTCAACATTCGTCTGTAGCACTACATCTCAGATGCTTCGAATCTCTTCTGTTCGGGTTTCCCCACAGTCCATGTTTCGCTACCATACAATGCTGTGCTCCAAAAGTACATTCTCAGAAATTTGTTCCTCAAATTAAGGCCTATGTTTGACACTAGTAGACTTTTGTTGGCCAAGAAGTCGCTTTTTTCCAGTGCTAGTCCGCTTTTGATGTCCTCCTTGCTCCGTCCGTCATTGGTTATTTTGCTGCCTAGGTAGTAGAATTCCTTAATTTCATCTACTTCGTGAACATCGATACTGATGTTAAGTTTCTCGTTGTTGTCATTTCTGCTATTTCTCAGTACTTTTGTCTTTCTTCGATTTACTCCCAGTCCATTTTCTTTACTTATTAGAGAGTTCATTCCATTCAGCAGATCATGTATTTCTTCTTCACTTTCACTCAGGATAGCAGTGTCATCAGTGCATCGTATCATTGATATCCTTTCACCTTGAATTTTAATTCAACTCCTGAATCTTTTTGTTGTTTCCATCATAGCTTCTTGGATGTACAGCTTGAACATCGGGGGTGAAACACTACATCCGTGTCTTACACCATTTGTAATCGGAGAACGTCTTTCTCGGTCGTCCACTCTTGGTTCTTGTACGTATTGTATATTATCCGTCGCTCCCTATAGCTTGCCCCTATTTTTCTGAGTATATAGAACATCTTGCACAATTTTACATCCTCGAACGCTTTTTCCACGTCGACAAATCCTATGAACGTGTCTCTAGTTTACTTTAGTCTTGCTTCCATTACCCGCCGCAACGTCAGAATTGTCTTCCTGGCGCCTTTACTTTTCCTAAAGCCAAATTGACCCGTCATCAAACACATTCTCAATTTTCTTTTCCATTCTTCTGTATATTATTCTTGTCAGCAGCTTGGATGGTCATTTTCCGCTGAGGCATTTACCACTGGAGGCCGTTGTCAATGAGCCACTGTAAAGTCAAGTAATAGCTGAGTTATCATCTTGTGGCATGGGTCAATGATGTTCAGTGTGCAAGGTATTTAAATATATTAGCATCCGTCCTTGAACTGTGACTGCCCTATAAAAGATTATGGGATGGGGACCTCACTGAAAAGTCATTTCATTTGCAGACTAGGTTTCATAAGCGTTTTGGGAAATGTCAGATATCTTGGGCCTGTGCTTCAAAAGATATTAACGTGTTTTAGTTCTCAGCCACAGTCCTTTTATGAAATAGTTAACGCTTAATCTCACCACGTTGCATGTTCAATACATTCAAGTAGTTAGACGAAATACAAGTGAGCCTTCAAACTAGTCACCAGACAATTTGACGTATATCTTTCCAAACCGTAGCCAGTGACGAACGTTTAGTGATGGTGATGCTGCTGCTGCTGTCCTGGGGCCAGTTGAGCGACGCGCGGCATTGAGCTAGATGTGATGATCTCACGGATCCCAGTGTAAACATTTTTCTGGCGTACTAGTGACCATATTTTCTGCTCTTAAGTTCATATTTTCTGCTCTTAAGTACTGCTGTACTAATGATTTGGCCTCTGTTGCTGATTTCACGCAGACCAACCTTACTCTACAAAAGGACAAGTGTGTATGCACGAGTGTGCAGGATTAAATCTTAGAACAGGCTAGAATCCATAGTGACACAAAAACAAACACGATAATATCTAAAGAAAGGACTTTCACTTTAATCAGCTAGCTACGTCCATACTTTTGCACCAAAATCCTGCACCAACTAGCTATTAGATCAGCAATTTAACAACCGGCTAGCCCTGCTAAGAACAGCACCTCAGCTAAAAGCAAACCAAAAAACTCGTTCGCCTTCGTTATGAGACCAGAATGAGTCCGCAAAGCACCAAACTTCACTCCACAGTCGACTTTCCGTGTGCTGCTCTGCAATCGATGAAATTATTCGATATTTAGCATTATAGGCAAACAGCGATGTGGTCACGGAATGACTGCCTTTCGTCTCAGGAAATAACCCTTTTATTGTTGCTGTCCCTCCCCTCCCCTCTCCTCCTCAGGTGGTAAAAATTTTCCACTCGGTGCCGTCCCCTGGATGGAATTCACATCAGTGTTCGTCCATAAGCCATTTGACATCACTTACGGATGAAATTTTATAGAATTTTCCAGGCATTACCATCTTCAGCCATACGCGACCACGTTGCTCCTGAACGTCTAATGTCTTGTAGCCCCCATCTGTTAGGCCGTCGACTTTTTTTTTCTTTCCCCTGTCTCCTGAAGGCATCAAAGAACTTCCGCGGTCCATCTCCCTCCCTCCTCCTACCTCTCCTAGGAGCTCCTAGCATAGGATCGACACCTCGCCGAACTGCCCTAAGTTTTTGAATGGTTTGCGCATAAAAGCCAGTGGTTTCGGTGCCGTAAGTCACAACTGGTAATACACATTCGTTTTCTGAAACCGCGGAAACATTGTTTTGAAAATCCTATTGGGTTTACCGCTCGTCCTTTTATTAACATGAAATTTTCGAGGGCAGTTTCCGCAGACATATCCAAGATACTTCCTGCAACACACTGAAGTCTCTCCCCGAATGAGAATCGGAATAGTTACAACCACACTAATGTGAAGGCTAGGGAACAATGAATGTCACATATGTTCGGTTAACAGATATGAGAGAAATGCGTTATGGCACAATGCTTACGTTCACTTAATTTGAACACAACCAGTAGTTCCGAATTCAGTACAGGTTGAGAGGGCTGGCTGCGGATACCCGAAGAGTGAACAGTTATGGAATACTGCTAGCCCATGAATAAAGGAGAAGTCCGTCGTACTGGTATTCGAAATACAGTCAAACGCCGAACATAGTCCAGTCTCATACCATAGCTCAAGAACAAACCGGCAACTGAGGCGCATGTTGTAAGCATGTCGACAAGCGTTTCTCCTCAACCTTTCAGCATTCGCGACCCAATTTTCAGTCACAATTTTCATCATGCTCCCTCTTTTCTCTCATACTATAACTGTACATATGGTGTTGCGAAATAGCAATAAATATACTTACTCTTGCTGATTGGTTAGGTTTGTAGCTCTCACGCACACACCCACACACACACACACACACACACACACACACACACACATGAGTATATAATTTTGATACTAAAGCTACAGAGTTAGAAATATTACCAGTCACCAAGAATAAGTAAATTTATTGCTATTTGCAACACCGATCAGCTACAAAACCAGAATCGGTGACCCTGTATTGCTCTCCGTCTGACAGATGTCACGTGAAAATGCCACCGAAGGCCTTACCGCTGCCGAAGGGAAAGTCTTCATAGACTTCATGCAAAGTAGTGAAATCGAAAGACAATTTAGTAATAAATCATACTTTGAATTTTGGTGAGGAGTGGACTGATGGGTTTCCCACTCTGAAAACAAGAGCATTTCGTATTTTATTCTCATTTTCAACATCCTACCTCTGCTAAAACGGATTTTCTCAACTCAGAGTGTGTTTTGTCTTATATTAAACCCTCCTTCGATAATATTTGCTCTGCAAGCCAGGCACAAGGGAGTCACTAATAATTGCAAAACCTTTTTTTAGTTTAGTACTAATAATTTAAGTCTATGGCCTTGCCGCAGTGGTAACACCGGTTCCCGTCAGATCACCGAAGTTAAGCGCTGTCGGGCCGGGCTAGCACGTGGATGGGTGACCATCCAGTCTGCCGAACGCTGTTGGCAAGTGCACTCAGACCTTGTGAGGCTAACTGAGGAGCTGCTTGATTTAGAAGTAGCGGCTCCGGTCTCGGGAAACTGACACACGACCGGGAGAACGGTGTGCTGACCACAAGCCCCTCCGTATCCGCATCCAGTGACACCTGTGTGCTGAGGATGACACGGCGGCTGGTCGGTACCGTTGGGCTTTCATGACCTGTACGGGGGGAGTTTAGTTTTTATTTTTTTTTTGTCATCAGTCTACTGACTGGTTTGATGCGGCCCGCCACGAATTCCTTTCCTGTGCTAACCTCTTCATCTCAGAGTAGCACTTGCAACCTACGTCCTCAATTATTTGCTTGACGTATTCCAATCTCTGTCTTCCTCTACAGTTTTTGCCCTCTACCGCTCCCTCTAGTACCATGGAAGTCATTCCCTCATGTCTTAGCAGATGTCCTATCATCCTGTCCCGTCTTCTTATCAGTGTTTTCCACATATTCCTTTCCTCTCCGATTATGCGTAGAACCTCCTCATTCCTTACCTTATCAGTCCACCTAATTTTCAACATTCGTCTGTAGCACCACATCTTAAATGCTTCGATTCTCTTCTGTTCCGGTTTTCCCACAGTCCATGTTTCACTACCATACAATTCTGTACTCCAGACGTACATCCTTAGAAATTTCTTCCTCAAATTAAGGCCGGTATTTGATATTAGTAGACTTCTCTTGGCCAGAAATGCCTTTTTTGCCATAGCGAGTCTGCTTTTGATGTCCTCCTTGCTCCGTCCGTCATTGGTTATTTTACTGCCTAGGTAGCATAATTCCTTAACTTCATTGACTTCGTGACCATCAATCATGATGTTTAGTTTCTCGCTGTTCTCATTTCTACTGCTTCTCATTACCTTCGTCTTTCTCCGATTTACTCTCAAACCATACTGTGTACTCGTTAGACTGTTCATTCCGTTCAGCAGATCATTTAATTCTTCTTCACTTTCACTCAGGCTAGCAATGTCATCAGCGAATCGTATCATTGATATCCTTTCACCTTGTATTTTAATTCCACTCCTGAACCTTTCTTTTATTTTCATCATTGCTTCCTCGATGTACAGATTGAAGAGTAGGGGCGAGAGGCTACAGCCTTGTCTTACACTCTTCCTAATACGAGCACTTCGTTCTTGATCGTCCACTCTTGTTATTCCCTCTTGGTTGTGTACATATTGTATATGACCCGTCTCTCCCTATAGCTTACCCCTACTTTTTTCAGAATCTCGAACAGCTTGCACCATTTTATATTGTCGAACGCTTTTTCCAGGTCGACAAATCCTATGGAAGTGTCTTGATTTTTCTTTAGCCTTGCTTCCATTATTAGCCGTAAGGTCAGAATTGCCTCTCTCGTCCCTTTACTTTTCCTAAAGCCAAACTGATCGTCACCTAGCGCATTCTCAACTTTCTTTTCCATTCTTCTGTATATTATTCTTGTAAGCAGCTTAGATGCATGAGCTGTTAAGCTGACTGTGCGATAATTCTCGCACTTGTCAGCTCTTGCGGTCTTCGGAATTGTGTGGATGATGCTTTTCCGAAAGTCAGATGGTATATCGCCAGACTCATATATTCTACACACCAACGTGAATAGTCGTTTTGTTGCCACTTCCCCCAATGATTTTAGAAATTCTGATCGAATGTTATCTATCCCTTCTGCTTTATTTGACCGTAAGTCCTCCAAAGCTCTTTTAAATTCCGATTCTAGTACTGGATCCCCTATCTCTTCTAAATCGACTCCTGTTTCTTCTTCTATCACATCAGACAAATCTTCACCCTCATAGAGGCTTTCAATGTATTCTTTCCACCTATCTGCTCTCTCCTCTGCATTTAACAGTGGAATTCCCGTTGCACTCTTAATGTTACCACCGTTGCTTTTAATGTCACCAAAGGTTGTTTTGACTTTCCTGTATGCTGAGTCTGTCCTTCCGACAATCATATGTTTTTCGATGTCTTCACATTTTTCCTGCAGCCATTTCGTCTTAGCTTCCCTGCACTTCCTATTTATTTTATTCCTCAGCGACTTGTATTTCTGTATTCCTGATTTTCCCGGAACATGTTTGTACTTCCTCCTTTCATCAATCAATCAATCATCTGAAGTATTTCTTCTGTTACCCATGGTTTCTTCGCAGCTACCTTCTTTGTACCTATGTTTTGCTTCCCAACTTCTGTGATGGCCCTTTTTAGAGATGTCCATTCCTCTTGAACTGTACTGCCTACTACGCTGTTCCTTATTGCTGTATCTATAGCGTTAGAGAACTTCAAACGTATCTCGTCATCCCTTAGTACTTCCGTATCCCACTTCTTTGCGTATTGATTTTTCCTGACTAATGTCTTGAACTTCAGCCTACTCTTCATCACTACTATATTGTGATCTGAGTCTATATCTGCTCCTGGGTACGCCTTATAATCCAGTATCTGATTTCGGAATGTCTGTCTGACCATGATGTAATCTAATTGAAATCTTCCCGTATCTCCCGGCCTTTTCCAAGTATACCTCCTCCTCTTGTGATTCTTGAACAGGGTATTCGCTATTACTAGCTGAAACTTGTTACAGAACTCAATTAGTCTTTCTCCTCTTTCATTCTTTGTCCCAAGCCCATATTCTCCTGTAACCTTTTCTTCTACTCCTTCCCCTACAACTGCATTCCAGTCGCCCATGACTATTAGATTTTCGTCCCCCTTTACATACTGCATTACCCTTTCAATATCCTCATACACTTTCTCGATCTGTTCATCTTCAGCTTGCGACGTCGGCATGTATACCTGAACCATCGTTGTCGGTGTTGGTCTGCTGTCGATTCTGATTAGAACAACCCGGTCACTGAACTGTTCACAGTAACACACCCTCTGCCCTACCTTCCTATTCATAACGAATCCTACACCTGTTATGCCATTTTCTGCTGCTGTTGATATTACCCGATACTCATCTGACCAGAAATCCTTGTCTTCCTTCCACTTCACTTCACTGACCCCTACTGTATCTGGATTGAGCCTTTGCATTTCCCTTTTCAGATTTTCTAGTTTCCCTACCACGTTCAAGCTTCTGACATTCCACGCCCCGACTCGTAGAACGTTATCCTTTCGTTGATTCAATCTTTTTCTCATGGTAACCTCCTCCTTGGCAGTCCCCTCCCGTAGATCCGAATGGGGGACTATTCCGGAATCTTTTGCCAATGGAGAGATCATCATGACACTTCTTCAATTACAGGCCACATGTTCTGTGGATACACGTTACGTGTCTTTAATCCAGTGGTTTCCATTGCCTTCTGCATCCTCATGTCGTTGATCATTGCTGATTCTTCCGCCTTTAGGGGCAATTTCCCACCCCTAGGACAAGAGAGTGCCCTGAACCTCTATCCGCTCCTCCGCCCTCTTTGACAAGGCCGTTGGCAGAATGAGGCTGACTTCTTATGCCGGAAGTCTTCGGCCGCCAATGCTGATTATTCATCAAAATTTAGGCAGTGGCGGGGATCGAACCCGGGACCAAAGACGTTTTGATTTTGAATCAAAGACGCCACCCCTAGACCACGGGTACCTTAGTTTTTCTTACTGATAATTATTAAGTGCTTCGTGTACTTCTGGTACAAGGCTACCTATAAGTGCACTATATCAGTCTAAATCTGAATTTTAATTTTTTATGATTTCAGAATGTAATTGGCCTAATTTTCTTTTAGTAAATTAATCGATTTTATGAATTCATATTTTTTCTTTTCAATAAGCTCGCATCCCCCATTTATTGCTATCACGCTGTCCTGAGGGGGGGGGGGGGGGCACACGTTGAGAATCGATGATGTAGGCTGAATATGACACTGGTTTGTTGTTGTTTTGCGTTGCGGTCATCTTTATTCCACTACGGAGGCTACAGGATCGCGCCGGAGCTGACGTGAGATACGCAGCAACCTTGTGACGTCACTCTAGTCGCCTCGAGGCCCACGTACGTGACAGCGCGTGACACTACAGATCTTACGAGCGCCAGCATCCGTTTCCGGCGGAGCACAAGTAACTACTTCAGACGAGTTTAGTAATTCTTAACTGCGCGTTTGAATGCATGCAAGCTCTCGATAGCACAAGACAAAGTTAAAATTTTTAGTGGGTACCGTGTCATTGCCATGCTGATTTCCACTGAGCCATGCACGGTTCCGAGCGTTCGCGAAGTGTGGCGGACAAGCCTACTAAGTGTGACGTCACAGGTTTCGTTGCAGCGCCCGTAGTTTTCACAGGGGCCGAGTTACCTTGTCCTCTATACTTCGCGAACGCTCGGGTCTGTGCAGGGCCCACTGCGAATCAATATGTCAATGAAATGGCACTCACTACAGGTCTCAACTTTGTCTTGTGCTGTTGAGAGCTTGCGCGCATTTAAATGTGCAGTTAACAATTATTAAATTCGTTTGAAGTTGCTGATACGTGTTACAAACCGGACACAATGGGAAGGACCAGGCCCCTTTGCTTTTTTCTTTTATCACTCGTTTATTACATCAGAGAAATACACATTTTAAGACAAAATTTAACTACATGAAATATTGTTCCCAGTAAAGGTTAAGATAAGCAGTGAAAAAAGTTAGTTGTCTTAAGGGTTTCTGCTGGCAACAAATTTTACGGAGGCAATGTAAGGTTTATAGCAATTCAGCTCAAACATGTAGCTAGTGATTGAATCACGACACAGACACTTCAACAATTTCGGTAGCAAATAAATAGCGTGAATTTGTACTCACAGTCACCAACTAATCAACAGCCTTGCCATTGAATAATTAGTAGGCCGTTTGGAACGAATTAGCAACACCCCGCAACTAGGGGAGTTAATACCAACCGTCTTTAAATGTCTTGCTCCCCATTAAATAAACAAACTTACAGTAATTAAATGAATAACAAATCAAACACACTACGCTCCACTCAAACTCTTTAGTGGAAGTCAAGCCAAAATGAAGATTCCATTAACTGACTAGCACTGAAGTCACACTAAAGCTCATCTCTGTGTTCCCAGACAGATATGGGGCAAACTTATACAAGACAAGATTTTGAAGGGAGCACATCAGTAAAACCGGTAGTGGAGCTAATTCATGCCACCGAAAACTAAAGTACTAGACCGGGGCGCAGGGTGGTATACAATGAGGTTGCCTTAGTGCTATACTGCGCTCCAAAATATTAATTCAAATGGCCAATTCAAAATTAAGTACACATAAACCAGGATTAATTAAAGGGGAGTTACACCAGGTCACTCGAAGAGATGACAACACTTAATTGAAAAGACAAATGCCGGAAGCGGCAGTACCATCAAACACCTTCTCCGAGTTTTAACCAGGAGTCACTTCCCGCTATACAAGTAAACATTTAATCAAGCACAAGGAAGGAACCCCCAAAAGATTATAAAGGACAGGGAACCACAACTAAAAATGGTTCTAATGGCTCTGAGCTCTATGGGACTTAACATCGAAGGTCATCAGTCCCCTAGAACTTAGAACTACGTAAACCTAACTAACCTAAGAACATCACACACATCCATGCGCGAGGCATGATTCGAACCTGCGACCGTAGCGGTCGTGCGGTTCCAGACTATAGCGCCTAGAACCACTCGGCCACTCCGGCCGGTGGGAACCACAACTATGTAAATTTAAAAGAATTAGCTCTCCCCAAAGGCAGTGTAAACGCGAAGGCCACACTTAAGAGGCCACCAAAATTGGTTACAAAAGGTCTTATACATTTGCTCCTTTTCTTTAAAGAAACACAAGGCTGCTTAACTTCTGCTGGACGTCCGGTATGGCTCGTGTAGGATACACCGGGCAGCATCCCAAGCTAGGCGGCCACAAGGCACGGCGAGCAAAATCAGGGGAGCAGACAGGCAGGCAGCCAACACATACCCTCCATGCTGAACCGGGAGACCGCGTACAACCAACTCCATCTATACGTGGTTGCATCCCGTCTCGTACCTCGCGGCGTCTCAGCAGGTAGTCCGAGCAAACGTCAACTGCCACTCGCCCCGCGAATGCGGAAAACAACAAGGCAAGCAAAGATAAGAAACATCGAAGGATCGATAATGGACATCCAAGAGACTGGCGCGCCAGTAACGAGCGCCACGGCTCAATAGCTACCCACTCTCCGCTGGCACTCGTGTAAGACCAGTGGTGTTACGCGCTGTGACGTATGCGCCCTGGTCTTCCTTACTGCGGGATCAGGGCACGCGACGTGGCTCGGCGTAGGGGGTCGTGGCCCTGGACCGTTTCGGTGTGTGCCTGCTGCGCGTATGTGGCGCCGCCGGCTGTCGTAGCGAGAGAGCAGGTAGCTGGTAGTAATGGGTGGTGGCGTTCTCGGTGTTGCAGGCGCATGGCATGAGCGCGGCGCGGTAACCATGGCGGGCGCAGGACGGCGCCTGAGCGAGATCGCGCGCTAGCGATGGAGCTGTTCCGCGGGGCGGCGGGCCCGGACGGCGCGCTGCCCTCGGCGTCGGCCTCGGCGTCGGCGGCGGCCGCGGCGGCGGTGGCGGTGGGCGCGCTGCCGGGCCACGCGTCGCCCGCCTCCGTGTCGGACGCGCTCGTCGTCAAGACGGAGCCGCGGGAGGCGGGCTCGCTGTTCGCTGCCATCAGCTCGCCGGGCGCGGGGCCCGGCCCGGGCCCGGGGCCCGCCAAGCGGGCGCGCCTCGACAGCGACTGGCTGTCGTCGCCCGGCAGCAACGCGGCGCCCTCGCCGCCCCCGCACCCCCTGTTCGGCGGCGCCGCCTCCGCGGGCGCGCCCGCCGCGCTCCCCAACGGCTACGCCTCGCCCCTCTCCTCTGGCGGCAGCTACGACCCCTACAGCCCGGGCGGCAAAATCGGTGAGTACTGCACTCTGCACCCTCAGCAGACCGCTTTCAGTTCTCTTATATTTTATATTTGTGGAGGAGGTTGGAATTTCTTCGTAGCTCATCCCATGTTGAAGCCGGGTAGTTATAATAAAACTGACGTTCCGAGTGCTGCAGTGTGGACTGTGTACATCGCAGGACGCTGTGCTTGCGGAGTACGCTGGAAAAAAAAAATTCTCTTTCTGCCACCAGGTGAAAATGTAGGGCTGTTAGTAGTTATATAATGTGAAACTGCAATAACAGTGTCTTTGATAAAGGAGAATTCCTTTGCAATTTCTCCAATTCTGACATGTTCCCTCTTTTGATATCACTTTCCTGTTTGGCGCTTGGTGACACATGTTGATTTCATTTGACAAGCGCCTGTTGCTGTAAAGAGCTAATAAGGTTGAGGTTTCCTGTACGAAACGGTATGGTTATTGAGAGGAAAGACGGCGCACTGCTGGTTAACTTATTTTATCGGAACGGCAGCAGTTGCAGCACAGCATTGCGGAAATATTGCCGACAGAAACAGCTGTGACGAGGCCCCACGTCAGTAGATGGGCTATACAATATGATCAGGAAATTAGAAGAAACAAGTGAATTGCATGATACAGCAGGGAACAGATGGCCGCCCATTTCCATAGCAGTTGTTGATGTAGCCACAACATCCTTTTAAATAAATTAGAATTCTATCGTGTCACGGGCAGTGCTGCAAAATGGTTCAAGTCATACCTTACTAACAGGAAACAAAGGGTGTCAGTGCAAGGGACTAGTGAATTAAGTCATCAGTCATCATCAGAATGGGAAGAAATTACATGTGGTGTCCCACAAGGATCCATCAGAGGGCCTTTGCTTTTTCTTGTGTACATTAATGATCTCTCATCAGTTACACTGCCAGAAGCAGAGTTCGTTTTGTTTGCAGATGACACAAGTATTGCAATAAATAGTATGTCGAGTGTAGTTCTAGTAAGATTAGCTAATGATATTTTCATGGATATTAATACATGGTTTAAAGCCAACTGACTGACATTAAACTTCGAAAAGACTCACTACATGCAATTCAGAACCTGTAAGAGGTATCCACCCAGCATATGCACAAAGTATGAAGAAGAGCAGACAGAAGAGGTCGACAGTCTTAAATTCCTGGGATTACAACATGATAATAAGTTCAGTTGGGAGGAGCACACCACAGAACTCCATAAACGCCTTAACAAATCTGTATTTGCAATTCGAGTGTTAGCAGACATAGGCGACATAAAAATAAAAAAGCTTGCATACTTTGCCTACTTTCATTCCATAATGTCATATGGTATAATATTTTGGGGTAACTCTTCAAGTCAAACAAAAGTTTTCAGAGTCCAAAAGCGTGTAATACGTATTATTTGTGGAGTAAATTCACGGACGTCCTGTAGGAACCTGTTCAAAGAACTGGGTATACTAACTACTGCCTCTCAGTATATTTACTTCTTAATGAAATTTGTCCTAAATAATATACCTCTTTTTCCAACAAACAGCTCAGTTCATACATACAATACGAGGAACAAAAATGATCTGCACAAGGACTTACAAGCACTTACTTTAGTTCAAAAAGGGGTCCACTACTCAGGAACACTCATCTTCAATAATTTGCCAGCAAACATAAAAAATTTAGTTACAAATAAAGATCAGTTTAAAAGGAGCCTGAAAGACTTAGTAGTGGCCAACTCCTTCTACTCCATTGATGAATTTTTTAATAGAAACAAATGATGTATTGTATGTATTCATACTACTAGTATTGTTATTTCAGCTTTAAAAAAAAATTGACATGTTCCACATCCACGAGGATCTTCTCAGCACGGATCTATGGAACGAAAAACTAATCTAATCTAAATCTAATTTAATCTAATCTATAGCCGACCGTACAGCAGATGCCTCAAGTTCTGCAGCCAGTGCTCTAGCTGTGTCACGGGAATTCTCTCTCCAGGTCAACAGTTCAAAAGATTATGTGTAGTGTTTTACACTGTTATCTCTACGAGGTTTAGAATGTGCATCAAACGAAGCCCAAGATAAGCTACAACAACGTCGTCACTTTGCACTTCGTGTTTTGACGTGCATGAAAATAGATGACATTTGGCCGGGGAATATTCTTCCGACGCACGAGACACATTTTGCCCTGCACGGTGCCGTTAATGCGCAGAAGTGTCACATATAGGATTCTACTTCGCCGCATGTTGTCCAGGAACATCCACTGCACTCAGCTTAGGTGACTGTGGTGTAGTTTCACAACCTCCTGCATTGTCGGTCCGTTTTCTTTCATGGCGATGATACCTCGCGGAACTGCTAAATGGTGACACCTGCACGTTATAAAGCGCTCCTTCGAAATTTACTAGAACGCAACTGTGTCTACACCACTATTTTCATGCAAGATGGCGCCACAGTACATGTCGCTTGCAAGGTGGATGATTTGCTTCGAGATACCTTCGGTAATGACCGCATCATATCAAGGGCTTTAAAAATATGTGACCTTCCAGATCTCGCGACCTAAATCCATATGACTTGTGGTTGTCCGGATACCTGAAAGATCTATTAGGGATGTACCCCGACACTTCCTGATCTGGAGGAAAGAAGGATCCTTTATTGTATGATCATATGATAGCGGAACAAACACTGGTAGCAGTTACTTCTGTAAAATATCTGGGAGTATGCGTACGGAACGATTTGAAGTGGAATGATCATATAAAATTAATTGTTGGTAAGGCGGGTATCAGGTTGAGATTCATTGGGAGAGTCCTTAGAAAATGTAGTCCATCAACAAATGAGTTGGCTTACAAAACACTCGTTCGACCTATACTTGAGTATTGCTCATCAGTGTGGGATCCGTACCAGGTCGGGTTGACAGAGGAGATAGAGAAGATCCAGAGAAGAGCGGCGCGTTTCGTCACAGGGTTATTTGGTAAGCGTGATAGCGTTACGGGGATGTTCAGCAAACTCAAGTGGCACACTCTGCAAGCGAGACGCTCTGCATCGTGGTGTAGCTTGCTGTCCAGGTTTCGAGAGGGTGCATTTCTGGATGAGGTCTCGAATATATTGCTTCCCCCTACTTATACCTCCCTAGGAGATCACGAACGTAAAATTAGAGAGATTCGAGAGCGCACGGAGGCTTTCCGGCAGTCGTTCTTCCCGCGAACCATACGCAACTGTAACAGGAGAGGGAGGTAATGACAGTGGCACGTAAAGTACCCTCCGCCACACGCCGTTGGGTGGCTTGCGGAGTATAAATGTAAATGTGCATGTAGATATCGCTCTTATTACGCAGGATATGCTGCGAGCAGCTTTCGACCATGCCTCTTAATGTTGCAACATGTTGCTTGGTAGGTTACATGCAAATTGTACCCGTACCATAATAGACACGCCAAAAAACCACCGGTATATCATGTATTTAATCCTTCCTACCGTTTTCCTGCACCCACATCACATTCTGACTCCTTAGAGGGCCATATTTTCACCTGGTGGCAGAAAGTGGATCCATTATTTTTTTCAGCATCCTCCGCGAGCTCTTCGATTAATGAACGTGCATACGATATTTCAGCGTCGTGCGGTGTATACTTATTGCACTACAACTCTCGGAACATGGACAGTTTAATTATAACCATGCGGCACCATTGCGCAACAAGAGTGGCGCATTGTCGGTACATGCTCTTCTTCGCCTGCAGACCCGGTTCTCCTGGGGCACGGATCACAGATACACCACAGCGTGCGGTGAAATGGCGCGTGACAGTATGCGAGCGATTCCTTCGGGCAAAACGTCTAAATTAGGCACAGACTCACCGTGAAATTCTGGCAGTATGTGAGCAAAATTCAGTCGCATCCAGGCGTAGTGAAATGGTGCCAACGACTTGCCTAATGCCGCACAGACGTAGGTGATGCTGATAGGGAAGGGAGCTGGTAGACATCGGCATGCCTTGAGGGACTGATTAGCAGCAGTCTCAGACTGACTGTCGCGGATGGTGCTCAGCAGATGCTCACCTCAGTAGGCAGCGCTCATTCCGGACGTTGCCTGCAGTGTCGGGAACTGCGCTCACACTGGGTTCTGCGCTCTTGCATTAAGTGATTTCCATCTCTTCGGCAAGCTGAAAGAACATCGAGGAGGAGAGGCAGAGATTTTTCAACGATTTTTCAACGATGCTCGAGTGGCTCCGCGAGGAAGGAGCAGGTTTCTACCTTCGAGGAATTGCACGATTGTCTACAGATATTCGGCGACTATCTTGAAAGATATTGCCAGGTATCTATGTCACATAGAAGTCTAGTCCAGCATTCAATAAAAGTTAATTGAACTGCCATAATGAAGCGTAACGTGGTTTTTCAAGACCCTCGTTTTTGGGGCACAGCATTGTATGGACTGGAAAACCGGAAAATAAGAGAATCGGAGCGTTTGAGGTGGGGTGCTGTAGAAGGATGTTGCAAAAATTAGTTGAGCTGTTAAGAAATGAGGTTCCTCGCATAATCGGTGAGGCTAGGAACGTAACGATGACACAGACAAGAAGAAGAGACAGGATTGTAGGGTATGTGTTAAGACGTCAAGGAGTAACGTCCGTGGTACTAGAAGGAGCTGTACTGTGTAAGAGCTATTGGGAAGGCAGAGATAGGAGCAAATTCAAGAAATAATAGAGGACGTAGGCTGCACATGCTACTCTGAGGTGAAGACATTAGTAGAGGACAGGGAGTAGTGGCTGGCCGCATCAAACCAGTCCAGAGAGTTGATGACGCAAAAGGAAGATGCATGGACTCACTGGGTCAGGAGGAGGGAGGAGGGGACGGGGGGGGGGGGGGGGGGAGGCAAAATAGAATTTTTGACGGTGAAAGCTTTCCATCGTTGATGGTGTTCTAAGGAACGCGGAAGTATCGTTAATCACGGGAAATCAATGAAGTTAAATGGTCTTCATTTTATTTTGCCATTATCAGTTTCTGGGTTTCCAATCTGATTAACAGATATATCTCATATACAGAGTCTCTTTCAGGAGAAATAGTTAATATTTTAAGAGACTGTAGTATAGGCTAATACGAATGAAACATTCCATAAAACGTGTGTCCGGTTTTTCGTGGTTACAGAGATATAGCTATGAGAATGTAATCGAAAGGAATACTCGAAGTTAACGGAGGTCTTCCTGGTGGTCAGCCGATTAGTTGCACAAAATGCAAAGAACAAATTGTCTGAACACCCCAGAGTGCATCATTAATCACATACACCGAGAAAACCTGAGAGATCACAAGTTCGAAGTTAATTTTCATAAATTCCATCTCTGGCTACAACATACTTTGGAATTCTCGTGGCAAAACCACGTGTGCACCCGACAGTTCTAGCGGGCCTGTTGCGGCTCCTTCGCACGTCCAGCTCAACCAATCACGTTAAACAATTTTGAGTAGGTCCCCATGGCAACGCGTCACCGGTGCCACAGCTCTTCGGACGACTATTGGTTTTGCCAGCAGTCGTTCACGTAGCAGCTGAAAGCCACGAACTGACAAACATCTTCGTTTACTGACTCCTCTATAGCTCTTTTCCTGTCTTCTTTTTGCTCTTTTATGAGAGTGGCACTATTTATAATCCTGACAATCATCTCGTCTCTTATTTTTACGATTTCTGTGTGGACTTCGCCTTTAATCCACCCCCACAGGCAAAAATCTAGAGGGGTAAGGTGACCAAGAGCCGTGACCATCTCTACCGATCCATTCTCGGAGGAATGTTAGGTTACGGTGATGTATCACGTGACGACTAAGATGTGAAAAGTCGCCGTCATGCTGGAAGAACACATCCATTCTTGTAGAGAAAACAACCTCATCCAATAATGCTGGGTACTAGGTTTAGAAAATGTCTAAACGACGGAGCCGTGTAAGGCGATGCGATAATACAACAGGGCCAGCCAGCTGATTGTCCATCATACCTCACGACACTTTTACAAGGAGCAAATGTATCTTGACAAAGGCCGGTGGGTTTTCGTCGGACCGTCGATGTGAGTTACGGGTGTTATTCATACCGTTACGATTGAAAGTTGCTCCATCAGTAAACAGCATTAACGGGGTACCCTGCGATTTGCAAGTATCCAACGGCGAAATTCCAACCCTCTACTTTCATTTCATCAAAGGATTTGAAACGGATGTAAATAATAACGATACAGGCCATGCATACGTAATGTCCACTGTATTCTTATATGTTGGATAGCGATAAGTGTAGAATTTTTGTGTGTGCTTGTTGATGGACTACGTTGTGCATCTGAGTAATGTTTTCTACATGAATCACACTCTCTTCATTTGCACTTCCAGTAAATGACTGCTGGGCACTGCAGCGGTCTGGCGCAGTTCAGTGAATACACGAATAAACACTCTTCCATTTGATAAGCTGCCTTAGGAAGTCGTCTACGTATTCTCTACAAATAGCATCAGCATTTCAGTTATAATACCCGTACAGAAATACCGTATTGTGAACATTCAGCATTTGTAAATACGTACGGTGTGTTTAACGACAGAAAACAAATCGCAGTCGCATTTGAAAAATTCAGTTATGCCAGCTCGAGCACAACTTCACAACTTGGGCTTAAAAGAAAGATGATACTCGATAAATAAACGCATAGCAAATGGAGTGCCAGCACGCGAAATGAAAACTCATCTCAGCAACCAATAACAGCCATTTCATATGAAAGGTTGATTCGAGCTAATCTAAACTTGCACCTCCCAAACATTTATTATTCCTCCTGAAACAGCATGTGTGTATAGGATGTTTACAAATATCTGTCCATAAAGGAAGGGATGTATTCGTGATATGAAAATATTACAAAAACTCCACATGAATGTGTGTCCGAAGGTCATTTGTTAGTGAGTTACATGACTGTATGCTAATATTGCACATGTCATACATTTAAAATGCATGTTTACAAATATTCCTCGAAGGACCTCCTGTTTCGATCCACGCTCTGGGCTTGCGTTCCCTGCTTTGCCGTACTCTGCTGAAAATTCCCAGAGTGCCTCGTATTTAGTCATATCACATTTTTCGTTGCTCCCTCAGAGCATCGACAATAAGTACAGAAACTGAACGCACCAAGAATTTCAAATTTCCCCGGAGATAAAAATCCAAATGATTCAACTCTGGTGATCTGTCAGATCATGCAATAGGTCCTCCTCGACGAATCGATTGATTTTGAAACTGGTTATCGATATTCCAGCGAACTATTAAAGTGAGGTGGAGCACCATCGTGCATAAACCACATTCGTTTGGGGGACATTTAAAGTACTTTATCAAGTATATGAAGCACCTCATCCTGAGAATCAGTAGGCACGTTTTGTCCTGCAAGACATTTTGGGAAGAAATAGGAACCAATAAGATGGTCATGAATGCTCCCACCCCACATCAGTCAAAACAAAACAAGCTACTATGATGTAAACAAAATCCAGAAAAATAGGCGATTAAACGAACTAAAATCAGATACCAAGACCATTTGTAAAGAAGGATGTAAATAAATACGCAGGTGTGAAGATTGGAGGTCGCTACGGGTAACGTTTTTCGTAAATCATAGAGAAGGATTTTCTGACCTATGTTGATAGTTTCTAGGGACCTTTTGTAATGTTATATGAAAAATGCGCAAAATGAAATGTACGCGCTAAAAGAATATGTGAAATTTGCGTGGTAGCTAAGTAACGGCCTACCTGCACCCCTTAGAGTCGCGTCGACCGGAAGCGGTCCCTATGAGTCAAGGCCTGCCTGTACCAAACACCCGCAGGCATGGACTATATTTTATTTTTGACGTATTTTAAAGCAGGCCGTATGTTCTACGTGCCGGGCAAGCTGAGTATATCGGGCAGGAGGATTAGCGGATATTGCCTGAACCTTTCCTGGGCACAGATGTCACTGATTTACAGTTTTCAGGACAATGTTTATAGACTCCATTTTATAAAAAAACTCCGTATACATCAAACAGAGTGTGTCGCGTCGTATGCGGAATTCTGGTTTTATTTCTCTTCAATTTCGAATTTTGGGTATCACAATAATCAAAAAACGAAAGAGGAATTGAAGACCATGACCAGTGCGGGATCAGAAAAGCACTGCAATTCTGGTTTGGAGGTAGTTAGCCTCTGTGATGTTCTTAATCTTTTTCCTCTTCACACGTATCCCAGTCACCCACATAACCGCGGTCTCGTCGCATTGTTAAAAAGACTTTCAGGAGGACGGTGGTTCAAATTCTTCCACCATCCAGATTTAAGTTTCCCTTAATCTCTGAAGGCAAGTGCTGGGATGGTTCCTTTGTAAAGCATACGGCCGAGTCTCAAATGACCTTGTCGTCGACGAGTGTTCCATCCCTTCTTCCCATTCATTTGTGACCGCTGCTCTGTTTCCTCCCACATTTTGATCTCCACCAAAATCGGATGCAGACTATTTTTAGCAATAATGCCAGAAAGATCAAACAAAAGTGTTAAAGCATTTTGGCGACAGTAAAGAGCCTGTTGTGACTGTGTAATTAACTTCGTTTAAGCTGTGGGCAAGTGACAAATGCGACCCTTTCTTGTTTCTCCTTTTCTTGATCAGTGTCTGCCAAGTACATGTTGACCAAGCCAGAGTCCGGCTCTAATATATGAGGAACGGGGGTGTGCGTGCTGGCGAGTGTTGCAGGGCCGCGCTCGTGAATCACTCGGCTGGCGGCGGTCGCTGCTTTATGGCCGGCTACATCCACAGCGCGCTCCCCCAAGTTTACCATGGCGGCTGCGAATGTAGCTGATGGCTCGCCCCGCATAACGCCGCGCAATTGCTGCCGAGTTAATCCAATCTCGCGTCGCGTCTAACCGGATTGCTACTTCTATCTAATTTTCAACCGCGCCAAGTTTTCACATTTTCACACATCCAGAGATTGATTGCTGGATTAACTCCGCGAAGCGCAACTTCGCCGGCGTTACGCATCTGAGCCGTTAGCTCGGCGGCCGCGAGCCGACTTAATGGCTACAGATAAGAAAAGTTTCTGAGGCTCGCCGTTCTTTGCAGTTTAGAGGGCCCTCCGGCAAGCGTTCCCGATGTAGCCAAGAGGCCACTGCTTTGTTCGTGATGGGCAGTGGGCCACGAGTTCGTTGCCGAGTAAAACAGACTTCCTATAAAATGCACCGCTTTGTTTTGAGAAAAGAGGATTATTCCTTCTTTTTTTTTCACCCTTGCTGCTTTATTTTTGTGGCTCACCAACTGATTTGTTATGATGGGTCTTGAATTGGCCACTTACCCGCTACATCCCATTGAGGAGAGACAGGCTAGCTGATTACGGGTACGTCAAGCACTCTTCTCTGCTCTTGTCGTTGTCCATGTCCTCCACGTGGAGACGGATCTCTTATCATTATTATTATTTCTTTCTTGTCTCAGACGTTATGTCTGGTTAAAAATGGAAGGTGACGCGGACCTTGATCAAGCGTGACTTCCTTTTAACTGTACGGTATATGTTACATTGCATTTAGGAACTTTCGGGTAATTGAACAAGTGTCAATAATTACAGATTTCTGTAGTTGTATATATAAGTTTGGATGTAGCTGTATTGCATTGATGTACTGGTGGATATTGTGTGGTATGACTCCTGTAGTTGATAGTATAATTGGTATAATGTCAACTTTATCCTGATGCCACATGTCCTTGACTTCCTCAGCCAGTTGGATGTATTTTTCAATTTTTTCTCCTGTTTTCTTTTGTATATTTGTTGTATTGGGTATGGATATTTCGATTAGTTGTGTTAATTTCTTCTTTTTATTGGTGAATATGATGTCAGGTTTGTTATGTGGCGTTGTTTTATCTGTTATAATGGTTCTGTTCCAGTATAATTTGTATTCATCGTTCTCCAGTACATTTTGTGGTGCATACTTGTATGTGGGAACATGTTGTTTTATAAGTTTATGTTGTAAGGCAAGCTGTTGATGTATTATTTTTGCTACATTGTCATGTCTTCGGGGGTATTCTGTATTTGCTAGTAATGTACATCCGCTTGCGATGTGATCTACTGTTTCTATTTGTTGTTTGCAAAGCCTGCATTTATCTGTTGTGGTATTGGGATCTTTAATAATATGCTTGCTGTAATATCTGGTGTTTATTGTTTGATGCTGTATTGCAATCATGAATCCTTCCGTCTCACTGTAAATATTGCCTTTTCTTAGCCATGTGTTGGATGCGTCTTGATCGATGTGTGGCTGTGTTAGATGATACGGGTGCTTGCCATGTAGTGTTTTCTTTTTCCAATTTACTTTCTTCGTATCTGTTGATGTTATGTGATCTAAAGGGTTGTAGAAGTGGTTATGAAATTGCAGTGGTGTAGCCGATGTATTTATATGAGTGATTGCTTTGTGTATTTTGCTAGTTTCTGCTGGTTCTATAAAGAATTTTCTTAAATTGTCTACCTGTCCATAATGTAGGTTTTTTATGTCGATAAATCCCCTTCCTCCTTCCTTTCTTCTTAATGTATGTGATGTATTCTATGTTTGTGGTATTGTGATCGTGTAAGTGTATTGAGTGGTTCTAGGTCTGTGTTACTCCATTTCACTACTCCAAATGAGTAGGTCAATATTGGTATAGCATAAGTATTTATGGCTTTTGTCTTGTTTCTTTCTGTCAATTCTGTTTTCAGTATTTTTGTTAGTCTTTGTCTATATTTTTCTTTTAGTTCTTCTTTAATATTTCTATTATCTATTCCTATTTTTTGTCTGTATCCTAGATATTTATAGGCATCTGTTTTATTTTCATCTAATTGCTCTATCACTTCTTGTTGTGAGATTTTACCTAACCTTTTTCGTTTTTTTTCTGACATTTCATTTCTTATAAATTATGTTAGCTGTCCGATGTCTTTTCTCAGTTTTTCTATTCTGATCTGTAGCCTGTGTTGCCATGCTGGTTTTGTGGGTTTCTTCTGTGTGTTGGTTGGTTCTGATCCCTGCCAAGTGTGTATATTTAGTGTAGTGAGTGCTCCTATATAAACCAGTAGTTGTAACTCTTCCATAGTTGTGTTTTCATTTATTTTGCTGTGTATGATTGTGTTGATAGTTTTTATTGTTGTTTCGACTTGTGGGTTATTTGGCGGTCTATGCAAGAATGGTCTAATGTCTGTATTTGTGTCTTTGTATTCTATATATGTCAGCTGAAATTTTTCTTCTATATCTAACATGTGTGTCACTTCGTGTTCTATTTGTGCTTGTTCTGGTGGCTGTCTTAAGATTTCGTTTTCCTCTGACTGTTTAATTGATGCGTGTTGTTCTTCGTTTGTTTGCTCTGGGATGTTTGAATCCATTACTGTATTTTCTTCTTCTTCTGATTGCACATTATTTTGTTCCAGTATTTGTTGTACTTGTTGTTTGATGTTTTCTAATTCTGACTGGGGTATCCTGTTATTTTTGATTATTACACGGATCTGATCAGCTAGTCGTTGTTCTGTTAAAAATTTTAATTCTGGGTATCTGGTAATAAATGTAGTGTATACTTGTGATCTGTATCCAGTTGTGTTGGTTCCTAGGTTTGTTGCTTGGTAATAACAGAACATGAGGTGTCGATTAACTTCATCTGACCATCTCATCCTCTGTCTTTGTTTTCCTTCTAGGGTGGTTGCAGGAAGCATATCCTGCAAAACACCTCTATTTGGATTTGAATCATTTTCCAGTTGGCTAGCAGTGTCGTTACCATTGTGGGCGGGCATAGGGTTCAAGCGTCGTCCCCGACCATGACGGCGCTTGTCCGAGGCTTCTTTAGTTCTGTCCTGAACCAACTAATCACACTAAAAGGGGGGTTAGCCCTATTAGTGGTTTGTTCTTTTCGTCGCCTTTTACGACTGGCAGAACATACCGGAGGCCTATTCTTTTCCCGGGCCTCCTCGGGAATTATTATTATTATTAGTAGTAGTAGTAGCAGTATTATTATTAATATTCATTCATTCATTCATTCATTCATTTCGTATAGGCCATCTTTGGACCCCATTATTTCAGCTGTTTTGCTTTACGTGTTCTGATGTTTGCCCAGTGCTCCCGCATTCGTTTCGGTTTTCCTCCTTTCTCTGCTGGGTCCAATCTTTTCCTGTTTTTACTTTTGGATTTTCTCTAAGATCTTTCTTCACCTCTGTGAACAAGGCCCATTTTGTTTTCTTCTCCTGAAAGTAGGTGATCGTACGACTGGCGAGTCTTCCAGGGCTCATTCGGGTCATACGTCCGTAAAACATAATCTTTCTTTTCCAGATGGTATCGGTTATCTTCTCTATGTGAGAATACGGTTCATGATTATGACGTCTTCTATATTCCCCATACTCTTTGACGGGACCTAAGATCATTCTCAATATCTTCCTTTCCTTGGCCTCCAGTTTTTCGATGATGCCTTTTTTGCTCATTACTAGCCATTCAGAAGCGTAGAAGACCTCCGGACGGATAATGCTGTAGTAATGCTTTAACTTTGCATTGAACGATACTGGTCTTTTGTTCTAGATGTTTAGAGGGCCCTCCGGCAAGTGTTCCCGATGTAACCAATATTATTATTATTAATATTATTATTATTATTATTATCACCACCTGCACGAATAGCAAATCTGTAAAACCGTCATGTCTGTCTATTTGTCTGTGAAGACGCTAATTTCCAAATTTACTAGATGAATTGTCATAGGGTTTTCACAGGTAGCTTGAGCGTAGTTTGGGGTACCGTGTAGGCTTCAGTTCACCAAAATCGGATCACGGAAAAAAGACATCGTGGTTTAAAGTTTTTCCAAAACTTTCTTGTATGTCTGTCTGCGTCAAATCGCTAGTTCAACGTAACTGGGGGCACCGTATGGACTGTATTTCCTAAATATCGAATCAGGAGAATAAAAGATACTCATACATACTATAAAAATGTATGTATATATGAATGAATGAATAAATGTGTGTCCCACATCTCCTCCGAAACCACTTGCCCGATTTCAACCAAACTTTGTACACATATCACTTACTGTCTGAAATGAACCGCTGTGCGGGTAAGAACAACCAACCTATCAAAGGGGTAAGGGTGGGAACGAAAAAAAGGCGTAGGCAACGATGCGCGAATACCCAGCTTTTATTCATGCAGTATTTGGGAACGACATCGCTTAGTGACTTGCAACAAACTTTACGTTTCAAACGTTTACGAAACTCTTTATCCCCAACACCCCCACATAATGGTGAAAAGAAGAAAGTCGGTCGCTTACTACATTTTCGCTGTTCATTTTCCCGTAAGGCGTGAAGTTTTAATTTATTACTTCTTCACTGTAACTGTATTCGTGACATTTTTGCAGACAGTCTTCACGTACTCCTCTTGGATGTACCTGTAAAACTATTTAGTTCAGGAGAAATGACGTCATAAAGACTGAGATGCGTGAAAAACTGCCGCATCGTGCATGACGTTTGAATTTATTACTTCTCTGATACTAACTGTATTCGCAACACATTTAGCAGACAGTATCTACATATGGCACTGAATGTGTTTACGGAATTATTTCATTGTACGGCACGCAAAGAGGTGGAGGAGGAGATGGACAGGGAAAGGGGGGGAAGACGAGATAGACAGAGGGGGTGGGGGGAAGAGGGAGACTGACTAATAGAGTTGAAATAAATACATACCCGCACAACGCCGGGTACTCTGCTAGGGCCCGCATCTCGTGGTCGTGTGGTAGCGTTCTCGCTTCCCACGCCCGGGTTCCCGGGTTCGATTCCCGGCGGGGCCAGGGATTTTCTCTGCCTCGTGATGGCTGGGTGTTGTGTGCTGTCCTTAGGTTAGTTAGGTTTAAGTAGTTCTAAGTTCTAGGGGACTGATGACCATAGATGTTAAGTCCCATAGTGCTCAGAGCCACAAATACTCTGCTAGTAATCAATATTAATATTATGTTTCTTTTCTCCAGAGGAATACATAGATATTTACAGCCTTTATTAGAGACATTTTAAGACTTCGAATTTTATCACACAGCTGGAAAACACCGCCGGTTAGCCACGCGCGCTAGCGCTCCTTCCAGGATTGGGGTGCCTCTTCGGCCCGGGATCCAAACCCCTCGGAGGAGGTGTGCCGGCCTGCCTGGATAGGGCTTTTAGGCGGTTTTCTACATCTGACTAGATGAATACCGACCTGGTACCCAGTAGTTACAAGATTTGCGGATAGTTCAGAAACGTTCTGATACGTTCACATGGGATAACACTTCGCGCATACATATGGGCTACAGAAACTCTGTCGCGAGCGGTGAGGATGGCGGCAAGAAAGGTATCTGACCTCCTTCTATCATTAATATTGCCAAATCCAATAACTAAAATACTGACTCCTAGAAGATATGGGATACAGGCTAATAAAAAGAAGAAAGAAGTACATAGTTACAAACACATAGTTCAGATTAAAAACACCAGGCCTCTTACGTTTCATACCATGAACGTTTGGCGAGTACATAAATTTGTAGCCTGAATTTGAAATTCTGTCTTTTATGGCTATATGTCGTCTAGGTCAGGTTCTGTTTTTTATGATATTTTCCAAATGTCGATGGGGCTTTCAAGTTGATGAATCATTTGTTCCAAATAGCTACAGCGAATTCAACTATTACACTAATGCCATGTTGTTTGTAAAAATCGTCTCAATTTAAAATACTCAAAACAAATTCTTTTATAGGCATTTGCGATTAAAAAATCGACTATTGTTAAATATAAATTGCATGTGCCATTGATACTATTCATATTTGTGAACCAGATTCCTAGGTAACATGTTGTTCAATAGACTACTGTCCCTTGTACTTTAATTGCTTGCAGCTTATACTGGCGGTCTTGGTTCCCTTAGTTGTAAGGTAAATACTGGAATGGGAAATCCGCTGCCAAATATCCACCCCCTCCCCACAAGTCCTAGATTCTACACTGATGCATTACTCGCTCTACCTACACAGAATTCACCGTTGAAGCATGAATTAGAAATACATCAAGCAAGGCGCTTGTAAAATCACAGCCGGCCGCGGTGGCCAAGCGGTTAAAGGCGCTACAGTGTGGAACCGCGCGGCCGCTACGGTCGCAGGTTCGAATCCTGCCTCGGGCATGGATGTGTGTGATGTCCTTAGGTTAGTTAGGTTTAAGTAGTTCTAAGTTCTAGGGGACTGATGACCTTAGAAGTTAAGTGCTCAGAGCCATTTTTTTTTGTAAAATCACAAGGCCGCTGCAGAAGGGTCTGGGAGTCACCTAAGGGCATTGAACCCCGCTAAGTGCCACCCATTTGTAATCTATCACGATTGTTCTCTTTGCCGGCCAAATACGTCGAATGTCTGGTGCTCTAGCTGGCTCTTCCGTGCAGAGCGCCATCACCGATCGGGTCGAGCTCGTGCTCACCACACTAAACTCGCATTCGGGAACAGCGGAGTTGGAAACCTACTTAGCTATATCGAGTTAGACATTCTGCGGTTTTCCGAAATGGATCAAGTCGATTTTCGAGAACGATTACCTTCGCCATACTTGTCCTGCCTGAGCTCGTGCTGCATCTCTGATGATCTTATCGTCGACGAGATTTTAAACCACACCTTCCAGTCTCTGTTCTGTCTTTCCTTCCGCCGCGATGTTGGCAACGGAGACTGGGTAACCGTGCCGTTATAAGAATGGCGCTCGTGAAGTTTTACGTGAGGCGTTCAGTAAGTAGAGCAGTACATATTTTTCTCGAGCAGTTTCAATTGAAAAAAAGCGGAATTTGTTGTGGAACATTGAGGAATATTATCGCTTCATCCCCTGTAGTTTCGTGAAGCTACGATAGGTGGCGGCACTGCGTAGCCTTCAAAATGGCGTCTGTAGCAGAGCTGCGTTGCAAGCAGAGAGCCATCGTTGAGTTTCTTTTGACGGAAAACTACAGCATTGTCGATATTCATTGGGGATTTGGCAGGGAACAAAAGCAAGACGAGTCGTATGTCATCAGCGCCACACAAACCCGTCCGATCTCCCGCTTGCTGGCCAGTCCTGTCGCACGTAGCTGCTGTGACTTCTGCAGTGCTGGAAATTGAGGACACTCTCGTTCTAGCTGATCGGCGAATCACAATCAAACACCTCCCTGAATAGCTGGACGTGTCTGTTGGTGGTGCTGAAACACTTGTCCACCAGCTGGGGTACTCGAAAGGTGTGTGCCGGCTGGGGTTCTCGCTGCCTAACGTAAGACCATAAAGAGTAATGAAGGACAGTCTCTGAGAAATCCCTTGCACGTTACGTGGCTGATCGTGAAATTTTTTTGTCGAAAATCGTCACACTCGTTGAAACATGGATTCATCGCATCGAACCGGAAACAAAACGGTAATCTGTGGAGTGGCACTCACTGTCTCTCCTCCGAAGGAAAAGTTAAAAGCTGCACCCTCAACCGATAAAGTCATGGCAACGACCTTCTGGGACGCTCAAGGGGCTATTGTGTTTGATGAACTTCTTCATGATTCAACGATTAACTGTGAAGTATGTTGTCCTACCCTCAGGAAATTAAAGAAAGGACTTCAACGCATTCGTCGCCTCAAAAATGCAAAGGTACTTCTCCTTCACTATGACAACGCATGGTTTACAAAAGTCTGCGCACCTGAGATGAGCTCACAAAACTTCATTGGACTGTTCTTCGTCATCCACCCTACAGTCCGGTTCTCACACCTTCCGACTTTCATCCTTTTGGCCCAGGATCTACTCCGCGGGAAGCAGTAATGGATGATGGGGAGCTTATTGATGCAGCAAGACTGTGGCTTCGACTTCGACCAGTAGAGTGGTAAGACGCGGACATACAGGCCATCCCAGTAAGGTGGCGGCCATGCCAGTAAGGTGGAGTGAGGCTGTCACACTGAGCGGAGAAGATGTTGAAAAATAGGGTTTTGTAGCCCATCCTGCTTTCAGAAACAAATGTACTGCGTTACTTACGGGGCGTCCCTCATAATTACATCTCAAAAAAATAAAAATAAAAAATCATTCTGTGACCCAGACACTTTCTGATTGTGTGGCTTTCCTTCTATGTGACACATTTTTCTCACCGGTTGGTAACTTGTCAGAGATCTTGGTTGAAGAAGTCTGCATTTTGTCTGTTCAGGAAACGTTTTACTTCGGAAGTTACCTCGTCGTCATTGTGGAAATGCCTGCCACGCGGCGTTTCCTTCATCCGAGGAAGGAGGAAGAAGTCACTGTGCGCCATACCAGGAGCATCGGGGATGGGAGGAAATGTGGTAGTCCAAAGAAGCAGCGTTTGTGACTGCATCGTGCGCAGAATGAGTTGGGCTTGTGGGCTGTCGCAAAACCAAGCCGGCGGCGACCTTTAGTCACGGTCAAATTCTCGTGAAAGGTGCTGCAAACATCCATGGCAGATTTTTCGCCTCATATGTGACACGCCTATCGTCTACTAGCAGAGCTTCAACCTCTCTTGCGAGTTCGGTTTGTCACAACAACAAAAAAATTGTTCAAATGGCTCTGAGCACTATGGGACTTAATATCTGTGCTCATCAGTCCCCTAGAACTTAGAACTACTTAAAACTAACTAACCTAAGGACATTACACACATCCATGCCCGAGGCAGGATTCGAACCTGCGACCGTAGCGGTCACGCGGTTCCAAACTGAAGCGCCTAGAACCGCGCGGCCACACCGGCCGGCTCGGTTTGTCACAGAGAGGTGGTCTGCCGCTGCATTCTCCTTTATTCACACTTGTTTGACCATACAGGAAGCGCCTTTGCAGTCTGACCACAGCGTCATATGACGACGGTTTGTTGCAGGTTTACCCCCTTCAATTGTAAAAAACATACTAGCGCACAATGCTCTGTTAACTATAGATTGCTAAACCCTCGTAAAATTTGCGATTGCATTTGGTGCCAATTCGTGGTTTCCGCCAATCTGGTATGGTCAGTATAGGGCGTAAAACAGGACAGTTTTACTTACGTTGTATGGGACATACCATTGGACACCTTACAACCGTAATTAACAAGTGCATAAACCTTTGAATAAAATATGGAGTAGTAAAATTTACGATGGTTTACTAACAGCCTAACATCGTACACGCCCTTCCCCGCTTTTAGTGTTCTAGGGTTAATGACCTGTAGTATTTTGTTACGGCTCCCCTAGCGGCGTGCTACGCCACTGTGGCGTAGACATGTGCCTGCAAACAAACAAAAAATTAATGTCGAATCTTTAATTTTTGGAAGTGGTGACTAAAACTTTATTACTATTCTCTGTTCCTGTCATCAGTTCTTCACTCATCATTCCACCGAATGAGAAATGACACATCAGATTTCTAGGCATTTTTTAGGGCTACGTCCCTCACTCAGTAAAAACGGAACCCTTATAAGATCACTTTATTGTCCGTCTGCCTGTCTGTATGTCCGACTCTTACGAACCCTTCTTCTCAGGAACTGGTATACGTATCAAGTTGAAACTTGTCGCGTATTCAGGTCTATGGTGTCTTGGCGGTATAATAAACCTTATCTTCTACGTAAATGTAATTAAAAGCTAGGGCCGCGTATGTCACATATTTTGACACTCGGAAATTCATTCATCAACACTTACAGAGTACATCCTGTTGACCAATAATCATAAAATTTGGCAAGTAGCAAGGTTTCGCAGTACAGGTAAAGGAAACAATTCGAAAACTGTCAGTTTGTAAAGATATCACACGAAAAAAGTTCGTTTTCTCGTTTGTTGTCCGCCTGTCTGTCTGTCCGTTGTGACCCCTTCTTCATAGGAACGAGTGGACGTATCAGGTTGAAACGTATGTCACATGCTAAGTAAGGCGTATGGTCCCTTGGCGGTGTAAAAGACTCAAGCTTCTAAGCAAGATGACGATATCCTCTGGGAATTACAAATCTCAGGAAATCGTTTGCTTTAATCTCAGCATTGAAATTTAATTTTATCAAGTGTTGAATGTCACAAATTTTAAAATACATAATATATTAAAGTGAAATAATTATATGATTATTGTTCCATATAAATTGTCGGTGTTTGAAAACAGTGGTGAAACTACTGCTTGTGGTTTGCATATCTCAACTGAGAGGAAAGAAAAGTTGTTATTGTGATGTGCTCCGCCCGTCGCTCGCCGTTAATTTATCAGGAGCTTCATATGACACCATCTTCCTCCCCATACCTGGGATTCTCAGGGATTTTTTTTTTCAAGTTTAAGTAGCCAACCGTCAAAGTCAGTCCAGTCCAAAGACAAGGCTATTTACGTCACATTTTCATACTCACAAACTCTCTTATCAAAACCTTTAGGGTTATTCCCGTTGACCTAGAATCATGAAATTCGAGAAGAAAAAGATTTAACAGTACAGGTAAGGGAGAAAACCCTAAAATTGCTGATCTGTAATTATATCACACAAAAAAAATATTATTTGTTGTACGGTTGTGTGTCTGTTCGTCTGGTAAGACCCACCTTTCTCTGGAACTTGAAACATTCTCAAAAGTCTTGGAATTCCTGGAACCGATATCTTGCCATTATCCATATCGATAAGAGGCAAAAACCTCGGTGATTCTCGATTGCCGCGATGGACTAACTATCTATATATATAATTAAGTTTGTACGTAACCCTAAGAGCACAACTTCCATTCGCACTTGGCCATTTTTTTATAGTTTTGTAGCATTTTCTACGTTGAATTGAGCTACACTTTTACTTTACTGCCACAGAGAGTTCAGCGTCTGTCAGTGATAATAATGATTGAAAACACAAAGGAGCTAAAGACATAAGCTGCCAGTGGGCATTGATTTATATCACTGGGGCAAGTTGAAAATTTTTGTTTGGCCGGGCCTCGAACCCGGGTCTCCTGCATAAAGGCAGACGCGCGGACCACTACGCCATCCGGACACACTGGTCACGACAACCGCACGACCTATACTCTCACGCCTCCCGTCAAACCCAAATTCTTATCTTGTATGAACGCTGTTGATGTAGTATATAACACTTATTTACTTCACACCAAGACACACTCCTTTAGCCTTACGTAATGCTATGCATGACTTGAAGTTGGTCGCTTGGTCAACCCTGATTGTCCGTAAAAAATTACACATTACGCCAGATTTTGTTGGTTTTATGATGCAGTCCTTTAAACACATAACTGTGCAGCTCTTTTTACGCTTAATATTTTGGACACAGAGCGTATTCATGATGGTAGCTAAATAGCACGTGCGAGGTCTTACTGAAAATCCTGTTTTGAACTAAAATGTACAGAATATAAAAATTAAATGAACATTACGTTCATATCTGTATGCTGTTTCACACATCCCGTTATGAAGAGAATCCTTTGAGACAGATTACAGACTGTACTGCAGTCACTATGATTATAGGGCAGTGGTGGCAATAAAAATGGAACAGGCGAAAAAAGTGTCAGTGGGTGTTCAGAACATAACAGTGGACAAAGGCGCGACTGTGAGCTGGCGTTGCGATCGCTTTATGATGAAACAGAAGAGAAGAGCGGCGTCGTTATTAAAAGCGGCGGACAGCTCGTTAGCACGGCGAGCGTTCCTCTCTGAAACGCGAGCCGGCCCGTCATCACACTCTCTGTGCTGCAACGGTGATACTCTTTTGTCGATCCCTTCTGTCTACTTGGATGAGCTGCAGGAAGAAAGGAAAGAATGTCGTGTGTTAGGTACTAGCAGGTATCGGTAACGGGGTAAGGAGAACAGAGACTGGAACTTTTTTTTTTTTTTTTTTTGGTTGCTCCCAAGAAAAATTCGTATTCGTGTCTCCTAAGGAGCGAAACACTGCTTCCATGAAATTCGTCGCTAACATGAAAACATATTGAAGTAACGTACCTGTTTCTTCTCCCATAGTCGGTAATCCCTTATGGCCACAGTCATTATTATTACGACGAATTAAATCAGTGATGCTGAGGCAGGTAGATAAATAATTTAGACACTGAAACTAATATAGGTTTTTCTTCTGTTTGGGCAGCTATATAACGTACGATGACTGAGTCATAGAGGATAAAAAATGCAGACTGGGAGTACAGTTTCTGAAACGAGACATAATTGATAACGTCGAATATTAGAAGCGTTCGCTGGATGCATTTGTATTTAGTGTGGTCATGTACGAAAGTGTAACGTGGACGACAAACATTTCAGAGAAGAAGAGAATTGAAGATTTTGAAATGTGATACTATAGGTGAATGCTGATAACACTGGTAAATAGAATAATGATGAGATACTGAAACGAGAAAAAAAATTGTGGAGCAACTTATAAGTATGGATCGATTGAAAGGACACATCGTGAGGAATCAAGGAAAGGTCGCTTTGATTATGGAGGGAAGTGAGCGAGCGAGTGTGTGTGTGTGTGTGTGTGTGTGTGTGTGTGTGTGTGTGTGTGTGTGGGAGGGCGGGGGGTTAAAATTGCAGAGGGAAACCAAGAATTGATTACATTTAACTAGTTCCCGAGGGTGTAGATTGTCTTACACTACTGGCCATTAAAATTGCTACACCAAGAAGAAATGCAGATGATAAACGGGTATTCATTGGACAGATCTATTATACTAGAACTGACATGTGATTACATTTTCACGTAATTTGGGTGCATAGCTCCTGAGAAATCAGTACCCAGAACAACCACCTCTGGCCGTAATAACGGCCTTGATACGCCTGGACATTGAGTCAGAGCTTGGATGGCGTGTACAGGTACTGCTGCCCATGCAGCTTCAACACGATACCACAGTTCATCACGAGTAGTGACTGGTGTATTGTGACGAGCCAGTTGCTCGGCCACCATTGACCAGACGTTTTCAATAGGTGAGAAATCTGGAGAATGTGCTGGCCAGGGCTGCAGTGGAATGTTTCCTGTATCCAGAAAGGCCCGTACAGGACCTGCAACATGCGGTCGTGCATTATCATGCTGAAATGTAGGGTTTCGCAGGGATCGAATGAAGGGTAGAGCCACGGGTCGTAACACATCTGAAATGTAACGTCCATTGTTCAAAGTGCCGTCAATGCGAGCAAGAGATGACCGAGACGCGTAACCAATGGCACCCCATACCATCACGCCGGGTGATACGCCAGTATGGCGATGACGAATACACGCTTCGAATGTGCGTTCACCGCGATGTCACCAAACACGGATGCGACCATCATGATGCTGTAAACAGAAGCTGGATTCATCCGAAAAAATGTAGTTTTGCCATTCGTGCAGCTAGGTTAGTCGTTGAGTACACCATCGCAGGCGCCCCTGTCTGTGATGCAGCGTCAAGGGTAACCGCAGCCATGGTCTCCGAGCTGATAGTCCATGCTGCTGCAAACGTCGTCGAACTGTTCGTGCAGATGGTTGTTGTCTCGCAAACGTCCCCATCTGTTGACTCAGGGATCGAGACGTGGCTGCACGATCCGTTACAGCCATGCGGATAAGATGCCTGTCATCTCGACTGCTAGTGATACGAGGCCGTTGGGATCCGTATTACCCTCGTGAACCCACCGATTCCATATTCTGCTAACAGTCATTGGATCTCGACCAACGCGAGCAGCAATGTCGCGATACGATAAACCGCAATCGCGATAGGCTACAATCCTACCTTTATCAAAGTCGGAAACGTGATGGTACGCATTTCTCCTCCTTACACGAGGCATCACAACAACGTTTCACCAGGCAACGCCGGTCAACTGCTGTCTGTGTATGAGAAATCGGTTGGAAACTTTCCTCATGTCAGCACATTGTAGGTGTCGCCACCGGCGCCAACCTTGTGTGAATGTTCTTAAAAGCTAATCATTTGCATATCGCAGCATCTCCTTCCTGTCGGTTAAATTTCGTGTCTGTAGCACGTCATCTTCGTGGTGTAGCAATTTTAATGGCCGCTAGTGTAGTTATGGAGAGGTGAAGAACCATACCTGGGATAGACTAGCGAGGAGACCTCAGTAGCATCATGATTACAGATGTCGGTCTTTTCTTGAAATTTGTGCGCATCTGCACTTTGATTTTGTGGGGAACAACATTTTGACCTATGTTGTCTTGTCTGTGTCTAAATACCTTCAGTCAAGGAGATACGTGTTGAAGGCTGTTTAAATTCCGTTTCCATGGACGACTCTGTAGTGTGCGACGGACCAAGTTGCCATATTCCTGTTGACTACTGGACATGACTGGCTGCCCGTCTGCGTAAGATCCCCATCCTCCCATCTCGAGAATGTTTCCTGTGTCACATGATAGGTTCGATCATAAACAAAGAATATTTAAAAGAGTGTACAGCAGAATTAATTGATTGTAATTCAGACTTAAAGTGTTGACGTGGAAGAAGGCGAATGACAATAACTTAAGTGCCAGAACATTAAAATAATAACAATAACATCATGGCTTTTGTGGTGTGCCCTGCTAATGCTCAAATTATTAAAGAGGAATGTACACTCTAATACAAAAACATAACAAGCACCGCGAAGGAATGAGGCGAATTGTCCGAATGAGGCGGAAATCGGTAGACGTGATGTACATGCACAGCGAAACAAATGATTACGATTTCAGAAAAAGATGGATGATTTATGAAAGAGAAAGAGCTTCACAAATTGAGCAAGTCAATAAGGATTTGATCCATCTTTGGCCCTTATGCAAGCATTTCGTCGACTTGGCATTGATTGATAGAGTTGTTGAATGTTCTGAGGGATGTCGTGCCATATTCTGTCCAACTGGCGCGTTAGATCGTCAAAACCCCAAGCTCGTTGGAGTGCTCTGCTCATAACGCACCATATGTTCTCAATTGGGGTGACATCCGGCGACCTCGCTGGCCAAAGTATGGTTTGGCAAGCAAGAAGACAAGCAGTAGAAAATCTCGCCGTCTACTTGTGGGCACTTTTTTGCCGAAATGTAAGCCCATCATGGCTTGCCATGAAGCGCAACAAAACGGGGCGTAGAATATGGTCGACGCACCGTTGTGCTGAAGGGGTACCGCGAATGACAACCAACACTATACCAATCAGTGCCAGGCCGAGTAACTGCTTGCATAACTGCCAAGGAACGCATTGTTGACTTGCACAATTTGTGAAGTTCTTTCTCTTGAATAATTCATATAATTTTTCTGAAATTGTAAAAATGGTTCAAATGGCTCTGAGCACTATGGGACTCAACTGCTGAGGTTATTAGTCCCCTAGAACTTAGAACTAGTTAAACCTAACTAACCTAAGGACATCACAAACATCCATGCCCGAGGCAGGATTCGAACCTGCGACCGTAGCGGTCTTGCGGTTCCAGACTGCAGCGCCTTTAACCGCACGGCCACTTCGGCCGGCTCTGAAATTGTAATCATTAGTTTATCTGTAGATGTACATCGCATCTATCGATTTTCGTCCCATTCGGATAATTCTATCGTGGTGCGTCGTTTTTTTCTCTTAGAGTGTACAATTTTCTGCTTTTGGCATTTCTCTGCAGTTAAGAACATAATATTTTCATTTTGGAAATATTCATTGTTTTTTGTATCCCGTCTTGAATAACTGTAATTCACTTTTTTGTTATTTATATTTTGTGCTAATGTAAATTTTTGGTAATTTGCTTCATTTGGTTTGTGACGTATTCGTTCACGATTCTTAATACTTCTGCTGCCATGCTCTGTAACCCATGTTGTAACTGTTATACAATATGATATGGATGTATCGGCGTCTTACAGGTTGTCCAGTGTTACCTCCTCCAACCTGTAGCTGACGTGTCATACACTCAACAGTATCGTAAGACAATTGTGAAGAACTCTCGTTGAGGTTGCGTCACAGGTGTGTACTGAGTGGATAGGTATGGAAAGAAAACAACAAAAATTACGAAACCAAGATACGGCACAGTACACTACCGTCCAAAATCTCGAAGGTGATCACCGAGTTTCAAGATTCCCATTGGAAGGACGGATTAACTTTGCCACTGTACAGATGTTTGGTACTGAATCCATGATAATACAGCTTAGTATGGTGATCAGTCGCCACTTCTCTTCATCAAATTGTGACGTTGCTTCGGTCAGTATTTATCGACCCTGCTGCTTCGTTGGTGAATCCCCAACAGTTCTCGACCTCAGCTGCGTGCAGGTGAGCAACGGCAAGCAGCCTCGATCCGGCAGGTATCCCGACGTTGCTGCCAGGCGTACTGAGAGACAGATCGATTGAAATTCAGGTCTCTTTCGCTGCCGCCTCGTCGCACGGGTCATTTTTTGCGGGCTGCTTCCGGCTAATCTCATTGTTTATGTATTTCCTCAATTCGCACCGGAAGGGAATGGCTGTCGGAGTTTGGCAGCACTGCTGCCTTTATTCATGAACAACATCCCATTCGTCCCAGTCGAGCGAACTATGAACTGTGAATGGATTTATTGATCAGGCAGGTGACACGTTGACGGATGAGGTGGAACTACCAGTTAAATTTGTAGAACAGCCACAAGTTGCGTGTAACTTTTCCTTTATTTTTTTCTGTATTTTATTAAAATTTGTTCTTCAGTTTTCCATTCTCTTTAGTGAACCATTCCTGTGGACCAGTTCATTCGCAAATGACCCTCCTCTAGTTAGTACGATATTGGAACATATGGATGCATGGTGGCATCAGACAGTGGCGGCCTGTTATCGTGAGATAATGTGCTACAGCTCACTGTAAATATCGCACTAAAATTATGCCACTTCTATTTGAAAGCGAGCCGGAAATTACGCTAAAAGTACTCCATTTCTCTTCGAATGCGTGCTAGTATGCAAATAAACAATGTTTGGTTCACTCTCTGCGCGGTAACTACAACGGCAGTGTGGAGTGCTGAAATGGTAGTCAGTTGCGCTACGACCAACCCAAAGAAGGGATGCAGGTATCGGTTTCCTAGTGCACATGCGCTGATATGATGTCATCCCTTCCGGCACTGTGAGTGCTATATCGCTCGCAGCACCAGGTCAAGTATTTTTCTCTGAAAGTGCGTGCAACATATTGTGTAGATTTTTGAGTGGCAGTTGACGTAACGGTATTGTAGCCGAGTGGTGGAGTGCACTGAGTAGCGATTTATTGGTTCAGGTTCGATTCCTGCTGTTGTGATTTTTTTTTCGTTTTATTCCTCACTATGTTAAATTGTTAATTACAAATTTTAAATATACATACAAACAGTTCAATTTATGTCCGCAAAATAAGTATATTCAGTTTAGTTGCAATTAATACCCTTGTAAGACGGGAGGCCACCGCATTGTAGGAAGTCGGTAAAAGTTTGCACGAGCCATCACTGGCGCCAGACCAGTTGAAAGATCTTCGTTGATCCATTATGGATCGTGGGACGATGGCTGGCATGAACTTCTTGATGCAGTAATTTACCAACAGCCGTATGTATTGTAGAAATTTATTTTATTTTATGAACTTCTATGTGCTACCAGTTTCGGCATCATATTGATGACATCTTCAGGCCCCACTCGTCATAGTCGTAAAATGACTATACACGGAAGGAGCCATATAACTGGATCCGTGAATCAATTCGTCCTGCAACAGCTCTTGGTGGCCAGGCGACACAGTCTGGATCCAGTTATATGGCTCCTTCCGTATATAGTCATTTTACGACTATGACGAGTGGGGCCTGAAGATGTCATCAATATGATGCCGAAACTGGTAGCACATAGAAGTTCATAAAATAAAATAAATTTCTTCAATACATACAGGTGTTGGTAAATTATTGCATCAAGAAGTTGAAAGAACGGTAATGCGAGTGAAAGAACCAAAGAGGACGTAAGAGAAGCAGTGTAAGAAGCTGAGGCGGGCTCTGGCTCTGGGTAAGCGGCGCCGTGCGGCCTCGCCGCTCTCCCCCGGCCACGTGTCCATTGTGGCCGGGTCACGACGCAGATGGCGGCCATTAGCACCCCGCCGCGCCCGTCACGCTGCGCGCCGCCATTCTTCATCCTGCGCGCCGCTTAAACACTTAATCGGCGAGCCGCGGGGTTCCTGATGACGGCGCTATCTGATGCCGGCCGGCACGCCCGGTCGCCGGATGACCGCTCCCACTCGCTGTTTCTGCGGCCTTGGCGCTGGCCTGCCTGTCCCTCCACTTCGCTTCACACCACTCAGCCTCTCTGTCCACTTTGCTTCACACCACTCAGCCTCTCTGTCTACTTATTTTCTTTCCCTCTTTCTTCAATGTGTGACAGTTGCTGAGGAACAACTTACCCCTTGTTGAGGAACAACTGCCGGTTGCTAAGGAACAACCAGTGATTGCTACTGAAGCCCCACCACCACCACCACCACCAAATATAGTAAAAGAGAATGTAGAGGGGCGAAGCCAGTGCACAAACAATCTGCATGCATTCGACTGTTCATGCAGTATAGTATTTGGGGAAGGTTCCTGTAGTACCGATGAGTGCGACATTCCGTGTGGCAAGGCAACACATCTGCAGGACATCATTTGACTGCTAAAGGTCGTGGACGAGAAATTTGACGGCTCGATGTCGATCAAGATGTCACTACTCTGGCCACAGTCATTTATGAGTCGAAAAGGGGCCTCTCTCGAATAAGAAAGGCCGCTGAAGGTGGAAATGCTGTGCTAAAGCATGACGGTGCTCATAAAGGGATCACCATACCTCAAGCGGATCGATACGTAGCCCTGTTTGCAAACGGCAACACACATCTCACTCCTGAGCCGATCGCTGCAGGCCTCACAACTGCTGCGCGTACTCGTGTCTGCCAGAATCATTCCGCGGCGATAAGATCAGGTTGGTTTGTATACTCGGAAGCCTGTTAAACGCATCCCACTTCAATTAAGTCGCCGTCGAGAAAGTGTTCGTTGGTGTAGGGAGCATGTCGGTTCGAGTCAGTAACAGTGCAGGGTGATGTTCTCCGCCGAATTCCCCTTCAGTGTTGCAAGTGATTCTGGTCACCATTTAGCGTGGAGAGAGAGACAGACAGAGAGAGAGAGAGAGAGAGAGAGAGAGAGAGAGAGAGAGTGTAAAGTGTTACACACCACAAACTGTTCATGAACGTCGTCGGTATGATGTATGATGTTGGCGATATGGTCTAAGCTGGCATTATGCACAGTGGTCGAACACCGCTGAATATCTTTGCGCGAGTTGCCGTTAGATCACAGCGGTATTGCAGGGAGATTATTCTGGATCTTGTCCAACTAAATGGTTCAAATGGCTCTGAGCACTATGGGACTCAACTGCTGAGGTCATTAGTCCCCTAGAACTTAGAACTAGTTAAACCTAACTAACCTAAGGACATCACACACATCCATGCCCGAGGCAGGATTCGAACCTGCGACCGTAGCGGTCTCGCGGTTCCAGACTGCAGCGCCAGAACCGCGCGGCCACTTCGGCCGGCTCTTGTCCAACTGTTTGTGGGTGCAATAGGTCCTGAATTTCGGTTTATGGACGACAACGCCCGCCCACACTGAATCGCTGAGATGTCGGGCGAAGATATTGAACCTATGGAATGGCGTGTTTATTCCCCGGACCTAAAACCTGTAGAGCATGCCTGGGATGATCTTGGCAGACGTGTTGCTCAACGAACACCCCTTCCCGTTTGTGCAAAAACTGAAAACCACCTTCAGAGAGGAGTGGGACGATATTCCCCAAGGACTCCTCAACAGTTTGGTAGTCAGCGTGAATAATACTATAAGTCTGTTATCTTGCTTTCTCATATGGTGAAATCTGTACCATTTTTAATTAGAAATATACGGAGTGCTCAAAAAGTCTCTCCGCAGTGCCGTATGGTTGTTCGCCTGCCTGGATTTTCAACGAAGCAATAAACGCACAACGATACTGCAGTGATATTCTCTACCTATTCATAGGAGAACTTGTGTCGAGCGAAATACTGAACGGTTATTTTCAACAAGATGGTGCAACCACGCATACAGCTCGAGTTTCAGTGTTACTGCTTGCTGATGTTTTTGGTGATCCCAAAATTTCACAGGGACTTTGGCCTCTACGATCGCCTGACCTAACACCACCTGACTTTTTCTTCTGGGGTGCAGCGAAAGCAACTGTCTATAAAAACCGTCCAAAATCCATCGATGAACTGCAATATCCACTTTCACTGCTTCTGTTACAGAAGAAATGCTACAGCTCGTGGTTGGAAACATGGTTAGAAGAATTGAATTGTGTATTTAACAACAGGGGGACATTTTCAACATTTAATGTGAAAGCTTGTAAGTAAAAATGAATATTCAATAAATTAATAACTTGTACTTCCTGAGTTTAATTTCGGTATATTCACTGCGGCATACGGCACGCGCGGCTAGCAATCATACGGAACCGCGGAGAGACTTTTTGAACACCCCGTACCACTCCATTTGTGTTACGAATGAACTGTATTTCATGTCGTCCATCATTCCCTGTGATTCTTCCTGGCCAACAATCTCTCTGTTCCTTGGCTTTTGTCAAGCAGTGTATTTACTTCTCTTTTGCCAGATTCCATAGTCCTATAAAACTTACGAAAGGGAGACATGATTCTCCCATGGCTGTAGAAGCTCTTTCTATTTCCCACTGGCCAATTTCGGCTCTTGTGCAACTGTCAAGCAGTCCCTCCACACTAAAGTTGATTTAACCTCTCTGGTTTGTTGATTTAGGGGGAGGGGCGAAATAGCGAGGTCATCGGTCCAATCGATTAGGGAGGGATGGCGAAGGAAGTCGGCCATGCCCTTTCAAAGGAACCATACCGGCATTTGCCTGAAGCGATTTAGGGAAATCATGGAAAACCAGAATCAGGATGGCTGGACGCGGGTTTGAACCGTGGTCCTCCCGAATGCGAGTCCAGTGTGCTAACCTCTGCACCAACTCGCTCGGTAACCTCTATGGAGTGTAGCTCTCTACTGAAGTGAAGCGTAGGCGATGAGCAGGTCAGACTAAAATGCTGAAGACCGAGTGGGTGGATCGAGTGATGCATGAGCAGGTACTGAGAATAATTTGGGAAAAAAGAAATTCGGGGCACAACCTGACTAAAAGAACAGGCAAGTTTGATAGGACACATACTGACGCATCAGTGAATTTCCAATTTGGTAATAGCAAGAATTACGGGAAATAAAAATTGTAGAGGTAGTTCAAGGTTTCAGAACAGTAAGCAGGTTCAAATGGATGTAGCTTGCGGTAGTTACGCAAATTTCAAGAGGCTTGCGTAGGGTAGACTAGCGTGGAGCGCTAAATCAAACCAGTCTTCGGAATGAAGACGATCACAGCACAATAAGAAGACGCAACAAAACAAATAGCCGTAAACTCTATATTAAGACATTAAAAATTACCAGTTATGTATGCGTGTCTGCTATCTAGTCGCCAAACGACCGACACACGGCACGAAAATATAAAACTAAAGACCAGCAACCAGTGATAGCAGTTGCTCCTTGTCATTGAGGTAAAAGAAGGAATTGAGCAGTAGCAAATACATGTAGCATATACAGTTGTGGGTGGAATCAAGTTGTTCTTCCGAGTAAGCTTTTCGCGTGCCTTTAGTCGTGTAGGCTGTTTGATTGAAGCGCGCTACATATTTTTCTTCCCATTATGTTACGAATCTTTTCGTAACTGCTGCTAGGGCGTGGCGTGCTGAATAGTAATGGTTCCGAATTTTTTTATGTGAAAACTCTTAAACCTTTGTAATAAAACAAACGTTGTTACCAATGTGCATCTTTATTCTTCACGTTTACATATTTATTTGTCAACATATTTACCCTGGCAACGAACACATTTCTCCCAACGACAGAACAGTTTGTTGATACCGTCACTGTAGAATGTTTGACTTTTTTGACGGAACCAAGACCTGACCTCTGCTTGCACCGCTTCATGTCAATCAAGGTGAAGTCCTCGAAGGTGTTCTCTAAGGTTTGGGAATAGATGGAAATCGGATGGGACCAAGTAGGGACTGTATGGAGGACGATCGATGACAGTGAACCCAAGATTGTTGTAGATGTCGCAGCGCTCGTGTATGGCCTGGTATTTTCATGCTGAAGGGAGGGGGTAGGGAGGGGGCGGGTTGCTCCATGTGTGGACCAGCTCTCTGAATTCGTGCTTTCAGTTTTCTGTAGTCAGAGAGATGATTAGAGCAGGCTGACACGTTACACGCTACAATTCGAAGCTCTGTAGCAGCAGAGGGTTGCAACTTGCGTCAGCGAAGCACCAAGGTCGACCGACTAATATGCATGACATGTAATACCTCAACCGATATTGAGAACAGAATAAAAAATTCGGCGGCACTACTTTTCAATACCCCCTCATACATGCGCCTGTAGGTCATATATCGACGTTCATGTTGTTCTGTGTGTGAGCGAACTAATAAGAGTTGTTAGGACGTGAGCTTTCGTACATACTATATGCTGCTCCAATATGCGTGCTGATTAAAAAGGTCGGCTACAGGTTGAAGGGTCTGATGCAAGACTCGAAATACAACTACTTCGGAATAAGGACTCATGCTTCTGGAAATAAATCCGAGCCAGTGGATTGGAATTTCAGATACATCAAGTACGGTAAATTCACGTGCACCGTAAGTTCAGCAAAGATAATTTATTGTTTCTGTGTATGCGTACCGTTTGATGTAACTAAACGGAGACAACGTAGTACACTGACGAAGCACCGGAGGAGATACGAAGAGTTTACTACAGGCAAAGAGGGCATTCCTTTGCAAATGAATTCTACTAGTATCGAATACAGGCCTTAACTGGAGGAATAAATTTCTTAGAATATATGCGTCTGGAGCACAGTATTGTATTGCAGTGGATCACAGACAGTGAGAAAACCGGAAAAGAAGGAAATCGAAGCGTTTTCCGTGTGATGTTACAAAAGAATGCTGAAAATTGAGTGGATAACATGAGAAATAGAGAAGTCCCCTGCTGAATGGACGATGAAAGTATTATATGCCAAACAGTACTTAAAAGATGGGACAGGATGATAAAACGTTCACTAACTCATCGGGGAGTAACTTTCATGTTACTGGAGGGTGCAGAAGAGGGCAATAGCTTGTAGGCGAAGACAAGGATTGGCACATATACATCAAATAATTGAGGACATCAGATGTCAGAGCTACTGTGAGACGAATACGTTGACACAGCAGAGAAAATTGTGACGGGTCACATCAGTTCATAAAACTGATGAATGAAAGCACAAATTAGAGCCATTCCTCGATGTTTGTGGCCGTCCGCTTATATTCACATACCTGTAGTCCGTATTAGCGCCCGCCAGTTCTCTCTGCAGCCATTGCACTCCAGTCTTACGAGTAGTTTAATAACTCGGATTTGAAAGCACACAAGCACAATCGAATTACGTCGTCATCGACTCTGTGTCAGATGTGGCAGTTATAGTGAAAATTCTATTTCTGTGCGTAATCCTCTGCAGCAACCGTCTCTGTGTGAATAACAGACATGCGCAGACTAGAGGGAGAATGTTAATGTTGTACAGCTCCTGCAGAGGCAACAGCGAGATATCGTGGTCTTGTTATCATTACTCCCAAAGCATCGCAGTCGTGACAGGAATTATAAAGAGCTGTGCTGGAGCCATTCAATATTCAGACCGGCTTCCGTAATCCATTACTGCATCCACTGGGGCGAAATAGAAAAAAGAAACATGGCAGCAATAGAGAGTAATTTTTTTAGATATATGGCGGAAAAGCGCGTTCTGGAGTTATCTATACAGCAAGGACGATGCCGTAGAAACACATAACCCAAATTATGGCTATTTTTAAAAGCTGTTGCATTCCAGGAAGTAAACTGTTAGTCACAACTTCGGCATTGGAATACCATTTACAGTCATTAAAAATAAAAACTAAAATTAAGTGTATTAATAATGTTATGCGATTGTATCATCATCATCATCATCATCATTTATAGCATTAAAGGGCCTTTAAGGCCTACGGCAGAAAAAAAACAAAAGAAGTAACCACGCTCCAAAAGGAGGAAAAACAGCACTGTATAAAAATTTATAACACACGTTAAAAAAAGCAGAAAAAAAGGTCAGTCATTCGTATCAGAGGAAATATCTACTGCAGTTGGTATGCCATCGTTACCGGTCTCTAGGTGGACATTCCACCACCGTCGGCTCCACTTCTTTAAGAATTTTTAATATTCGATTCTTCCATCGCGTCCTTGGTCGTCCACTTAGGTGTTTGCCAGCAGTTTGAAAATGGAGGACTCCATAGATCTTTCGAAGTGATTGTATAAGGTAGAAATTGTTTTTCAGTAGCCAGTTACAATTTTTTTATTTATAGATACATTTTCAGTGCTTCCATAAATTAATGAAAATAATTATTACATTGAAAATGGAGTAATAATGCGTTGAAACAGGTTTCCAAAGATATAAATTTTGCCATTTTTTCCAGTTTTTGGATGAGACAAAAATCTTTACTAAACGTCGTGGACACGCAACCGATTGAAGCTGCAAGAAACCAGGGATGATGTTCTGCACTGATAAGCCGCGGGTACCATCATTTGCGCCAATAAATTTTAGTGACTGCTTGGTGAACAAAATATTTCCCTTATACAATGAAGAACGCAGCGTGGACCCAGCGCGTTCAACCACAATGGGGAAATATCCTTAAATATTATGTCAGTAGCTGCGATCAGAAACATACTGCCATTATTCCTATTTTGAAGGTTGATTGGAACACCTCCGTCCTTGATACGACATGATGATTCAGGGCGGTATGTCCATATGATCCTCAGACATCCTGCGGAACAGCCAGGTAGACGTGATATACGTATATATAATTTGACGTAGAATATGAAACTTTGAATTCTTTAATTTACTCACCACCAGAGGTAACGGTCATCTCGGCCACCAACTCAAACTTAAAAAAAGGTCTAACGTAATGCCTTTCTAATGCCTTTCCTTGACTATGCTGCATAGTGATCTCTGCGACTGACTAGTGCCATCTAAACATTGACAAGTGGGGAGGACTTTTAGCGACCAGGCGACGGTTGTCTTGTGACAGCCAGAGCGAGAGCACCAGCAGCAGCGAGTACTGTTTGTATAAAGCGTTTATTTTGCATTTTGTTTACGACCTTCCACTAAGGAAGGGATTCTATTTGTGTTTATCTGCTCTGCATAGTAACTAACAGTTCTTGATAAAACTTTACGTAGTTTTCGTGTTAGATTTCTTAGTGTTTTCTTGATCGTTTAGAACAGAAAGCGCCCTAAAACCGTCTTTTGTTTGTTTCGCGGCCGTTAGCCACTATTCACTTGAATCAGCAGTTGTCTTGTGACAGCCAGAGCGAGAGCACCAGCAGCAGCGAGTACTGTTTGTATAAAGCGTTTTTGTACTTGTTTGCTGCGCTTAGCTTTTAAATAGTTTTTCTGGGAAAACCTAGCGTAGTTTTCGCGTCTCGTATTTCAGTGAGTGTTTCTTGATTATCAGAGTAGCTCATCAGAAGATTATCTTGGGAATTTGTCACCGTATAGAGTAGGGTAAACATAATCATGTGTAGGGACTGTGGTTGTTGTGAGCGGACGCAAGGAGAATTGGCCACTCTTCGGGGGCAGGTGGAGGCTTTGTCTGTTAGGCTCATCGAGCTCGAGGCGCAGGCGTCGGCTCGTAGTGGCGTTGGGGCAACTGTGGTGAGACCTATGCCTACTTCGGTGGCCTTGGAATCACATGAAACCCCTGATGTCGCTGCGTCTTCCGGCAGTGAGCATCTTACCGGTCAGCCATCACTCCAGGGTGAATGGCGGACAGTGGTGGGCTCGCGCGTGCCTGGCCGAAAGGCGAAGGTGGGATCTGGCCGCGTGGCAGCTGCCTTACCCCTTTCCAACAGGTACGGGGTGCTTCCTAGTGGTGATGACATCGTTTCCGAGCCACCACAGGATGCCTCGCCTGTTGGGCCAGTGGCCGATTCTCCGGCAAGGTCCCGACAGTCACAGAGGGCGGGCCTATTAGTTATAGGGAGCTCCAACGTTAGGCGGGTTATGGAGCCCCTCAGGAAAATAGCGGGTAGGTCGGGGAAGAATGCCAGTGTGCACTCGGTGTGCTTGCCGGGGGGTCTCGTCCGTAATGTGGAGGAGGCCCTTCCGGCAGCTATTGAACGCACTGGGTGTGACCGGCTGCAGATAGTAGCACATGTCGGAACGAATGACGCCTGCCGCTTGGGTTCTGAGGCCATCCTTGGTTCCTTCCGGCGGCTGGCTGATTTGGTGAAGACAACCAGCATCGCACGCGGAGTGCAAGCTGAGCTTAATATCTGCAGCATAGTGCCCAGAGTCGATCGCGGTCCTCTGGTTTGGAGCCGTGTGGAGGGTCTAAACCAGAGGCTCAGACGACTCTGCGACTATAATGGTTGCAAATTCATCGACCTCCGTTATTGGGTGGAGAACTGTAGGGCCCCCCTAGACAGGTCAGGCGTGCACTACACACCGGAAGCAGCTACTAGGGTAGCAGAGTACGTGTGGCGTGCACACGGGGGTTTTTTAGGTTAGAGGGACCCCCCCTTGGGCGAAACGATAAAATACCTGACGGCTTACCAGAGAGGACATTATCATCGTTGATAAAGAACGTCCGTCCTCAGAGACCAAAAACAGGAAAAGTTAACGTAATATTGGTAAACTGCAGGAGTATCCAGGGCAAGGTTCCTGAATTAGTATCTCTTATTGAAGGAAATAGTGCGCATATAGTATTAGGAACGGAAAGTTGGTTAAAACCGGAAGTGAACAGTAACGAAATCCTAGACACAGAATGGAATATATACCGCAAGGATAGGATAAACGCCAATGGTGGAGGAGTATTTATAGCAGTAAAGAATTCAATAATATCCAGTGAAGTTATTAGCGAATGCGAATGTGAAATAATCTGGGTTAAGTTAAGTATCAAAGGTGGGTCAGATATGATAGTCGGATGCTTCTATAGACCACCTGCATCAGCAACCGTAGTAGTTGAGCGCCTCAGAGAGAACCTGCAGAACGTCGTGAAGAAGTTTCGTGATCATACTATTGTAATAGGGGGAGACTTCAATCTACCAGGTATAGAATGGGATAGTCACACAATCAGAACTGGAGCCAGGGACAGAGACTCTTGTGACATTATCCTGACTGCCTTGTCCGAGAATTACTTCGAGCAGATAGTTAGAGAACCAACTCGTGAAGCTAACGTTTTAGACCTCATAGCAACAAATAGACCGGAACTTTTCGACTCCGTGAATGTAGAAGAGGGTATCAGTGATCATAAGTCAGTGGTTGCATCAATGACTACAAGTGTAATAAGAAATTCCAAGAAAGGAAGGAAAATATATTTGCTTAACAAGAGTGATAGGGCACAAATCGCAGAATATCTGAGTGACCACCATCAAACGTTCATTTCTGAGGAAGAGGATGTGGAACAAAAATGGAAAAAATTCAGAAACATCGTCCAGTACGCCTTAGATAAGTTCGTACCGACTAAGGTCCAAAGCGAGGGCAAAGATCCACCATGGTATAACAATCATGTACGAAAGGTACTGCGGAAACAAAGAAAGCTTCATCATAGGTTTAAGAGTAGTCGAATCATAGCTGATAAGGAAAAGCTGAACGAAGCGAAAAAGAGCGTAAAGAGAGCAATGAGAGAAGCATTCAACGAATTCGAACATAAAACATTGGCAAACAATCTAAACAAGAACCCTAAAAAGTTTTGGTCATATGTAAAATCGGTAAGCGGATCTAAATCCCCTATTCAGTCACTCGTTGACCACGATGGCACCGAAACAGAGGACGACCGAAGAAAGGCAGAAATACTGAATTCAGTGTTCCGAAACTGTTTCACTGCGGAAAATCGTAACACGGTCCCTGACTTCAGCCGTCGCACGGACGCCAAAATGGAAAATATTGAAATAAACGATATCGGAATTGAAAAACAACTGCTATCACTTAGTAGCGGAAAAGCATCCGGACCAGACGAGATACCCTTAACATTCTACAGTGATTATGCTAAAGAACTTGCCCCCTTTCTATCAGCAATTTATCGTAGATCGCTGGAAGAACGTAAAGTACCTAGCGACTGGAAGAAAGAGCAGGTCGTTCCCATTTTCAAGAAGGGTCATAAATCAGATGCGAATAATTATAGGCCTATTTCGCTTACGTCAATCTGTTGTAGAATAATGGAACATGTTTTGTGTTCTCGTATTATGACGTTCTTAGATAATACAAATCTGCTTCATCATAACCAACATGGATTCCGCAAACAGAGATCATGTGAAACTCAGCTCGCCCCATTTGCCCAAGAAATTCACAGTGCCGTAGACACTGGCGAGCAGATTGATGCCGTATTCCTGGACTTCAGGAAGGCATTTGATACGGTTCCGCACTTACGTTTAGTGAAAAAAAATACGAGCTTACGGAATATCGGACCAGGTTTGTGATTGGATTCAGGATTTCCTAGAAGAAAAAACACAACATGTCATTCTTAACGGTTCAAAATCTGCAGATGTAGAGGTAATTTCGGGAGTACCGCAGGGAAGCGTGATAGGACCTTTATTGTTTACAATATACATAAATGACTTAGTTGACAACATCGGTAGCTCCGTGAGGCTATTTGCAGATGACACGGTTGTCTACAAGAAAGTAGCAACATCAGAAGACTCGTACGTACTCCAGGAGGACCTGCAGAGGATTAATGCATGGTGCGACAGCTGGCAGCTTTCCCTAAACGTAGATAAATGTAATATAATGCGCATACATAGGGGCAGAAATCCATTCCAGTACGATTATGCCATAGGTGGTAAATCATTGGAAGCGGTAACGACCGTAAAATACTTAGGAGTTACTATCCGGAGCGATCTGAAGTGGAATGATCACATAAAACAAATAGTGGGAAAAGCAGGCGCCAGGTTGAGATTCATAGGAAGAATTCTAAGAAAATGTGACTCATCGACGAAAGAAGTAGCTTACAAAACGCTTGTTCGTCCGATTCTTGAGTATTGCTCATCAGTATGGGACCCTTACCAGGTTGGATTAATAGAAGAGATAGACATGATCCAGCGAAAAGCAGCGCGATTCGTCATGGGGACATTTAGTCAGCGCGAGAGCGTTACGGAGATGCTGAACAAGCTCCAGTGGCGGACACTTCAAGAAAGGCGTTACGCAATACGGAGAGGTTTATTATCGAAATTACGAGAGAGCACATTCCGGGAAGAGATGGGCAACATATTACTACCGCCCACATATATCTTGCGTAATGATCACAACGAAAAGATCCGAGAAATTAGAGCAAATACGGAGACTTACAAGCAGTCGTTCTTCCCACGCACAATTCGTGAATGGAACAGGGAAGGGGGGATCAGATAGTGGTACAATAAGTACCCTCCGCCACACACCGTAAGGTGGCTCGCGGGGTATAGATGTAGATGTAGATGTATCAAAAGAAAGACAACCCGCACGTGCGTTTCTTTGCTCGATCCTGCTTTCCGCTTCTAGACTCCGGGTTTGTGCCGGTAGACCACGCAGTGTGCACGCGCTCTGGAATGTACTGATTTCATGTTATCTATACTAGTTTCCTCCAAGGTCAGTTTCTCCACCACTGTCCCTAGCTAATTAATGACAGCATTGGAACAGTAGGCTTACATCAGTTCTGACGTAATACTCCGCATCCAACTTAACTCCCGTAGCGGCAGTTACCGTGAAGACCTCTCACATTTTAATCAACAGGTGAAATCAGAGGAAGCTAGGGGTGTGTTGCATCGAGCGCCGTTTGCTACAAGTTTTACCAGTTGGCTAACAGAAGCTACCGTGGTAAAAAAAAAAAAAAAAAAAAAAAAAAACAAGAGCGATGAGCTGTGTTGAACGTGAGTGATCCTGTAGAGAAGTAACGGGGCTTAGTCTCCCACACCTAAAAGTCAGAACTTGAGACTGAAATTACATCTTCAGCTCTGATAATTAGGAGCGAAGTTTTTACAGTAAATGAAGGTTCAGAATTTGAACTACAAAAAGCAATTGTCAAATAGCAGCAACAGCAACATTGTCACTAGCCGTATACCACAAGCAGTCATAGAGCGTTCTCTCCCGACCTACTTCAACTCGCAGCAAGGAAGTGCCACTCTTAGAAACCGCTCCAGGTACGTCCACTCTGCGGTGCGTTAGTGATATTTATAAGGAACTTCCTGTAACTGAGAAGATTTTATGGCAGATACAAACTGGAAACACATCAGAAACGTCTAGAGTCCCAAACCGCTGCCAGAGGCGGTCTTATAAGTGCAGTCTTTAATGTGCTGCTCAGTTACTCTACGTGGGAGGCAGTCTGCTTTCATCAGTTCACCTCAGCTTGAAAAATACTAACGACACGTATGCGAAGTATGAGTTGCAGTTGCTGCAGTGAATTCAGCGCAGACGCTGCGAAGTGAAAAATTTCAGACAGAACTTATTCGTTACAAGCAACTACTTTAAAAGTTATACACACTGTCGCCTATGAAGATTACAGGAGACTCGAAATTGACACCGTCATGTGGGAAATGATTATCCTTCAAGACCAACGTTATAATGTGCGGAGTCTTGAATTTCAAATGGTTCAAATGGCTCAGAGCACTATGGGACTTAACTACTGTGGTCATCAGTCCCCTAGAACTTAGAACTACTTAAACCTAACTAACCTAAGGACATCACACACATCCATGCCCGAGGCAGGATTCGAACCTGCGACCGTAGCAGTCGCGCGGTTTGAATTTCAATGCTTAATGTAATCTTTTATACGGAACTGTCAGTTCCTTCATGTTTTCAGTATACTTGTTTCCGTTACATGTTTTAATCATTAATTATTCGCATTTCAGTCATGTTAATGTGACCACCCATCAAAAACCTGAATATCCACCTATTACAGCGCGGACCATTGCGAGACTTGCAGTAAGAGAGTCAGTGAGATTCAGGAATGTCCTGAAAGGGTTGTGGCCAGATGCGCTAGATTTTTCGGGTAAGGGTCCATGGCGCGTACAGACGCAATCGAGATGGTCCCACAGATTCTCGATTGGGTTTAAATCCGGGGAGTTTAGTAGCCAGGGGAGTACAATAAACTCGCCCTTGTGCTCTTCGAACGAAGCACGTACACTGCGAACTGTCTGACATGTTGCAATGTCCTGCCGGTAGATGCCACCGCGCAGAGGAAAAACAAACTGTATGAAGGGCTGGATATGATCCTCAACGATGAATGTTGATCCACTGTACGTTCCAGAATGATAATCCTGCGTAAACATTCCCCAGACCATGACGTTCTGTCTTCTGGCCTGGGTGTTTCCGACGATTGTTGCAGATCCGTACATGCTAACGGTCATCTGTCCGATGAAGCCTCCTGTCGCCACTGAATGGAGGTCCAGTTACGGCACTGTTTTGCAAAGTCCAACCTTTGTCGCCGATTTACAGCAGTCAGCATGGATGTGTCAACCTGGCACTTGCTGCGGAGAGCCATACGCAGCAAAGTTTATCGAACGGTAGTTGAGGAGACACTATTGGTAGCCCCTTGGTTTATTTGGGCGGCCAGTAGCTCAACAGCTGTACGTCTGTTCGCGCGTGCACACCTCCGCAGCCGTCGTTTACCTCTGTCATCTAGGGTTCGTGGTGCATCATAGTTGCCTCGGCCCTGGCACATTTTTCCGTGCACCGCATACGTTAACCACGGCAGGCTCGAACAGTTCACAAATTTAGCCACTTTGGAAATACTTCCATCCTTGGCCCCAAAGCCAGTAGACATCAAATAAATCTTTCCGTTGTCGCATTACGACGATGACTGCACTGTTATCCGCGTCCCCCCGACACGCTTTGTATACTCTCCATTGCTAGTGCTGCCTCGTGCCATCTGTGAGTGGTTATTGCGCGATGACGTCGGACATAGACCGTGTGAGATTAATGTGACTGGTCCGTGTATCAGTAATTGAAGGTAATACTAATTATATTGTATGAGTAAATTTTGCAAAGTGCTGTTGGGAGGGAGAAAGATTAATTACATATAGTCCATTCACCACTTTCGCCAAAGGAGACACCTGGCCATTTGCCTGGCGCTCCAGGCAGATCACGGAAAATCTAAATGTGGATGATCGGACTTGGATTTGACCTGCCGTCCTCCCGAATGCGAGTCTAGTGTGCTAACCACTCCAAACTATTTCTGAACCGGCTTAAGTTGCTATAAAGCCCCACTTTGCACACATCGAACATTGTACTATACGCATTATTTCATCTCGCCCAAGTATCGTTCTTAAATAACATTACTGTGTTTGCTGGCCAAAAATCGTTAGAGAATCACAAGTGAAGCAGATGTAATTCACGAGGAGAACACGGCAAGTGGCACAGCCCGATCATCCAGGGACTCGCTCAGTGGAAGAGGGGTCAAAATAAGCGAACACGTGTCTCTGTTTATCCGTAGATAATCGACCGTTTTTAAAAAAAAAAACACTTTTTATTTACTTTATGTACCTTTCAGCGCACATTAAATTCATCCGAAACGGTGGCGCAGCGGCTAACGTCACGGCTTCACAGTTTTGCGCTTCGTATTTGAAACCCGATTATTGTTTTTATTTAATGATTTGCATTTTCCAGTATCCACCCGTGTCTGCAGAAACTTAACCGCCAACATTCTTCATCTGTCTTCAAGACGTTAGCGGACAATTCGGTCCTCGAGAACAACAAGAGGTGAACCAACTAATGGAACAACATTCGAACGAGTACTCAACCACCATAAAATCTGGGAAGCTAACAACAGAAACATACAGTCAGTTCATGGATAAAGTTTTAAAGCCGCATGTTAAAGCGGGGCCATTCTTGTTCATTATTGATTCAAGGAGTGGACAGAGCGATCTTTCGTTAAAAGACGAGAAATTCGTTGATGAAGGTGGAGGGCCAACATGTTCGTTGAAAGTAATTTTTCCGAAGTGTACGTCCATCCGTCGCCCCTGTGACTTGTATCGACAAACAATTCATCCGAAAACTGGAGAATTGTTCTACGTTCATTGCACAGCAAAGGGATATCACAACTAAACGCGACGCAAAAAAAAAAAAAATCGATGCATTGATTCATTATCAGCTGCTAGCGCCAGTTTCCGGAAAAATTATCCGTCATGATTGATTTGCCTCGGACTTGCCGCCAGCGTGTGAAATCTTCACCATTGATAACGACTTTTTCCGAGTGAGATTCAAACGAAGAAATGCGACTAAGGCAAATTTGCCTTTGCGTGATTTCACGGTTTTGGGAATTTCTATGTTTAGAATGTTTCTACGATCGGTATCATCCATAGAAATGCACCATATCACCGTGAAGAATAAACATAAGAATAAAACATAAGAATTAATATAAGAATTCACATAAGAGTGAAAAATAAGAATATGGGAATTTAAATCCCTAATTATACGGACACACACATATATTATATGCAAGGTGTGATAAAAAAAGTACGGTGAATAATTTTATTAGAAACAAAGTAATAAGCTTACGTGATATTTGATTTCATCTGCTTCAAGATACTGTCCTTGGCTAGCATGAATTTATGCCAAAGTTCAATTCATAACTGGAAGCATTTCGGGAATGCTTCTTTCGGGAGGGCGTTCAGTTGCTCTGTCGCGGCACTCTGTGTCAAGAATGGTGTCCTTTAAGCACGGTTTTAATTTTTGGGAAGAGCCAGAAGTCGCATGGTACTAAAGCTGACGAGTAAGGGGGATGTGGACTGACAGGAACCCTTTTCCAGCCAAAAACTCGCGAACCAAAAGCGAGGTATGGTGTGGCGCGTTGTCATGTTGAAGATGGAAGCCATTGGCCTATTTTTCTGATCTTCTTCGTACATCGTTTCTCAAACGTTGCAGTACGGAATTTGCAATGGTTCCCCTTGGAGCAGACTGTGATCGCACTGTACCATCAATATAGGAAAAAAAGAGAATCACTTTGATATTAGATTTTGACTGACATGCCTTTTTAGGGCGAAGAGATTCGCTGGTTTTCTATTGCGAACTCTGAATTTTCGTTTGAGGGCCGTACCCATATACCCAGGTTTTAAATCCAGTTACAGTCCAGAGCTGAATAAAGACGATTCTTCACCTCCGTGCAAACTGACAGGATTTTCCTTCTGTTCATTACTGGGATGTCTGGGAACAAATTTTGTACTCACTCTTCTCATTTGCAAATAATCGGTTAAAATGCTTTGTACGAACGATTGCAAGATGCTGAGTTCTTCGGTGAGCTATCGAATAGTTGTTCGCCTGTTTGAACGATAAATTTTTGTCCTCTTTTTGGACATTTTCTTCTGTTTACCTCCTACCAACTAAAACACTCATACCACTTGTAAACACCCTTCAGAGTTACAATATTATCAGCAATTTCAATATTTCATGAGTTTCTTTGTTATTCTTTTGCAACTTGAAGCAGACCTTAATGTTCACCTGTTGTTCGAAATCCATCATGCGCGACAGGCAAGGTGAACATAACCAACATAATCTTATCTTAGCGTCTGTGTACGCAGACTCTGTAGTCAGAACGTGTTCAGGCATGACACTGACTGTCTCAGCGAATCAGGCTGTCGGACAAATTACATCAAATGGCTGTAGCGTCAGCAGCTGCTGCTAAAAAACATTCCTTCACCGTATTTCTTTGATCGCACCTCGTGCGGTAATAAATGTAGGACACTGATTGTGAAACCCAGTCGTAATTGGCTCAAATATCTCTGACCACTATGGGATTAACATCTGAGGTCATCAGTCCCCTAGAACTTAGAACTACTTAAACCTAAGTAACCTAAGGACATGACACACATCCATGCCCGAGGCAGGATTTGAACCTGCGACCGTAGGGGTCGCACGGTTCCAGACCAGTTGTAATTGTTCATTAATATAACGCCTTTGTATCTCCTGGCTTGAAAAGAAACATTCATGTAGTAACCTTCTACGGACATCAGTAGACAAACGAAAAAATAAAATAAAAACAATAATCGGGTTTCACCGAGCGAGGTGGCGCAGTGGTTAGACACTGGACTCGCATTCGGGAGGACGACGGTTCAATCCCGCGTCCGGCCACCCTGATTTAGGTTTTCCGTGATTTCCCTAAATCGCTCCAGGCAAATGCCGGGATGGTTCCTTTCAAAGGGCACGGCCGACTTCCTTCCCCGTCCTTCCCTAATCTGATGAGACCGATGACCTCGCTGTCTGGTCTCCTTCCCCAAAAACAACCAACCAATAATCGGGTTTCGAACAGGTGGCGCAAATGTGTGAAGCGGTCACCACTTGTGGTAAGCATACTGTGCACTAAAGAGCATCTAAATTACGTCTGAAACGTTGAGTGTTATTTTCTCAGAAACTGTCGAGTATCTACGGATAAAGCGGGACACCTGCTGGTTTATTTTGACCCCCCTTCAAATTGAGCAAAGTTAGGGGAAATCAGGTTACGACACATTCGTGTCCTCCTTGTCAGTAGAAATTCCTCAAAGCGCCAGCTCCTAGTGTTAGCGGCAAACTATGAATTTGTGCTACGTACTACTTGCACATTAACTGTAAGACGACAGCTGGTTGGCGAAACTACCACTCCTGCGCGGCGCAGCAGGGCGAAGAGCTGGCGGCCTTGTGGCGAGCAGGCGGCTCGTTCCGCTCGGCTGGCCAGCGCCTCCAGCAGACTCCAGCAGCGACACCGCTCAAGGACTGCGCAGGCGTCCCAATTCCAGACAACTTGTAGCACTCCTCCTCTGGAGCAGGTGCCCAGGACTGACGTCGTGTTTACCTGCCTTATATCGTCGTTCTACCGTTTCTTTCCGTTCAGTCTCGAAGACTAGAGTTACAGATTATAACTGGTGAGTCGCGAGGTAATTAGAGATGGAGACTGCTGGTACCCCAGAGAAGAACGCAGACGTAATCAACCGTCAACTTATCAAAGGAACAACCACGCTCGGTGCACACATTACAGCTCGTGAACTTTTTCGTCATCAGTTTTCCCGTTGATTCGCTGCGGCCAACTGTAACATTACCTACGTCGGCCACTGCGTCGTCCGTGTGAGAGGTAATATGTGAAATTTTGAACTATCGGCACAATCTTGACACCGTGGATATTGGAATATTGAACTCCCTAACGATTTCCGAAATGGAATGTCCCATGCGTCTTGCTCCAACTACCATTTCACCTTAATTTCCGTCGTGCGGCCGTAATTACGTTGGCAACCTTTCCACGTGAATCACCTGAGTATTAATTACAGCTCCGCCAATGCAGCGCATTTTCTGCCTTCTGTACGCTATACTACCGCCAACTGTATATATGTGTATCGCTGTCCCATGACTTTTGTCATCATAGTGTATGTTTGTAGTAGTCAAACTCTGTCTGCCTCTATAATTTTTGCCCGCTGCAGCTCCCTCTAGTGCCGGCCGGACTGGCCGAGCGGTTCTAGACGCTACAGTCTGGAACCGCGCGACCGCTACGGTCGCAGGTTCGAATCCTGCCTCGGGCATGGATGTGTGTGACGTCCTTAGGTTAGTTAGGTTTAAGTAGTTCTAAGTTCTAGGGGACTGATGACCTCAGATGTTAAGTCCCATAGTGCTCAGAGCCATTTGAACCATTTTTGAGCTCTCTCTAGTATCATGTAAGTTAATTCTCTAGTGTCTTAAGTGTCCTATCATATTTTCCTTTCTTCCCGTCACTTTGATTTACGTTTCATGTTCAGCGTTTCTAATCGATTTTTGCAGATATCAGTTCATGCCCCATCTTCAATGATTTTATCTCCACCAGTCAATCACTTTATTTCCATGGTCCTTATTCAGTTTCAAGCTCACTATACAAAATGGTAGTCATTCCCTTGAAACGGCACAACGGTCGCCTTGGAGCGTCTTAGGTGAAGTTGAACAGGTACCATGCGGCTATTGGACCCTTCACCACTGACGTAAGCCATGCCAGTTGTTTCGTTTAAAGGAGTGGAGCGGGAACTGGGTCCAATAAGTGCAGAGTGGCCTTTAAAGATTTCTATTAATTACCAAAGAAATTAAACAATAATTAAAAACAGTAAAATTTCCTTTGAATCATCAAATAGATCTTTACCACGACAATTAGTGCTTATGTGCACACTACATATCCTGAATTAATCTTATAATCTTCTGAAGTCACCTGCGTTCCCGCCACAGTACAGTCAATGGAAGTGGACCCCTTGGTTGTACGAGCACAGTTCAATAAGTAATGCAACACATTTTTTTTCTCGGCCAATTTTGGTTGAAAAAGCCGGAAATTTCTTGTGGAATATTTTCAAACATTCCCGCTTCGTCTCGTATAGTTTCATTGACTTCCAACAGGTGGCAGCGCTGTACGGAGCTGTTAAAATGGCGTCTGTAACGGATGTGCGTTGCAAACAACGGGCAGTGATCGAGTTTCTATTGGCGGAAAATCAGGGCATCTCAGATATTCATAGGCGCTTGCAGAATGTCTACGGTGATCTGGCAGTGGACAAAAGCACGGTGAGTCGTTGGGCAAAGCGTGTGTCATCATTGCCGCAAGGTCAAGCAAGACTGTCTGATCTCCCGCGTGCGGGCCGGCCGTGCACAGCTATGACTCCTGCAATGGCGGAGCGTGCGAACACACTCGTTCAAGATGATCGACGGATCACCATCAAACAACTCAGTGCTCAACTTGACATCTCTGTTGGTAGTGCTGTCACAATTGTTCACCAGTTGGGATATTCAAAGGTTTGTTCCCGCTGGGTCCCTCGTTGTCTAACCGAACACCATAAAGAGCAAAAGAGAACTATCTGTGCGGAATTGCTTGCTCGTCATGTGGCTGAGGGTGACAATTTCTTGTCAAAGATTGTTACAGGCGATGAAACATGGGTTCATCGCTTCGAACCTGAAACAACACGGCAATCAATGGAGTGGCGCCACACCCACTCCCCTACCAAGAAAAAGTTTAAAGCCATACCCTCAGCCGGTAAAGTCATGGTTACAGTCTTCTGGGACGCTGAAGGGGTTATTCTGTTCGATGTCCTTCCCCATGGTCAAACGATCAACTCTGAAGTGTATTGTGCTACTCTTCAGAAATTGAAGAAACGACTTCAGCGTGTTCGTAGGCACAAAAATCTGAACGAACTTCTCCTTCTTCATGACAACGCAAGACCTCACACAAGTCTTCGCACCCGAGAGGAGCTCACAAAACTTCAGTGGACTGTTCTTCCTCATGCACCCTACAGCCCCGATCTCGCACCGTCGGATTTCCATATGTTTGGACCAATGAAGGACGCAATCCGTGGGAGGCACTACGCGGATGATGAAGAAGTTATTGATGCAGTACGACGTTGGCTCCGACATCGACCAGTGGAATGGTACCGTGCAGGCATACAGGCCCTCATTTCAAGGTGGCGTAAGGCCGTAGCATTGAATGGAGATTACGTTGAAAAATAGTGTTGTGTAGCTAAAAGATTGGGGAATAACCTGGTGTATTTCAATGCTGAATAAAACAACCCCTGTTTCAGAAAAAAATGTGTTGCATTACTTATTGAACTGCCCTCGTATAATAACCGTCCACGGACGCCGCTGGAACCAGGACTACACATCGTATCACAACAGACTCGTTTGAAAGGGAAACTATGCAAAACCAGACCACAGAAACATTCAATAACAACTCCCTATGCTCCGCTGTAGCACCCACACATTATAACCATGAAATTAAAGATTCCGTAGTTAAGAATTGCTGTGTAGTGGTGGAAAGCCGAATTCCGTCCACTAAAACAGACACCATTGAACTGACCAATAATCTAAAGCCTAAGCTATCCTAACAGTTTCAACATTCATCGAGTAACGCAATCTTGACGAGAAATGGCGGCGCTAGATTTTCAGCTTCTAGGCTCAGTTCTCAATAGCCACTTGCAACACGGTAACCAACAGATTGACAAAAGAACCAATAAAAGATCAGGTGAACTCAACTCAGCTTTACTACAGATAATGACAAAGGCTTGGTGCGAGCATAACTACACCCAAGTGGTTGCGTGTGCGCACACAGTATGCCTGCAGCGGTGCCCCAAGCGCCACGGCAATAGCACCCGGTAGCGCCAGCACACTAACGTAGTAAAGGAACGTACAGAGATTAAGCCCACTGTCTGAAAGCACTAACACCTGGTGCTCAACACAAATTACGTTCGGTGGCTCCGCGTCAATTAGAATACATACGTAGATTGTACTATAAACAGCAATAAGCTTCGCCAAGACCGTCACATGTACCTTTTCCATTGCACACGTATATCCATCGTCCAAATCATCATCGGATTTCAGCTATGTAAAACGCTTCCATTTTGTCATTTTGGCCGGCCTCTGTGGCCGAGCGGTTCTAGGCACTTCAGTCCGGAACCGCGTTGCTGCTGCGGTCGCAGGTTCGCATCCTGCCTCGGGCATGGATGTGTGTGATGTTCTTAGATTAGTTAGGTTTAAGTAGTTCGAAGTCTAGGGGACTGATGACAGATGTTAAATGCCATAGTGCTTAGAGCCATTTCAACCATTTTGTCATTTTGACTCTGCGCGCAAATCGTACATCTATAAAAACACGTCGTTCTTGGTACAATTTATTATAATTACTACTATAGTTAAACGTCATGTAATGATTTACCGGCGTGTAAAGCTTCTATGACTTGCAAGTTAAAGCGCAGGTTCTAAAATCCCGCAACGACTTCATGGTGTTGTAATAATGAGTGTGGAATTGCAAACTGGAAACTTGCTGGTTCGCATTTCGCCACATCCGTGTTCTTTTTCCACTTTCTGAAAGATTATGTGACTTCCTCATTAATTGAATAGAAGTAAATTCTGTAATATTCGATGTTGCGTGCATATAAGAGTGCTCTCTCAGGAGTGAGTTGTTAACAGTCAATAATTTACAAATTAAGCATGAATACGCAAATGTGAGTAAATATTCAGATCACGTTGGTCATGCCGTAAAACAGATTTACACTCAGAATAAAAGGCATAGCAAAGATTGACACATCTGCAAAAGAATTAAAAGTTAACTTAGTATCGGCCATCTACGAAATATAACAGAAAATTTGCGAGCTACTTCTTGTATGACGCTTCTTTGCTAAACAAGAATGTCTTCAATTAAAGTACTTCTGCGACCTCAATATGACGTTTTACGTCATTTTATTACAAGAAATTGAACCAATACCGACGCATTTCCGGTAGATCCTTAATGTGCTGGTGTTTTGAAACAGCATTTATTCATCCATCATTAGTTAAATGATATGCCGCTTTAATACGCCTGCTAGAATGGCTGTCCATCCATTTTAATTACAGACCAACTCCTGAAATTAGTTTTCAGAGTTTCTAAAAATAAACGTAAAGGGTTGATACATCTTATTCAACAATGCTGAATATATACCTTAACTAGTCTCAGTGCTGGCTGGCTCCAGCTTTTATTTATTTATTTATTTTCTTTTAAATCAGTAAGGCCTCTCACATTCGGGATTGACGAAGACGTATTAGGAAAAGTAGTTAGAACAAATTTATGGAGTAAATTTCGGAATTAATTCTTGAAAACACTTTACTCTCTCTCTTATCCACAACCTAGTCCACATGTATGCAGAATCTTACATATTTAGAAACAAGGTAACTTCGAGGTTAACGTACTCTCGCAGTGAAGAAAAATCGTAACCTCCAGTTCTCTCTCAGGCCAATGGTATTGTTTTGAGCGTTATGTTCGCCTCACGATCACGAAAGTCGATAGACAGCTCTTTCTGTCTTCGATACAGCGTGTGAAGTTAAAATGACGTCTTGTGAAGTGAGTGTACTTTCCACGAAAGGGTGCTAGAATTCTGCTGGAACTAGCAGAGTTTTGCAGCTCATCCGAACTGCTCACTCACTTGATTTTTATTTCTATTCTTCCTTCCCTTCAGAGAGCTTCCTTTTACATTGTAGAACTTCTCGTACGCGCTCAGCTCCTTCACATGTCTTATTTTACATGTTCTTTGACATTGTTAGACATGTAGCACCTTTGTAAATTGAACTTTCAGAAAGCATTCAGCATCTTATAATTTTTAGACATTTTACGAAACCATCTTTGAATGTAAAATGATAAAATTCCTCGAGCTGGGGATTGATTTGCGAAGACATTATCGCTGTTGCACAATGCCGACGTGTCATTGTTGCTAATAAACGGCAGCGTTGTCAGAACCGACCCTCTTCTGTGCCACAGTGGGCGCTTCTCCGTCCTCCCCTGTCGTCACGCGATGCGCGCGCATTTCTCTCATTCCCCACCGCGCCGCATCTGCTGTGCCTGCGACCAAGAGCGTGAGCAGCAGCCAGTGCTCACGCTCATAATCAGCGAGTTGTTAAGCCGTGCTCTAGGGGATCTGATCGCCAGTGAGTGACTTTAGTTGTACATGACATGCCTGAACAAATTTGTGGACTCCATTGCTCAACGAATTGTGGCCCTTTATCAACGGTAGAGGCTCTGTTACACGACATTACCCGGAATTCTCCTGGGGGTGTCTGATGTTTCGTCCGCTGTGTTGATGTATTATAAAATCTGCGGAGTATTGCGCTGAGATATCGATGTATCAAATATATCAGTTACGAGGTCGTGCTGAAAAGTAATGCCACCGAGGTTTTTTATGTAAAAAGTCGTAATGCTTTTTAAATAAAGCATTATTAACATTGTAAATCTTTATTCTTAATCTCTTCATATCAGCAGCCTTCTCCCTCTGGAGGGCTCCGAACTGTATCATGTAAAATGGCGGTTTGTAACATAGCTCTCTCGATGCGTGAGAAACAGTGCGCTGTAATCGACTTTCGAATTCGAAGGGTTGGTCAACACATGGAGCACCTTCCCTTCAGCGTGACAAAGCCAGACCACACACGAGTGCTGCGATATCTGCAGCCACCCGACGTTTTGGGTTCGCGTCATCGATTATCACACAGACCCGACTTGACCCTATCCGATTTTTTTGTGTTTCCAAAACTTAGAGAACACCTTCGACGATTTCACTTCAATAGTGATGAAGCGGAGTAAGCCGAGGTGAGGTTGTGACTCCGCCAACAAAGTCAAACATGCTACAGCGACGGTCGTCAACAAAGTCAAACATGCTACAGCGACGGTAGCGACAAACTGGCCCCTCGTTCGGAGAAGTGTGTTCGTCACCAGGATACCTATGTTGAGAAATAAATATGTAGACATGAAGAATAAAGAAGTAGATTGTTAACAACGTTTGTTTTTCACAGAAAAAATTCGGAGGCATTACTTTTCAGCACGCCCTCGTATTTAGTGAGAAAAACTGGGTAAAGCTTCAGTTACATCATCAACAATTTCTACTGCAGTCATTCTTCATATCAACTATCAAAGGAGCAGTGTAACCGCAAAGTCGGCGTTTGTGGATGATGGTGCTGGATGGCCTCTCTGAAGCGCCTGCGCGAACTCAGGGCGAGCGTTCGGCCGCGGAGTGGCACGGACGATAAAGCAGGCCGGCCAGCGCTGACGTCACGGCCTGGGCCGGCAAACGAGAGATGCCTTATCTCGGCCTTCCGTGCCAGCTTTTTCTCAGCTGCCACCGCCCACGCCCGCCCCGCATAGCTGCCTTGTGAGCCATGGCGTCTAAAAGACTGGAATACAGCGGGAGGGAGAGAGGGGGAGCAGCAGCAACAGGAGAAGGAAAAGAAAAGGGAGACGAACGCACAGGGTGTTCTTTCCCTGTGCAGTGTTGCACAATGTTATCTTGCCAGTCTCGATATGTGCTGTAGCCACGTATCCCCGTAAAACAACCTTACTTTCTGGACAGCACAACTGCAGAAAAAACACAGTGCGAAGAAATCACGTCGTGTGTAGGACGGCAGTACGACCTTTCCTGGTGTCTCCTTCCTCACTGTCTCGCCACAGACTGCGAAAGCATGTATGTTTTATCTTCCGGAAACCTAGCACTGCTGTTGCCCCGCCGGACTGAAATAAATAGTAACAAGCTGCGTCTTTTTTCAGATAGCGCCCTTTGTTATTTCCCCACACTTTTACCGTCAAGAACGACGTACTGAAGTTACTGCTGTACTGTCCTAGCTTGCCAAAGCGCCATCTTAAGACTTTTCGATACATACTTCTTTTATGAAGCTTATACGTACACACACACACACGCACACGCGCGCGCGCATATTATATGCTTCAGTTTGAAGATACGTGTAAAACCACTATAGGCCCCGAAACCTGCACACTGTGATTTTTTAGAAGGAGACAAATTGCAGGAAATGATCCTTGAGATGATAAGGAGCAAAAACTGTCATACCGACATATAACCGAAAATGCGGTCCAATGTGGATGCAGGAGAACATTTGGGATGAAAGTTTCTGTGATTGAAAGCACACGTGAGAATAAATCATGGAGCGGAAAAGTTCTGTCTGTACGAGCGTTTTAGCCCCACATTCAAGAGAGTAGTGAGCTGGAGCACCATCATGTAGCAACCACATTTACCTCGCACAACATCAAAGGCGCAGCTTTCAGCAGGGGTGGCGGGAACTACAGATATGCCTCGCCTGTTAGGTGCTGGTGGAAGGATGACTGGCCCTACAAGCCAGTCACCAACCATCCCCGCCTATATACTGAGGCTGAATTGCTGCTGATGGTTGGTTCCCGCCATACCATGACGATTCTGCATAGCCCACAGGTGGGTGCTGTGAAGGGTAATTAATGCTAGTAGGTTAGCAGTGGTCATTCTGGATGATCTTGACCTCAAGCGTCAGGGTGGTACACTGCTAAGGAAATCCAGTGTCGGGTACCATTTGGGCTCCTTGGTGCTCCCCCCCCCCTCCCCCTTCCACTCCACCACCCCTAGGGAATCACGAAAAATTTGATCAAGGTAACCCGGAGAAACCTTCCACAAGCATTAGGCAATTGTATCACGTGAAATAAAAATTGCGGTAACTTCCTGTCAGCCAGTGGAGGCAGAATGAAATGGCAGGATACTCCCCCCCCCCCCCCCCCCCAGTGGATCAATGAGGATCAAGGATCCCCTCCTCCAAATCTTTATATTTTATAACTTGGACATTTATGTGGGTGGATTTCACTTACGAGCTGGGCAGCAAAGGGAGAGGATCAGGCTGTGTCTCTTTGTTAATAACAAATTATGTCAAGTCACATCACTTGACTTTTAGACTATGGCTGTTTGTTAATAACAATTTAATATTTCGGCAGTTGACACAGCAGTAGAGACTACACTCTGGCAGATATGTGAGTACTCTTACTTTTCCACAATTTTAAGAATTTATCCATATTTTCGATACTTTCTGTATTTTCCTCAATTTTGCATATTTTTCACGCGATTTCGTATTTTTACCAGGTTTTCGACAATTCTACATATTTTCCACATATCTTGTATTTTACCCACTTATACAAGATTCGCCCCACTATTCCCAACATTGCTTCAATATCGTAATGCTCTCAGCCAGTCTCAGTGCAGTATGTGACCAAATCACGTGTGATTGTCACTGAAGAACACCTTACGCATCATCATCTTTTATAACTGTGACACCTGAGTGGGCGTCATAGAGAGAGGTTGTAGTGTGTGTTTATTTGCTAGTAACAAATTAATTTAACATAATTTGTTATTAACAAAGAGAAACAGCTGATCCTCTCCCTATACTGCTCAGTTCCTAAGTGATATCCATCCACCAAGTGTCCCAGTTATAAAAGATTAATATGGGGATAAGGAGGAGGAGGTGTTTGATCCTCATTAGTCCAGGGGGAGGGAGGGGTATCCTGCAATTATATAGTGTTCGTTTCGGCTGAGAAGTGGTTACCACATTTTTATGTACAGGGTGATGATAACTAAAGTTAAACTTTCAAACCGCTGTAGAAATAACATCACTGGTCAGAATAACGTCAAATTGCAACGGAGTGTTATCGGAGAAGGGGAAAACGTATGGAAGTAGAAAAATAAATGATTACAAAATGTACCAATAGATGGCGCTGTAAGCATCATAATTTAATAGTAGTCGACTACAAATGACAAATGAATCAGACAACAATGCCTAAATTATACGTCTGACATTAAACAAACTGTTCTACTCAGTGTGCATGGGTGTACAGGTGTGATACTGTTAGTTACGTAAACCCAAGCCGGCCGAAGTGGCCGTGCGGTTAAAGGCGCTGCAGTCTGGAACCGCAAGACCGCTACGGTCGCAGGTTCGAATCCTGCCTCGGGCATGGATGTTTGTGATGTCCTTAGGTTAGTTAGGTTGAACTAGTTCTAAGTTCTAGGGGACTACTGACCTCAGCAGTTGAGTCCCATAGTGCTCAGAGCCATTTGAACCATTTGAACGTAAACCCATCCACCACGGCAAGGTCATATCACATCGGATGGGAAAAATCGATTTTTAACTATCCCGAAGCCAAAAACCGCATAAAAAGCATGAATAGCATCGGCTTTTAACTGCCCTGAGGCCAAAAACCGCATAAAAAGCATCAATCACATCGAATTTTAACTGTCGTGAGGCATAAAAAGCAAAAATCAAAAACAAATCGGATAATTAATTTCCGTGGGACTGGCGCAAAACATGTTTAACATGCTGTCCACCGTTTTCTGCAACACGTTGAAATCGAGAAATAGCATGTTCCACCACTGATAGAAGTGTTTCCGGCGTCACGTTCAGAATGTGTTGCGCAATGCGTGCCTTCAGTGCAGCTAAGTTTGCAATCGGTATACTGAACACAACATCTGTCAGATAGCCCCAGAGCCAGAAGTCACACGGATTAAGATCAGGTGATCGGGACAGCCAGGCTGTAGGGAAATGGTGGCTGATAATCTAGCATTTTCGAAATGGCGCTTCAGCAGCTGCTTCACTGATTTTGCAACGTGCGGAGCTGCACCATCTTGCATAAAAATGATCCCATCCACATTTCCATGCTGTTGGAGAGCTGGAATGCCGTGGTTGCGCAAGAGACTCTCATAGCGCTTACGAGTGACGGTACAGGTAACAGGACCGGAAGCACCTGTATCTTCGAAAAAGTATGGCCCTTTGATAAATAATGCTGTAAACCCGCACCACACAGTGACCTTTTCAGGATGGAGTGGTACTGGTTGATTTGAGTGTGGATTTTACGTAGCCCATATTCGACAATTCTGTGTATTGACATATCCTGTCAGATAGAAGTGGGCTTCGGCTGTCCACAAAATCTTCCACGACCAACCATTGTCCACTAGCAAGAAATTCTAAAGCAAAGGTCTCTCTTGCTGGCAGGTCAACAGGAAGCAACTCGTGCACATGGGTAATTTGAACGGATAGCAAAGAAGGATGTTTCGTAGGATTTTACACACCATGCTCACGGGACTGCCCAATGTTCGAGCAATTCTCCGTGCACTACACGTTTGCACACCACCACTCGTCTCCTCCTGCATTGCTGTGGCCAGTGCTTACATTGACGTCGAATTAATTCGTTTCCTCCCTCTACTATGTTGCACACCGAAAGAACCCGTCTTTTCGAATTTCCGAATCATTTTCTCCAGATCGACGCCAGTCATCTGACCAACGCCTTTTTTCAAACCATTCAGTTTCCGGAACTTCTGCAGAGCGACGTGTGCAGTCATCGTTCTTGTAATACAGCTTTACAAGCAGAGCCGTCCGCTGTGGCCGAGCGGTTCTAGGCGCTTCAATCCGGAACCGCGCGACCGCTACGGTCGCAGGTTCGAATCCTGCCTCGGGCATGGATGTGTGTGATGTCCTTAGGTTAGTTAGGTTTAATTAGTTCTAAGTCTAGGGGACTGATGACCTCAGATGTTAAGTCCCATAGTGCTTAGAGCCATTTGAACCATTTTTTACAAGCAGAGCGCGATCCTGTATTGTGACAGTCGTAACGAACGTTGCAGACACGAAAGGAGGAAAGCCGTATACCCGACGTGTTTATACCAGCTTCAGTGGGTCGTGCGCATGAGAGGCGTTTTCATTTACGTATTCAGACACACACATAGGGCCATCTATTGATCAGTTTTCACACCACTTTTTTTCTTCTGCCATACCTTTTCCCCCTTCTCCGATAATATTCCTTTGCAATTTGACGTCATTCTGACCACCGGTGTTATTTCTACAGCGATTTGAAAGTATAACTTTAATTATAATCACCTTGTACTTGACACAATTCCTTAATGCTTGTGGGTGCCTTTCCCCGGGGTGACACTGATCAGTTATCAATGGTTTCACAGAGGAGAGGGAGTCGGTGGCACCAAGGAACCATAGTGGGTAACCTGACACTAGATGTCTTCATCATTGCAACCTGTTACTCATGGTCATGGTCACCTAGAATGCCCACTGCTATCCTAGTGATGCTATAACCCCTCGTAAAGGTAGCTTCACCTGTGAATAGAATGGATGACAAAAATCCCAGCACCGCAGAGGCTACCCCTTATGTAGTAAGATCTACACTCTATTTGTTATGGAGAACGTTCCACACATCGTCTGGCTTACCTTATGCTGGCGGGCCACTGGCCTGATACAGGGTCACTGTCAAACAATCGTATCTTCAGTTTCAGGTGGGCGCCCTGCCCTTGGAACGCGACCTTTTTTGATCCACATCCTCTCAGGGATCGTTTACTTACCTGCAGTTTGTCCCTATTTAGCAAAATCGTCCTGTATACCTTACTTTATTTCTTCGTTGTATCTGTTTCGAGTAGTGCAGCCAATGTGGTTCAAAAAGGGCCGTCACTGGACATACAGCAAATGATATTGGAGTCATATGTCTTCGTTACTCTGTGTATTTTCTAACATGTTGTGAATGGGCTGTGTAGTAATAAATTCCACCAATAGAGACAGTAAGGTCGACCTTCTGATACATATCTCACAACTAATTAACACTTCGCACAAGCTCGAAACTTGATTCACAGACATTAGAAGTAAACAGCACTTGTTTCGAGGTTTTCACAGTCCCGTACGCAATATTGGTGCAGTTTGGACTAGCTTCCTACATAGATTTCCCTAACACTGTTTAAGGTAAGTGTGGTTGATCCTGTTTCTTTGAATTAGTACATTTCTCAAATACTTCAACGAAAAAACCGTATAGCCTACTGGAACTTACCAGTCGGCTGTCGTTATTAAATGGTAATATGAACTGTAAAGAATTAAAGCAAATGAAATAATATTTTCGCACATTGGCCATTCACAAAATACTTACCTCTTCGTTTCAGATCTGCGTATCTAAGAAAACCGAATTCAGTCCCAAAAAACCGTTTCTTCACACCTGCTCGTCATCCTAAGTTTACAAAGCCTCAAACATAGTGCTTACACGACTCAGAACCGATTACACACACACACACACACACACACACACACACACACAAGCACACGCACTTTGCCGTACCGACCGAGGTGCTCAAGACAATGGATTCTCATGTAGGAGGGCAGTGGATGATCTCCGTCCTGACATCAAGATTTATATTTCCTCTCGTTTCCCAAAAACGTTTAACTCAAATTCCGGGATGTTTACTTTGAATTGGACATGGACAGTTTCCTTCTCCATCCTACCCCACGTCGACTGAACGTTAAACTCATATCTTACTTCTTTCACATAGCCACCCCCCCCCCCCCCCCCCCAAAAGGCCTGTTCAGAGGGCCGGCGCTATGTGCGACAACACCACTCATCATTACCTGATGCTGTGGTCTGGCTGTAATGTGCCAAACATTTCTCGCAGATGTGGCAGGGGGACATAGAAGGCTTCAGGCACATGTCGCGAACGTTCTTTCCGTCTTCTACTGTCGTGTTCCTTACGCAGCGATATCGGACGGTCGTAGGCCCGATGTTTGCACTCACTGTTTCTGTAATGAGGTTCGCTGCAAGTTTTATGGGCTTCTTGGCACTGTCAGCCTGTATTTAAATAATTTATTAGGTGTGGCTTGATAATTTTTTATGACAAGAAGTATTCTGGTGGAATGTGTGCCGCTCGTAAACATAAACACTTTGGAAATAATGACGCACAATCGAAGTAGAATAAAACGCACTCTCGCACTGTGCACGTCTTGTAACATGCACCTTCAGCCTCAGACAACTGACTTATTAAATTATAAATTAGTTAAGTAGAACTACTAGACCTTGCTGTACGTGTCTTTCACCGCACACCACCACTGTCAGACTTATGATACACCCTCTTCTCAGGCCATTCCAGAGTCTCTTTCTCAAAAACTAGCCAGTCGATGGCCAGGAAAGGCAACGCTTCTTCATAACGACGTGCTCTGGACAGGGAATGTCAGACGAGAAAACGTATTTCTCAGTCGTTTCACGTCATCAGAGCACGCTCCCAACCCGTGATGACGACGCAATATGTGTCTTTAAGCGGAGTTTATCCCAGAGGGCACAGCTTTACAATTTCCATATACCAATTATTTGGCTAGAATAACAGTGTCCCAACAAACGACATTAACGTTCGAGATTTGACAGATTAGAACATAGGGCCAATTATCCAAAAACATTGCACATGGAACACATGTGATTGACCTTAAAATTTAGTTACAGAAATCTGAAATCATCAGGTGAAGGACACACAGCAAACTTCATTATTTATTTGTTATAAAGCTTAATATGTGTCATCGCAACTGGTTTCGGTTGACCAGTGACCACCTTCAGATCAGAATTTCACAGTAATTGGTATGTAAAACATCGGACAGTGACAACTACCACAGTTTAGTAACTAAGAGTAATTTTTGAAAATATCGAAAATATCACAAGGGTATATCTCTTGGTGTGTAAAACCAATAGGAGGCTCTCTGCAGCGATTTTTTGGTTCACTATAGTCGAGATAATCACCTGAGATATTCAGCAACTGTGTAGATGCGTAAGATAATTCTCAGTTTTGTTCTGTCCCAGTTGCACATGGCCGAGCGGTTCTAGGCGCTACAGTCTGGAAACGCGAGACCGCTACGGTCGCAGGTTCGAATCCTGCCTCGGGCATGGATGTGTGTGATGTCCTTAGGTTAGTTGGGTTTAAGTAGTTCTAAGTTCTAGGGGACTGATGACCTCAGAAGTTAAGTCCCATAGTGTCCAGAGCCATTTGAACAAATTTTGAACCAGTTGCACATTTCTAATTAGGTTACATACGTCGATCACTCTGTATCATTTTCAGATCCAAGCAGTTGCGTGAGCTATGTGTATGCGAGAAGAAAAGACGGGCTGCTGACGCAACTACTTAGATCCGAAGATGATCGCGAGAGATCGAAACATGTAATGTAGTTCAAACTGTGCAACCGAGACACAACAATAAATGAGAATTATCTCAGTTTTTTGGTTGTTCACACGTCTTACGCTCCAGTTGCTGTGGAAATATGACCTGAAGATGTTTTTTGGTCAACCGAAAGCGGTAATGATCGAGTTAGTATGGACTGATTGCGATAACGATTGTTAAAATGTTGTGGCCGGTTACGCTATATATATATATTTGAAGAAAACAGCCCAGCAAGCATGTAAATGTGTGAACACGGTGGCCGATGTGCGCATTTCTTAAGAGTGACTTCCGTCCCCCTTCGCGCGGCATGCTAACTGGCAAGCACCGTCTGGTGCGTCGTAGCTATCGCTGAGCGCACTGCGCCTGGCGGGTGCTCTCCTCGCTTGGATCGCGGCCCGCGGCCGCCTTGGCGCCAGTGTTTGTGTTGATTGCCCGAGGTGTGGGCGGCGTGGCGTGGCGTGGCGTGGCGTGGCGTGGCCTGCTGCTCGGCAGGGTCGCTGACCCGCCACCCGGGACGGCCCTCTTTGCACACATTCCCTCCCTCTGCCCCTCCCGCCGTACCTCCTGTAACTTAAGATATTCCTCGCAGACCTGCCGTCGATACCGAAACCGTTCTGTCGCGTCACAAAGTAAACGTCTGCATTGCGACCACCTCACATCAGAAGAAATAACATTTGGACACCGAAGAGACGGCCTAACACCGTGGAGGGGGAAGACGAGTAGGATAAGAATAATAATAAGAAAAAGTTACTATTGGAAATTAGGACCACGTATTAGAATATCAGCTCCACGCAGATTATTCCGTCCACGTATCTCTCACTTAACACCGGGGGAGGGTACTTGTTCACGATAACCTTGATTCATTTTAGTCGATATCGGACAGAGTCATGCTTGTAATAGTCCCTGTATGTCATTCAGCGTCACAGAAGTAGTGTTATCATCTTTAAATTACCGCTTAACGGAAGGTTGATTATCTTGAAGACTACAAGCAATGCGTCCATGCTGATCGTCTCGACTCTAATGAACTGAATACACAGTGAATCCAGCTTCACGTAGCACCTTGCTCCACTCTTGAATTTGTCCGTAAATGGCATGCAGGCCAAGCTCCAGATTTCGCAGTACGCTGCCCGTCAAATTCCCCTTACCCTAAACCATCTGTAGCGCCACGTCGTGTGCCACCTTATTGTGTAAAAGAAGGCATTATTTCCGCCGAGGCTGTTCTTTTCAACGGTTATTAGTCAATTTCGTCTATAAAACAGTTTTCTAGTGGATGAGCCTACGATAAGCTCTATACCTCATATGACATCCAAACAACCCCAACATCATATAAATGTGTGACGTATCACACAGGTGTTAAGTAAGTCAGCTCGAAACTGCATAGCCGGCCGCTGTGGCAGAGCGGTTCTAGGCGCTTCAGTCTAGAGCCGCGCGACCGCTAAGGTCGCAGGTTAGAATCCTGCCTCGGTCATGGATGTGTGTAATGTCCTTAGGTTAGTTAGGTTTAAGTAGTTCTAAGTTTTAGGGGACTGATGACCTCAGATGTTAAGTCCCATAGTGCTCAGAGCCATTTGAACCATTTGAAACTGCGTACTGCACGCAGCACACGTTCTGAAGAGCAACAGTCTCACCGTGCCCAGTTTGCACATCCCATTGCATTGGTCGATGGGCAACCCTAAATTTTTTAGCAGTTTGCTCGCTTGACGTCCGTATTCCTCTTCCGTTAGTTGCTGCTGTAGATGTACACTGCATATATACTTGCAGTTTAAGGCACAACGGGATGTCATGTTTCATTTATTCATCGGTTTGTCCACTTGTAAATTACTGTACCGGGTGGAAACAATAACTGGTGTAAGGAAAATCGAACAATTCAGTATAAGACACTAGTCGTCTATCAGCCGGGGAAACAGCCTCAGATTGGCCCACAAGAGCGCTACAGCGCGTTCCGCGCCACGCCAGGTTTTTAATATCCTCTCGTCCTCTTACGCTATCGGTTTAATCGTGCACTTACAAATTGTAAAACTGATGTTTCACAAATTTTACATCACAAATTAGTGAATTTTACAGGGTACTGTTAACAGTTCAATAGTTTTGTTACTTTGGATTTTTACTGCGAGACAACTGTGCTTGTAAGGGTTAAGTTTGGATCGAATTGGAAACGTAATCAGTTTTTCCACATATCGGTCAAAAGAATTTTTTCTTTCATTAACGTCGTGAGAAAGCTTACCTTACAAATGTTAACGACAGTCGTGTCATGATAGGGCGAGAGGATATTAAAAATTTCGCGCGGCGTGCATGTGCTATACCTACGAGCTTTTTGTTGGTCAATTTGACACCGTTTCCCGGTCTGACAGACCACAGGTGCCCTGTATCATATAGTTCGTCTCGATTCCCCTACATCACTGTGGAACTTCATGGCCGAACTGATCAATAGTGATTCAAATAAACATCGTTCTATGCATAACATTGTTAATATTTGTGCAGCTCTTCTTTCTCAGCTACTGCTTCAATTACATTTACCATATAGATGAGAACAATTATTACCCGTATTTTGCAACTGAATGTTCATTTATTGTTTTCAACTAGACGTTTTTGAGGTATTCGTATTAGCCATCACCAGTGGTCTGTAGAATAGTGAAAAACACCGTTGGATCACTACTTTTTTATATTAATGATGACCGCTTTCGGTCTGACTAGAAAGTTTTCTTCAAATCTAATACTGCAAAGTGCAGTTTGTCAGTAGTCGTATCAATGTAACCGTAGTTTTATATTACGACCGTAACAGTACTGACAAACTGCACTATACAGTACTATATCTGAAGATGTTATCCTAGTCAGATCGAAGGAGTTTATAATTAATAAAAAATAGTGAACCAGAATGTATTTTATTCAGTATAATAGTAGGGATTATTGTTTACTGAGACATGTCGTCAATTATGAAATACAGGATATACCAAAATCGTCTTCACAGCTTTTATGACGTATATTTCCGAAATAGGGATGGATAATGAGACGCGGTTTACGGTTGGTTGGTTTGTGGAAGGGGACCAAACAGTAAGGTCGTCGGTCCCTTTGGATTAGACAAGGATGGGGAAGAAAATGGGCCGTGCCCTTTCAAAGGAACCATCCCGGCATTTGCCTGAAGCGATTTAGGGAAATCAAGGTGACCGGTCGCGGGTTTGAACCGTCGTTCTCCCGAATGCGGCGGCTTACGGTATAATGTTCATACACACGTAAATGATATTAGATTTGTGGGGGGGCTTTTTGAAAGACGCTACCTACGAAATCAGGGCCTGCAGAAGCTGAGAACTCGCATCGGAACAGCAGCAGCACAGGCTAATGAAGACATGCTAGACGGACATGTGAGGAACTGGAATATCACTTGCAAGTAAATTTACCCTAGGGGTACACTTCGATTTTGATCACATCTGAATATGACGTAGTGCAGAGCAAAATACGAGACTCGCATTTTTTTAAATAGGTCCATACAGCCGTTAAGGGAGTGAAACACCCCTTTGAAAGAAAAAAAAGAAGAGTGTAATATTTCTGAATGAATGCCATTGAGACGGTAACAAATACAAAAGTGCACTTCTAGTAACAGTTTTGTCGTTTTTGATGTACCCAGATTTGTGAAAAAAATCATTTTTTTCCGAAATCCCCTATGCTTGGTACGCAAAATCAAAGTGCAGTCAGCATTTTTTTTACCCGAACAATTCTGCATTTCTCCATTACTGTACAGATTTACAATAATGCTACAACAGTAATCTACAAACAGTTTCCTATATAAAATAATTAAATCTGAAAATGTTGGAACTTGGAAAAGAAATGAATACAGCAAACGTAAAAAGAAAACAAAAATACAATACAAGATTAAAAGAGAAATAAAATTAAAAGGAAAACAATGCATGTAGAATATACGTTTAGAATATATTTATCTGGGAAATATTTAGTAAACAACCCAGCATGACAACTGGCACTGAAGCAAGCGGGCATATGTCGAGTACGTGTACAGCTATATGAAGATGTTTTACCTGATTTATGACAGATTTGGAATACCATTTCATCGTGTATGACTGAATTTGGTATGAACGATGCTATACGTCAGATATCGAAATGTAAAACAAAGTAGTGTGTGTAGTGAGGCGACGGGGGGGGGATCTGGGTGCACCGTTGTAACGTACATTAAAACCGATAGAACTTTTATTTGAAGTGTCTTTTTGTATCTGTTGCCTTTTAAACGTATTCATTCAGAAATACTTAAACCCATTTTTTTCAACGGAGTGTTTCACCTGCTTAACAGCCGTTCAGGCAGACATACAAAAATATTTCTCCCTTATTTTGCTCTACGTGGCAACATTATGAAAGTCGATCAAAATCGAAGCGTATCCTTTGGGTAGCTTTGCTTGTTAGATACCCAGCATGCTACAGATGGCGTACACGTTAAACCCTGCTAAACGGTTACTAGAACTTGAGGAGTGTGCGAGCATTATGAAGCAAACCGTACCTTTCTTCCAGTTCCCATTTGTGAAATATGCAAGTGAAGATAAAGTTGTGAAGATCAAAGTTGCAAAAAACATTTTCAGTTACGCTGTTTTTTTTTAGATATTGGGTTGAAAAACGTATGTCCTGGTAACAAAATGAATTTATCTTAGTATTTATAGTTAGGGTATTGTGATTTATCATTTACTTTTGTATTTGCTATTCGTCTCGTGTGTCCGCTGGCTAGTTGAGCACAATTTACAATTAACTGTATTTCACAATTAGACATTTTATTCGACATAACTTTGCTTGAAGTATACAGTACTTCACGTGGCTGCAAGGTTTGAGGTATCATGGGGGTTGTAAATGGTAATAATGGAGGAGGATGGTGTGAAGGGTGGGTGCGTGAATGGGTGGTGAACATGTCTTACAACAAAATATGTACAGTGATGACTCATAATACGAATAGGCAGAACATGTTTGGTTGAAAACAAGACAAATCTTCAGTTGTAGAGACGGATAATACTTGTTACCTAATGCTAAACATAGCTGTTCTATGCAAATAACTATTTTCAGCTGAAATTCCAAACGACGCGTTCTGGAGGACGATGGTTCAAACCCTGTCCGGCCATCCTGATTTAGGTATCTGTGATTTCCATAAATCGCTTCAGGCAAATGCCGGGATGGTTCCTGTGAAAGGCCATCCTTTCCTAATCCGTTGGGATCCATGACGTCGCTGTTTGGTCTCCTCCTCCAAATCAACCAAACAACCAACCGCATGAGTGTTGTAGATGGTGCCCCACGAACGATGGCTGCGCTGGGTACTTGCAGGCTGGCGCAATACTGTGACCTGCCACTCTCTTTTCGCACATTAATTGTGCTAGGTCCACTGTTCATTTCGCCGATGCAGTGTGACGGAAAACGGAAGTCGTCCCCAGTTATGACGGGCGCCGACTGGTCTTCGCAACAGGCCGACATCGCCCCTGCGTTCCGCGCACTACGCGAGTGGCCTCCCCGTTCGGTTCCGTGTTCGCAAATTAAACTTCGGCCATTACTCGGGCGTAAAACTGGTCCCCCAAGTTTCAGCGAGGGCCAAAGCGAAGTCGTGTCGTTGCCTTTCTGAAACATCCGCGCCGCCGGCCGCCGGCCGCCGGCCACCGGTGCTGACAAAGGGGTCGCGGTATGGCGGCAGCTGGCGGCGTGTTTTATTGGCGACCCCGTCGGGCGTCACAATGGCGCCCACGTAGCGCCGCTGCAGCAGTTACATGCTCGCCGTTCCACATGTGCCTGCTGCCTGCTGCTCTGGACCACTTTGTTACAGCTGCTGGTCGCATTTGTTGTATTCACGACCCTCCTTCCTTCCTCTCTCTCTCTCTCTCTCTCTCTCTCTCTCTCTCTCTCCCTTTCACACACACACACACACACACACTTCGTTCCTATCTGCTACTAGTACTAATACTAAATTTGGATGATATGACAAAACATGCACAGTGTTCAATTACAAAATATTTGCAAGATCTGTATGTACTTTATCGAAAAAGAATATAATCACTCTTTGAATGATACCACATGTACGGTATGTAAACGTTGGTAAAAGGTTAACTGCAGTATAAAAATCAACTACGCCATTATTTTTTTTAAATGCTGAAACTCTTGCCCATATTTGGCCAGGCAGAGTTGAGTAACTTGCAGATTCACATAGAACTAGGCACGTGGTTCTTAACGACGTCAACAGGTGTAAAAGTAATTTCTGTAGTACCCCAAGTAAAAACCTTTAGGACCGTTATTATTTATGATATTATATATATGTAATGGACAACCTCGTAAGCTTCAGGAGGCTATTCGCAGATGAAGAATTGTATGTAGAAAGGTAGCGATGCCGTAAGACTGTAGCGAATTGAAGCAACAGCTGCAGAGGATCATTGATTGGTGCATTTGAACCTGAACTTAAATAAATGTAATGCATTACGCATAAATAGGTGATGGTATACGCTACTGTTCGATTACACTGTTGGCAACAGTAACTGCCGTAAAATACTTAGGAGTAACCATCCGAAGCGGCGTATAATCGAATGTCGACGTAAGTCAAACTTGTAGTCCGTGGTTCTGTACATGTTCATCAGTACCCTGCAGTTGACACTTAAGTGCCTGTCCGTTCATTGAATCACTTTCACACATTCTAGCAGCGCAGGGAAAACGAACACTTCAGCCTTTCCGTGAGAGCTCTGATATCTCCTGTTGTATTGCGATTATAATTTTCCAAGATGCTACTCCAGGCGGGTGTAAAAATGAATGTGCGCAGCGGAAATATTGAACGCGAAAATGAAGATTTGACCCTGTTTGACTATCTTAGGATCTCTTAATGGTGATTACCTCCTTCTTGGTCTTTAACATAAAATTACAACATTAACATAAATGAATGATTAAAGGAACTAGTAACTACCAAATGATAAATGTTGTTTCCGCTTATATATTTATTATAGATTAAAACCCCTTTATATTACAAATGTTTATATACCAATGTCCAATGGACATAAAGAGATATAAATGAATTTCCTAACTAATACTATTGATCAATTGCCCAAATCTGCTCCTTTTATGGCTACGCGACCAAATATAAATAACGCGAGACGACTGACATCATCTACGTACCAAACACCAGATCATCTTCAGTGGTGTGCAACCCCAATGGAAATAAAATTTACGTGATCACAGCTGTTTAGCTTTATAGCCCTAATAAGCCGAAGCCGTTAGCAACGTCACCCTATGTACTGCGTCCGGTGCGTCGGAGTGATGGTTCTCATACACGTCTGCGACAATGGAAGGACCCCAGCCACAAAATAAAACTCTTTCAAACACTAGGACGGCAGAAGGCGGTCCTCTGTTAATACCTAATGCTGTCTTCTCCTCTCTGTGTTCTACAGACAAGAAACATGAACTCCCAGCTACAAGGACGGAATTCAGATAACGTCTCTACGTGAGTATAGACAGAACAAGTGCTCTCAATCACTGAACGACGAGTCCCTACTCGGAGGCGAACTCCAGAATCGAATAAGTTCGCAACAGTACAGTGCCTAACAGTTCTAACTATAAAATCTCCTGAGAGCAAAGACAGCAAGACCGTCTGTACCAACAAAAGCTGATGCTGAGCGACCATCAAACCCGTGCGCTCAAAACGGAAGACCTCTTCTCTCCACCGCTGGCTTACCAGCAAAACTCTGCTTCCCTCCCTCGTAAAGGCAGAAGGCCAATCTTGTTCTCGAAATACGGAATATTCTCCCTCTCTACACATTCTTCCGACCGTCGATTAACCATATTCTAGTTTTGTCGTCCAGCGCGGAAAGTTTGCGAAGAAATACCTATACTCATACAATGGCACGGTTCTCAGAGTAAAAATCCTCGGAAATAACCCAGCATGCGATTTCCGAGGTAAGGCTTCCTCGTTCCTCTCTTCTGCGTCCAAGATTTTCAGCGTTTCCGATGTATTATCCGGTTATCCTTCCGGCCCCCGCTACAACACCGGCGGCCGTCGCTGTATTGTGCTTCCGCGCTCAGGTGCCCAGACCGTCCGTCTTGGCACTTCCTGTGTGAAGCAGGACCAACACACCTGTGTGGGCTTTTCCACCCAGGGCTTGAGTTACGTCTGCCGTTTAGTTTCCACTGACGTTCCAGCCTCTACTAGTATAGGCAATCATTCATTACGCCGTTTTGATAATAAAGATACTCCGTCACCTTTCATGCAATAAGCGTTAACTACTATTTACAAGGTGTACGTGACAATGTCAGTCTTCTTTAAATATTCATATATACGATATACAACCTATCAAATGATACCTAATTCATGTTGTAAATCACGGCAAAGTATGTAGATGAGTGCTTGTAAGGTGCGAAATTATAGCCACCTTACAGTTTCTCCCTGTTGAGGCGGGCGTCAATAAAATATTTTCTAATTCGAAGGAGAAAGTTGTGAAAATATCGCGTCGCAGCCAAAAATGCCTTTGTTTTAATGATCGAAATCCCAGCTCGTCTATCATATCCGTGACATTCTCTCCCCTATTTCGTTATAATACAAAACGAGCTGTCCTTCTCTGAACTATTGCGACGTCTTTCGTATATCATTCCTGGTAAGGATCACATTTTTCACATCAATACTCTAGCAGAGGAAGGACAAGCGTGGTGTAGGCAGTCTCTTCGTTGCATTTATTGCATCTTCTAAGTGTTCTGCCAGTAAAACGCAGTCATTGTCTCGTCTTCCCCACAACGTAATCGAAGTGTTCACTGCAGGTGAAGTTGTTAATAATAATTATCCCTAGGTATTTAGTTGAATCGACAACTTTCAAATTTTTATGATTTATCGCGTAATCAAAATTTAACACATTCCATTTAGTACTCATGTGGTTGACCTCACACTTTTCATTATTTAGGGCCAAGTGCCACTTTCCACATCATAGAGATGTCTTCTCTAAATCATTTTGCAATTGGTTTTGATCTTCTGTTGACTTTACATGACGGTAAATGACAGCATCATCTGAAAACAGTTTATGATGGCTGTCAGATTATGTCCTAAATCACTGATATAGATTAGGAACAGCAGAGACCTTACAACACTCCCTTGGGGAACACCAGTACCACTTCTGTTTTACTTGATGATTGTTCGTGATTAATACGAACTGTGACCTTTCCGACAGGGAATATGAATTCCAGTCGCACAAATGAGATAGACCGTTGCGTTTGTGATAGTTCATAATGTTCGAACAGAGTATGTGTTCCAAAATCGTACTGCAAATCGACGCAGTATTTTGGTCTGTAATTGAGCGGATTACTCCAATTTTCATTTTTGTGTTTTGGTGAGACTTGAGCAACTTTTCAGCCTTTATAGTAAAAGCAGATATCAGATTTTAAATGTGAACGTTTTTTATTAGACTTTACTATGACTGTTATTGATATCGAATGAAACAACAAATTTTCTGTTAACAGATATTATTTATTTATTTATTCCCACGACGCGGTTCGGAGATTTAAACGTCCCTCGTCAGGTGGAAAAGTAGATTAATATGGTATGTATGTTTTGTGTTACGACTCTGGATATAACTTTGGCACGGCTCATTGTTGGTCGAGGTCTCTGAATGAAAGGATGAACGAAAATATAAATATGAAAATAAATAAATAATGAGCCATATGCTGAAACAGCATCTTTTTTTCGTATTAAATAGTACCACAGATTACAACCAGAGTCGTAACACAACACACAAACATAAATCCACATGTTGATGGAGGTATAAACCTCGGAAGCGCGTCATGGAAATAAATAAACAGTTATTGGTTAGAATAAACTTTTTGTTTCATTAGATACCTGGCTGATACTGTTTGGGGGAATTTTAAGGAAATGTAATTCATCCACGAAAGAAGTAGCTCAGAAAAAGTGTGTTCGACCGATTCTTAAGTGTTTTTCATGAATATACATTCTTTACCAGGAAGTATTAATAGGAGAGTCCTTTAGTCGGCTCAAGAAACTCTAGTGCGTTGTATTTCACGGAAAAGTTTACTATTAAAATGCGGCGAGTACGTTCTAGGAAGAGTCATGTAACGCATTACTTCCTCTCACGCACCTCGCAAAATGACCACAAAGAGAAAATCAGAGGAGTTAAGAGCTCATGCAGAGGTTTGCCGACAGTCATTCTTCTCACGCGTGTTTCGGTGATTGAACAGGGAAGCGGAGAAAAGACAGTGGTACGAGAAATGCTGTTCGCCGCACACCATAAGGTAGCGCCTGCGGAGTATAGATGTACATGTAGATGCAGATATGCGCTAGCGAGGTTGTGTTGGGCGAGACACCGGCTCAGCGTTTGGGAGTAAGGCAGTTCAAATACCTTTCCGCCCATCAGTATTAAATCGTACACAACGACATTTTAGAACCTGGAAGTCCATTTGGAGGAACTTCGGTTTCATCATATTCATGTGACCTTTCATACTGTACATATTGTACTTGTCGTTTAAACAACTTCTCATAAAACGTTTTAGAAAATATCCAACAGTGTAATACCTAATAAATCTCTGCATTTAGCGCTAAGTTCTGTAACTGGTAATGCAAAGGATATTGTGTTACAAATAACGTAAAGTAACATAAGGAAATTTTATTACACCAGTGTTGCACGAGAAGCAGCTGAATGGAAGGGTTATATACAGAGTTGTTACGGGGAAGCTGTTGATTATATTTGAAATCAGAAATACCAGTAAAAACCTCAAACTTTAGGGGTGAAATATGCATATCAGTTTCGAAGCCTAAGTGTACTCTAGGTGATCAAAAGTACCCGAGAAGTTCTGTGTAATGCGGAATTGACCATTAGGTGCTGCGAGAGCTGAACCTCCAGTTTAAATGGAGGAGGGGAATATCGTGTTGTCAGTAGAGCAGCAGTAACACCAGAATGGGACGGTCGGGAGAGGTCAGTGACTGCGCACGTCAGCTGAGTAACAGACACACCGGGGCCATTTCATCCTTTCCAGAGCTGCCCAACTCGACTGTTGGTGATGCGGTTGTGAAGTGGAAACGCGAAGGAACGATCACAGTTGAACCAAGATCAGGCGGACCTCATGTACAGACGAAGAGGGGCCATCGAGCATTCTGGAGGGTGATTGTAAAGAAACTCACGAAATTAGCGCAAGGACTCACTCGTGAGTATGAAAATGCCAACAGCAGGCCAGCTAGCACAACGAACTGTGCCTAAGGAGTTAAAAAGAGTGGGGTCGTGCAGCGTCTCATAACCCACACATTTCTGCAGTCAGTGTTATGCGACGCTGCAGGTGGTGAAAAGAGCGACAGTGGACTGGAAACGAGTGATTTGCACCGTTGAATCCCTCAATACCGTGTGGGAGAATTTGGGTTTGGCGAATGCCCGGAGAACGTTACCTGCCATCGTGTATAGCGCCACCGGTGAAGGTGGGTGTGCTTCACTAGGCTACGGTGTGGTCCCCGTGTAGCGCTTAAGAAAACGCTAAATGCTGAAGGGTATTAACACATGTTACAGCATTGTTCTGCAGACGAGCAGTTCGGAGACGACGACTGCGTCAGTTTGATAATGCAGTTTGCCATAAAGCAGCATCCGTGAGGCAATGGTTTGTGGACAATAACATTCCAAAAATGGACTGGTGTGTCTGTGATCCTGACCTGATCTTAGTGGAACATCTTCGGGATGTTCACTCCAGAGTCCTGGTCTAATACCGCTACCTTCTCTGGTTTCGGCTCTTGTGGAGAACTGCGCTAATAGGTATGCGTCCGGATGCTTTTGATCGCATGGTATATGTGTCTACAGTTAAAATTTGGAAGTATGATACTTGTTACCTAGAATGTCACATTAATTTTAGGAACTGAGCTGATAGAAATTTACACACATTCTCTTGTTAGGTACAACAGACTTGTCAGTAACTCTTTCTTTAATGTAATTTGTACATGTTTAATTATGAAGATTCCATAACTGCTTGAGATAAGATTAACTACGGAAATATTTTGCACAGAAATTCAAATGGCCGGCCGGGGTGGCCGAGCGGTTCTAGGCGCTACAGTCTGGAACCGCGCGACCGCTACGGTCGCAGGTTCGAATCCTGCCTCGGGCATGGGTGTGAGTGATGTCCTTAGGTTAGTTAGGTTTAAGTTGTTCTAAGTGCTCAGAGCCATTTGAACCATTTTGAAGTCTAATGTGTGTTGTCGCCCCACCACTTTGTGCGATTGATACTTGTTAGTTTCTGAACTGTGTAAATCGCACTGAGCTTCATGTATTGGCTTCAAATGATGGCATAGCTTAGTAAAAAGCGGTAGACGAGCCAAGTATATATAGAAAGAATATTTCATTGTAATAAATGTCTTAATATTGCCCGAGTAGAATAAAACTAGCAGGTGCAGGTGACATTTGTGTGAATTATGGGGTAAAAACTGGATACTCATACCGTATCATTGCTTCTTTTGCTATGTTCATCCGGCGTTTCGACGCTTCTTCTTTCAGGGTAGATTCGCCTGAGTTTAGCGGAGTAGACCCTGGAAGACAACTAACACTGAGATTGAAATCTCTGGAAATGACAGGAGAGGACGCAGTGATGCGGAACCAAAACCCAGAAAGTCTTCTGAGATTTCACAACAACCCGAACACGTTCGATTTTACACTTGATAATATATTGAAGAGTATGATTTTAATATTTCTGAAAGACGCTCGCGTCTGTTACTTCTTTCATTTGCTGTATTTTTCGTTTCTTGCTTCCAGGTGAGTACCTCAGCAGATACGATTTAAGCCGTGAGGACCCTAACCCGAGGGCCGTCCCATGTAAGTACTATAAAATCATATGATTTTTCCTTGCGCAGTTCGTTTAGCTCGTAAAGACTGAGGACGAATTCTACAGTCGACTTGCTGCGTCGTTCATTACCTGTTCGTCTTCGTAACGTCTGTTTCCTCTTCTAATGTCACCTGTTTAACTGACTGGATGTGGGTTCATTGATCGTTCTACCACGCCGCGGAAAAAAAGAGCGCTCTGGTTGTTTTTTTGCCAAGACTGCATCACAGTATAGCGCGAATCAGTTGCAGAATTCTTTTTTGCAGAAAGTAAACACGACGTTATTTTGCCATGCATGGAAGGTCGGTCTGGACTTGGCGGTTTTTCTGTGGCGCCAGTCCTCCTCGGCGTTATGAGTAGGTACGTTAACTAATTATGGCGCCAGCTCTCGCGGCGAGCGCCGTAATCCCCGCTGGTGGCGCATTAATAAAACAGAATAGCGCGGCTGAGCTCCGGGGCCGGCAAACCCTGCAGCTATGCTCTGCTCGCCGCCATTAGAGTAAAAAATCCCTCCGCTAATGAGAAGACCGATACTGTTGGCCGTTTATCGAGCGTGTGAAGCAGCGCAGCCCTCGGAACGACCGGGACTTCCAATTTCGCTCGCATTTTGCATAGTTGCTATTCATTGTTCGAGATTTTTCTCGAGCGATTGCTCTTTGTGGTTTCCTTTCCTCGTATTGCCTTTTGTCATTAAGTATTACAGCTGAGAGAAAACGCTTAATTTTTGTCACTAAACTGACGATTGTTATTGTCACGTGGGTAATTGAAACTTTATACTGGCTTGTGGGAAATTTGGAACAACAACAATGTTACATCCTATTTGTACATTTATTTCAAGGGGGAAATTTGTATCGTATAAGATCAGCGGCTTAACGGAAAAGAGACGAAATTCGAGTGGAAAACATGGTTACGGTTTCTTAAGTGTCACAAAAAAATCTGCCTCCATTCTAATGACCGCCTACAGTCAATAGTGAAGGGTACGCCGAACTAATATGTGCGACTGTGTGGCTTAATCTTTTCCAGTTCTATTCTCAGTAACCACCATATATTCTATTCTTTGTTATTATCTCTTCACTGCAATTAAGTTGGACTCAAGACAATTGTTTCTCAGTTCTTCTTTATTGTAACCAACGAACTTTGCTACAAAAACATCGCCTTATTCGGAAAAATGCCATTTATGTCTCCTAAAGACTTCTGTACACTTTCTAGCGTGTTAAAATGTTGAGAATGCGGTCTCAGTTTGTTCGGTTTTTACAGATCATGAAGAATGTGTAACAATGTGATCGTTCATCGTTTTGCAGGCCTCATAAATACTTGTTGTGAGTGCCTTACAGTCATTGAGTCAGATCACCGAAGTTAAGCACCTTCGGCCGTGGCCAGTACTTGCGTGGGTGACCGTCCGGGTACACCACGTCCTCTTGCCAATTTTCCTTTTGCTTTTACGACAGAGGGGACAGGAGGGGCGGTAGCTGGTGACCAGCCCTTGCGCCAATGTCCTGGATTAAATTCCAGATCTCTCCGCAGTGTCTGTTGATACTGCTCCGTCCTTAGGATACATAAAGTTTTGACAAGGAACTCATGACCGGAAATGTACCTTTTGGATATGAAATAAATTTGAAGATGTGACCACTTTGAAAACTCCCGCCTCACGGCATGCACTGAAACTGAGAGAAGGACGGCGTCGTCAGTTCCTGTCGTAATTATGACACCACAAACCATTTTCGTCCGGCTACAACAGCGGCTGCGAGATACTAGTATGTTCGCATCTAGGGCGGTTCAGTGTCGTGATCCACGGGCGCACCGCACTCTCGACTTTGAAGAGGACGCCCTTCGTCACGGAGACGAGAACACGACAACGTGTACTCGAAACATGGCCCATGCCATGAAATCTTGGTGAGCACAGCTGCCAGAGCTCATTTCCTCTGCTGTGTGCGGACGGTGAAGCGTGTAAAAATCCGCTCTCAATTTGCAATATTGCAGATATTAATTTCAAATGGGATTGCTTTTAAGTGTAAACCACTTGATATGCAATGTAGATAAAGTTCAGTAGAGAGGTGTCTTCACACATATTATTAATTATTTACTTAACTTGCAGATTGCGTGAATCTGTAGGGGCGGCGGTAATGGCGTAGTCATAATACGTTAGGTCCTGGTTTGTTGAAATGACCCGGCAGAAGCTTGATGTTTTATTTCCATTTAACATTTTCCAATTCACAGTCACAAACCCTGCCCGAAATCACAAGGAAAACATAAACTCGGAACATTAAAAGTTAAGAAGAGATCCATTGTCTTTCTAATAACCACAATTCAAAGATCTTCACATTATATTCACTCTCTCAGATGCGGAACGAGTCTTACGCAATTGGCACCAAGCAAGATTAGCATGTACCTCGCGGATTGTTCTGGAAGCTTTCAGAAAGTTCTATAGATGAAATTACTATTTCGGAACCTTCCGTTTTTAAGTTTTATATTTTCAGTTCAAATTTCTATTTCCCAAATGTAATTCTCTTACAGATTTGTGAAATTAAGAGCTAAAGACAGTTCTGTAAAATTACAGTAAATATATCGAAACTTTGTGTTAAGTCGATACCTTAATCGTAAGTCGATTGTACAACACGAACAGTACAGAACAGAGACTTGAATAACTTAAAAACGTAAGAATAAGTGATAATATTCTGTTTTATATGCTTTTACTTGTATGTTGCAAAGTTTCACCCGTGTACTAAGAAGCATTATAAATGTCCAAACCCATGATTTAAATGATTTAAAAAATGAAAATAAATTCAAATACGGCATAAGATCGGGTGGCATCGTATATTTCTTTTTTGGAGAACCGACAGGGCTTGATTTATTACAAGCGGGAGATGTAGTGATCCAAACGTCAAACTTATTTTACATCCAAACGGTGCCTTTCCGAACATGGGTTTCGTAGCGAAACTTTATCTACTGTGTCCCCCCTATACCCCAATATAAGAAGTGTAAAAACTTTTTATACACGAGTATGTGTTTACTTATAAATGCAATACTTGTCTGGTTCATACTGTTTCGTTGTCGACACATTTTTGTATTCGGTTTGTTGTGACCTCCCAGCAACCTCCCCCCCCCCCCCCTCCACCCCTGCGGACCCCTGTAGAGAATCACAACCTGCCAGCTGCCGAGACGAGGGCAGTCTAGCGCGGGCGCCCGACTCCTTTGTGAGCGAGAAGGAGCGTCACCACACCATAGCGTGCAGCACTGGGCCGCGGCAGCTGCTCGCTCCCTGTTTGGCCGAGCCTTAAATATATTCACTAATGGTCGTCACCAAAGCGTCAGTCTGCTTCCTATTTTCATGGGCAGTTGCATCAATCCGCATGATGGAATGTAGGCAGGTCACCATTCCGGCCGTTGTCTTCTGTATCGGGGAGACTACTTTAATGAAAAGAGTCGGGCGGTTGCCCGCCTGTCGTGACGTAGGTGGTACAACACGAGGCCGCCTTGTAAGGAGCGGTCCGCACCCGACTGCGCCTCCCGATACGGCGGTCGACCCGCAGCTGCTCAGTCGATGCCCATTACGGAACTCAGCCGTCCTACACTACGCTGCAGTGGCTGTGCAGTATATCTCTCGTGTCCACCTGCTCCAAGTTCAGCGTTGCACTTGCCTTACATCTCATTACTATTCGCTTTACGTAGTACGAATCAAACTTTCTCTCCAGGGGTTTGTTTTCCCTTTCTTATCTTGTGTGCGTCGGTTTTGTCACCTATATTTGAAGTTAAATTCATGGATAGAATGGTAAAGCGGTCATTAATCCGGAGGACGATGCTTTACTAGTCGTGGCTATTGAAGACGATATGCCTTTGCCTTCCTCCGACCTTCGAACTGACGTACCCAGCGCGTTAAAGGGGAGGAAGGGGGGGGGGCTAAAGTTCAACATGAACTTCGAACTACGGTGCCACTTAGCATTTTCTTACTTTAACAAGCACTTCTTGCAGTTAAAGAACTGATAAGTGATAGAAATCATAAGACTGATGGGGTACAAAACTGAGACCTTTCGATGTATGGTTTAGCAGTTTTCCACTGACGTACATGAAACCGAAGCGATAATTATATTATTTAGATGGTGAATTTGAAACAACGCTTATTGGTGAGAATCTTGAAGTTAATGAACTGTTATTCATGTGAGAGTGGCCTAAACTATCTTCCATTTTTTAGAAATAGAAATGAATTTTTGATGGTATAGTGCTTGACATGGTCAGTAAAGTGGATAAGCGATCTTAAATGTCAATATATCCTTTATATGTCTATATCGCGAGTCTGGAAAGTTATGTGACCGGTTTCAACGGTGCTAGCACATTAGTTCTAATGACTCATTGATTGTACAACGTTGTACACACCGTAACTATATTTCATGATCTGAATATGATTGTTAGCACAATCGAAATAGGTCATACAATTTTATAAATTCGCGATCACACGAAAAGATATAGATATTCGTTTTTCCCACGTGCTACTCGAGACAGAAACGATCGAGAACGAGTCTGGAAGTTGTTCTGTCAACAATGTGCCGAATAATTTTGTGTGAATTGCAGAGTAGTGATGTAGATGTACATGTAGTACTGAAAGCGTTATGCGACTTCCAGCGAGCGAGGTGGCGCAGTGGTTAGCACACTGGACTCCCATGCAGGCGGATGACGGTTCAAACCCTCGTCGGGCCATCCTGATTTAGCTTTCTCCGTCCTTTCTTAATCCGATGGGACCGATGACCTCACTGTTGGTTCCCCTCCCCTCACCCCCCCCCCCTCCTCCTCCAGATCAACCAACCAACCATTACGTCTTCTTTGTTCACATAGTTACTGTTAAAGCTCCTTCTGGCCAAATGATTTGCCGTCTTAGGAAATAACTAGGGAGTCTGGAGGCGCCAGGTCAGGACCTCTGTATCCAAAGGTAAAGAGAGATCGTTGTTCGAACTACTGCAGCAGAGCAGTTCCTGAGTATTGCTCTTAGTCTAAGAATCTTAACACTCGTAGAAGATACAGAGAAAATCCAACAAAGTCCGGCGCGTTTACCACGCGTTAGTTAAGTAAGTTCGAGAGCGCTACGATCGTGCTCATTAACGTCCAGTAGCAGACGTTGCAAGAGAGGCGTTGTGCCCAGGATTGCTGCTAACACTGCGAAAGGATGTACTCCAAGAAGAGTCTGGTAAAATATTACTTCCTCCCACATAAGTTTCCTCAAATTCCAGTCATACCGATAGTCGTTCTTCTCGCCCACAATGCACGAATGGAATAAGAAAGTGCCGAAATAACAATTGCCGATGTAGTACCCTCTGTGACACACACCGTAACGTGGTTTTACAGGGTAGGTGTAGATGCCTATTTGCAGAGTAGGCGTCGGTGTATATTTACTGAGAGGATGTACATGTAAATTTACGGAGTAAGTGTAGGTCTAGATTTGTGGAGCAGGTGTAAATGTAGATTTTCTGGGCCTCGTGGAAGCGAGCATTTTCGTGCTGGAAGCTGACGCCCTTCCTCTTCCGAAACTCTCGATTGAGTTGGTTGAGCGATAATACCTTTCATCGTTTCTTTTCCATCCAGGAGCCGTAAGTTGACTAATAATCCACCTTTCCGTCCCAAAACCCAGTTTCCGTGACTTTGCTAGCAGACTGTATTTGTTTGAATTTTAATGGCTTGGGCAAAGAGGAAAGCGATCGCTCATCTGACTGGTTTGGTTTCAGGCGTGAAGTTGAACATCCACGTGACGTCAGCCGTAACACTTGAAATAATAATTGCTGCCATTCATGATTCTCAGAACCCATATTGTGCACACCTTCCGTCCTGCCTTCCTACAAACAGCTTTCCAAGAAACCTCAGGGGGTGTATAAAAAGGTCATCGACATTGACTTGACTACTCTGTTGGAAATTGACAATGTCCCATAAAAAAAATTATTGGCAAAATTTACTGCGATCAGCTGTCAAATACCACAACCTTTTACAGCAGCATTCGGAAATCCTAAACTATTGACAGATGGCATACGTTTATCAAGAGCCTAGTCGTGACTCCCAACTGTAAGCAAGCAGCTGGTTGTCCCAAGCCAAAGAATTTCTGCCACTAGCAACCGAATTCAGTAATTACACGTTTTGTATCTAGTAGAGCTCTGTGGTCGTCTACGAAATCCCAATCATGAAAAGTCTGGTTGCGGAACAGCCAATTACATTCAATAGTCGCAATTCGGAGAAGAAGACGAAATATTCATCCACCGTCACAGAATCGTCGTTCTTTAATAGTGCCACATTAGTTCGAGTGACGCATTTTGCATTTCTGAAGGAGGTGCTGTCACGATGTCTCTTCTAATTTTTTTCGTCCAGTCAGCTGCTTCTGTGCTTCAGCTGTCGGTTATAAAATCTGATAACATTCTTTCGGTATGAGCAACACTGTGGAGATCTTTGGGTGCGTTATGTGTATAGTTTAATTCAAGGTACTCTATTATTTTAGTATTACTTTCTATTTTGACAGCTGATTTTTGTTATGTTCTGCGTAAGTACCTGTTTTTCGTAATATCTGTCCGCGGGTTACACCACATCCTTCTTCTTTTTACGTCGTGTAGCTGACAGATTGCCTGGTGAACCGACAAGGGCATTTTCCTAACGACTTTCCCTCCTCCTCTACAAAAAGTGCAAGTTTGTTACAAGCTTGCCGCGCCACTGACACTGGAAACGAGTGACAGTTCGCCTGACGACCCTCGGCTACGCAACCCGCGCAGCTAAGGTGTTGCTCCCGGCACCTTCCATGCAGGCGCCCCGAGTAATCTGATACAGCATGGATTGAACATTGCACTTTACGTTTGTGTGTACATGAAGTATTCATGAGCAACAAGTGCTAAAACTACTATTGCTTCTCGTAGTTTACACCGAAGACCTCGTACGCGGACGTACTGCTAAATGTGTAAATGTTGCCAACGGAACAGCTTTGCTTCTGTGATCCTGTACTTTACAATAGCAGTATGAAGGCGAGAGACAAACAGAAAAAAATTCACTGAAATATCGGCAGTTTTAATGGTTTTGTCGCGAAATATCTAGGTACAATACAATTGTTTTGTCGCAGTGAAAAATTAATTAATTCACTAGTAAAAACATTTCTTTACATTTTCACGTGCTATTTTTACTTCTAACGTAGAATTAATTATTGACGTTATTGCAGCGAAGACATTCTAGAAATGTAATAACGTATGTTTCGGTGTAAACTTAAACATTTTGGAAAACACAATTAAGCGAGGGACTCGTAGTTTTGTAGGAGCTGTCGCATCCTTTGACGAGGACTACAGTAGAGACTCTTGCAAAGTGAAGTAAGGGACCTATGAAGTATTCGTCCAACCATGGAAATTTGGGGAAAGGTCTTATGGGACCAAACTGTTGAAGTCATCGGTCCCTAAGCTTACACACTACTTAATCTAACTGAAACTAACTCGCGCTAAGGACGACACACACACCCATGCCCGAGGGAGGACTCGAAGCTCCAACGGGGGAAGCCGCGCGTCCAACCATGTGCCTAAACTGAAATAAGACTTCGTACGATCATCATTTCGGTTGCGCTCTCAGCATTGTACGGCTGAGACTCTGGCGAAGCTCAGTGTTTTAATTCCTGGTTGTCTGCTACGTCCAGTGACGGTTGATTAGTGTGTCTGCGAAAACGGTTTGTTAGTGCAAAGGTGACCAGATGAGAATTGGTAACGAATTTACGCCATAGGAATTGTCTCTGCTGATCACTAAAGCAGCTTAGAAGCTAGGGAAAGTACCATGGTGACTGCAAGATACAGATTAACCAGAGTTATCATGTCTCTGAGCTAAAATGGAAGTGAGTTGTTAGTTACGGAAAGAATAAGTGCACCGTATAATCAGTTCAGTTCCCATAACTGGTGAACTTACTAGCGAGGGATCATTTGGTTCCACAACTCCCTCCTTAGTTTATCACTGGAGACATTAATATTTGAGCTTCTTACAAGTTGATGAGCCTGCGTCTTGCGGTTTTCTCCCCGGCTATCTCCTTCTCGTACCGCTTAGCTAATAGCGACATTTCCAGGAAAATAATGAGAACACTCTTAGAGAGTTTTCCAACTAACTAAAAATGAATTGTGGAAAAAAGACATATTGAGTGAATGAAATATTAACATTTCCCATTATATTTTGAGCAGGTAGTGCCCCACAGCTCGTAGAAATTTAGAGAAAAGATCATGTTTCAAAACTGCCAATAGATACTGAGTTTCGATGACCACATCACCTACAGGCACCATAAAATTATTTACAACACTCTATGTGGTAGCGTTCGTACTGTTACGTAGAAAAAATGTAAAAAAGTGTCCAGGGTCACAGCCGTTGGTATTAAAATGAGTCGTATCATCAACAGTAAAATCAACTGACACGGCTCAGCCTTCATCGTACACTGTCATCATCAGGTTCCATCCGTTTGTGTGGAGTGCACAGTACATACAGTGTGGTGACAAAAGCCATGAGATAGCGATATGCGGGTATAGAGATGGCGGTAGTATCGCCTACGAAAGGTATAAAAGGGCAGTGCGCTGGTCGAGCTGTCATCTGTACTCAGGTGATTCGTGTGAAAAGGCTTCCGACGTGGTTATGGTCGCATGACGGGAATAACAGATTTTGAAAGCGGAATGGTAGGTGGAGCTCGATCCATTTAACATTCCCTTTAGGAAATCGTATGGGAATTCAGTATTCCAAGATTCACAGTGTTAACAGTGTGCCGAGAATTCCATATTTCAGGCATTACTTCTCAGCATGGACAACGCAGCGCTCCACTGCATCCACTTAACGACGGAGAGCAACGGCTTTTGCGCAGACTTGTCAGTGCTAACATACAGGCAAAACTGCATGAAAGAACCGCAGAAAGCAATGTGGGGCGAAGGACGAACGTATCCGTTAGGCCAGTGTGGCGAAATTTGGCGTTAAGGGGCTATGGCAGCAGAGGACCGATGCAAGTGCCTTTGCTAGCAGCACCACATCGCCTGTAGCCTTATCAGTTGGACTCGAGACGACTGAAAAACTGTGGTCTGATCAGATGAGTCCCGATTTTAGTTGGCAAGAGCTGATGGCAGGGATTTGATTGTGGTATAGACGCCACGAAACCATGGTCCCAAGTTGTCAACAAGGCACTATGCAATCTGGTGGTGGCCCTTAGTGGTGTGGTTTTTGTTTGCAAGGAATGAACTAGGTCTTCTGGTCATGGACTGGATCCTCTAGTCCAGCTGAACTGATCACTGACTGGAAATGGTTATTCCAGGTACTTGGAGGCCATTTGCAGCCATTCGTGGACTTCATGTCCCCAGACAAAGATTGAATTTTTATGGATGACGTTGCGCTGTGTCACCGGGCCATAATTGTTCGCAATTGGTTTGAAAAACTTTCTAGACAGTTCAAGCGAATGATTTGGCCACCCAGACCGCCCTTCATGAATCCCGCCGAACATTTATGGGACGTAATCGAGAAGTCAGTTCGTGCACAAAGCCCTGCACTGGTACCACTTTCGCAATTATGGACGGTTATAGAGGCAGCATGGCCCAATATTTGTGCAGGGGATTTCCAACGACTTGTTGAGTACATGCCACGTCGAGTTGCTGAACTACGACGGACAAAAGGAGTTTCTACACGATATTAGGAGGTATCCTATGACTTGTTATCTCAATGTATAATGCATCTACTGTTGACAGCAGTGACGCTGGAGCACATCGTTAATAAAAAAATTGTTACTTATTTACACGCAGAGTAGGTGTAACAGGTAAATGTTTAACGTCCTGGAAGCCAACTGACATTGCAATCAAGTGTGCGACCGTCACGATGAAGATACAGCGATCTAGAAACTTGAAAAGTGATAATTATGTGCAATTAACCATTTTAGTAGTTATTCATGTAATTCGAGAAATAATGCTCTCGTATCAGGTTGCTAACACTCTGTTTGTGGCGTTCATTAAATAAAATAAAAACACATTGGATTTAGATAAATTCTAGCGCTCTAGAAACTTGAACAGTAATAATTACGTGCAATCAACCTTTTTGATAGTTCTTGATGCAGTTCGAGAGACAGTGCTCTCACATCAGGTTGCTGACATTCTGTCTGTGGTGTTCCTTGAATAAAATAAAAACTCATTGAACTCAGATAAAATCGTCTACTTAACATAGTGCAGTTGCGTAGCAAGGTAGGAAGCGATGGCCTTTTCTTCAGCTGTGTGTACCAGCTGCCCACTTGACACTTCTCGTTATATCCGGAGGTAGTTATGAGCTGCTACGACCAATGTATCAAGGTGCATGCGCAGCTTCTGTTTATAATACCAAAGATATTTGACCAACCATTAGTTATTACTTCCGTGGAATACTAAAGACTTATTACTACTCATATGCATTGAAATGTATCCAAAGGACTGTTTAAAAATCACTTTATGTTTACATTTATTTGCACATTAGAAACTTTGTTAGATTTCCTCGTGAGTGGAGCTGTTTCTAATTCTTCCAGAAAGTCGATTTTCTGTCTTTTCTTTTCCATACACATGATTCCAGAGTCTTGTATATCATTTAAGATGTGACAATTTTCACACGCTTGGTTGGTTGCTGTTGATTTGTTTTAATAACTGAAAGCGCCTTTGGATACTTCGTATCTCACCAAAAAAGTACTTCCTGTTTGTCCAATATATTTGCACTAACAGGACGTGCACTCTGATTTTATATACTCTCAAGCTTTCAAATTTGTTCATCTTGTAGCAGACATAATGGAAGCTACACAACACTAAATTATTTGAATGGAGCGCTACTTTGACGCCGCAAAACTTAAAAATGTTCGCTATCCTTTGTGAGACTATTCCTTGATGTGGCATACTGACCATCTTCATTTGATTCTGCTAGCTTTGTCGACGTGATTGATAAATGATGTACTTCCGTGTGTTCTGCTGAGTTGGTGTTTCCATTTTACATGCGACATTTCACCGACACAGACTGCTGTCTAATGCAGCCTCTGTGAGTATTGGTGCGTACTCGCTTCCTGGATTCCAACCAAACTGAACTTTTATCGTTCTCGCGCCGCTGTTTACAGCTGAGTTCGACTACAGACGCCACTATTCTTGCTGCTGTACTTGTTTTTCAGAGCACGCTCTGACATTCCGCGAAACGTAAATTCTCTCAGCGTTTTCCAGCTCTGGTGGATGCGATGGCCGGCGAGTTTGTAATAAATTGAATGCCGGACCTCAAGTCTTGTTTTAATTTAAATCTTCGTCCCTGGTTATTAGGTTTTCTGACATCACTGCCTCGAATATAACCATGAAATGAAATACGATGAGACCAGTATCGTGGTGGAAATGCCAAGTTTCTGAGGCATCGTAATTGAGGGGTCTATCGAAATACAGATAGAAACTTAATAAACAGGGACAGAGGTTTCAGTTTAAACAAGTCTTGGCGTCCGGTACTCAATTTATTAAAATCTCTCCTGCCATCACAGCTACCAGAGCTGGGAAATACTGATAGAATGTGCGTTTCGCGGAATATTAGAGCGGGCTCTGAAAAACAAAGAGCACTACAGGGCGTAGTGGGACGTCGGGAACCTAATTCGGCTAGATATAGTGACAGTAAACCAACCGTAGTTCACGGTCTGATAGGATTCCAGCAAAACTAGCAGCAAGTGGGGAAGACGGGTGGGTAGGTCGTCGAAATATTGTGCATAAAATGGGACCAGCATTTCGGCAGAATAACCGAAGTGCACCATTGTAACCCTTAATAATGTTCCCAGTTCTGTGTCTTTTTACAGGTTCTTAATCACTGGAATTTCCTTATTTAACTTGATGACCAATTCCAGTTAGTAATGAACGTGGAGCCTGGAGAATGGCAGGACATCATCTAGCGTAGAAACACAACAATTTAGGTTCACGCACTATTGTAAAATTTTATAGTCTGCCGTACTACGACATACCGTTGGCACTAGCTGCAGAATAATAAAGATTTTAGCAGCTCTGTGGTGCTTCTACATACAAATGTCACCTGACATTAGTTGTTCGTATGTTTCAACGATTACTACTATAGCAGCATTCTGTTGCACTCATCTTGGCTAATAATCGCGCTTTCCAACCATATCAATGAAGCGTATTCTGTGCTGGAACAAAGAGAGGCAAGGAAGCATATAATTTTCGTAACTTGATGAGTGTGACTGCAGCAGACGGACACAGCTTCGAAATTGAGAAAAGGTCGAAGAATGGTCAACTAGTATCCCTAAATGAATGCCGCAACCTGACCTTCAGACAGAAGAGGGCGTACGTTTTCTTCATCAGACAAGTCCTCTGCACCCCTCGCTTTGAGTCATTGTTTGAATCGGCTCACTCTAATATTTATAATTTTGTGAATAACTTCAAGTACAAGCAGACGCCTACATTCGGCTAACAAGTGTCGGTTCTTCTTTCGTACTCAAAAGCTGGTGAGAAAACTATAGAAAGACAAGTACTCTCGCAGATGGCACTTTTTGAAGCGTGAACATTTTGTGTTGGACATTGCCGTGACTATTATTAATGTGAATTGAAGCCACGAGTTTACTCTTCCCAGTAACTATGTATTTCCACTGCCTTTCAGATGTTGAAACGACCATGATCAGGTGGATTTACGCCAGTGAATGAGATATGTACGTGTTGTGTGTTGGACTGTGCGGAAACCTGTGGCAATGTCTCCGGTGATTAGAAGATCACTTTTCTGTAGTGTTTACATCACATAAACTTTGTACGTACTTCAGTATACAGGATATTCCAAAAAAAGACCGACAAACTGTACGGACAGGTTTGTTGTACAGAAATAAATAAAACAATAAAAAAGTCTAGTAAACATGGGCTCTGAAATGCGGACCTTCAGAGCTGTGAGCACTTGTTAATCTTCACTAATTGGAAACACATCTCTTCTGCTGAACAAGTACACATATCTCTTAAGGTATGCGCCTTTTTTTTTTTTTTTTTTTTTTTTTTTTTTTTTTTTTTTTTTTTTTTTTTTTTTTTTTTTTGCGCGCGGCGTAGAGATTGACAAGCACCCACCTGATGATGGAGGTTGGAGCTTTAAACTCTAAAACGCTTAGTGAAATAAAACTGTGACTGATAACAATAAAATTTAGTTTCTGTTTATTGAAGTGTGTTTCATACAAAACATTGTTGTCGTCATAGCTCAAAAATATACTCTAGAATAAAAGTACAACTGATGCTCGTTTTCTGTCCTTTAAAGACTATTTCATTATCTTTCTGTTATCCTTCTGCCAGTTAGGGTATTTAAGATAATGATTTAACGATCGAGCTGCACGCCAGGCCTGGAGGCCCAAGGGGTACATACCGGCCGCCGTGTCATCCTCTGCCTTGCGGCATCAGGCGGATGCGGTGTGGAGGGGCATGTCGTCAGGACACCGGTCTCCGCGCCGTTTTGCTGACTTCCCAGACCGTGGAGCCGCTACGACTCGGTCAAGTAGCTCCTCCGTTGCCATCACGAGGCTGAGCACACCATCTACCAGTCCTCCCATGAAGGAAAAAGCCGTGACAGTACCAGGAATCTAACGCGGGTCCTTCGCACGGCAGCCATATACGCCGACACTCAGTTACGAAGGCGGACAAATTATAGGTTCAACTTTTTTTAATAAATTTGTAAAAAGTTCGACAGTAGTCTTTAACTTGACCCTTTCAGATCTACAAGATTTATACAAAAGTATGTACCCGTACAGCGATCCGTCGAAAAACAGTCAGCGGCAGTGAAAGTGCAATGACTGGAAGCATTTTCTGGATCGTTGAAGAGCTCGCCCAGCGGCGCGCTTTTTTCGCACGAGCTCTCGCTCGTATCTGCGCACGGCGACGCCTGCGCTCGCCGATAGGCCATGCGCCATCATTTCCTGCCGCCGCGCTTCCGCCTGCTGCCGCTCTCTGACGAGCCGGCGCCGCCGCCGATAGTGGCAGTGTGTGTGTGTGTGTGTGTGTGCGTGTGTGTGTGCGCGCGCTGCGATGAGGAAGCGGGAAGGAGGGAGGGGGAGGGGGAGACACGGAGAGGTGAAAACGGCAAAACGCTAGAGATCTCAGAAGCAGCGCTTCTGTCAGATGTGCAGAAAACAGTCGGTGATGGGTGCCTAACGCGCCACTTTGTTGCATCTGGACACATTGTGGGGTGAAACCGTTGACATCAGTAGAATCGTGCTCACCTTAATGTCCCAGCAAATCGATTCGCGGAAGGCACCCGAACGCATTTTGCTACCCCTTCCTGCGATGTTGCGTACTACAGGAGCCGCGCTGCCCGGAGCACTTTACTGTTGACAAAGAAACTGCCAGCCGAACACTGTAGTTATCTCTGTTCTGCCTTGAGCCGCATTTCGTCACAGGTGAATGGTACTGTAATGCTTTGTCTCTGCACGACATTCGTCAACTTTCAGAAAGATTCCACTTTGTGTGTGGGGGAGGTGTCTTGTCTTGCCCTTATTTTGAAGTTGTATGCTCCCTTTTGAGATTGCCTTACACAGGTTACTATGAGTCAAAAAGACCGCTAATTGTGCATAGAATGAGAGACGGGAATTCTATGCGACGCAGCCATTGTCTTTGTCCAACGCCACACGTTCCAGCCGTTTAGTACTCTGTTACATGGCAACGGCGGGGTAATTGCCACATTGGGCCTCGGTTTCTGTTTTTGACTTACCGCAGGGAAAATTTATGAGCTGTCAAAACTATTGGTGTCGCTTCTTAACGAAATAGATGTCGTCTTCTCTTCATGTCACCTATGAGGGACAGTATGAACAGTACCTTACGTAAAATTACAGGAAAATATAGCAATGCTAAACGTTCTACGCACACTTCGAGACGCACGTTACAGTTATATGCGACGAAATGACTCTGTTTCTTGGAGCATAACGTGGTACACTGCTCCTTGCCAATGAGGCATCGCCACAACGTCAGCCTTCTTACATTCACACCACTAAAATCTCCATCGTGCGCCGAAAAGAACTCAGGCCTTACCTGGTTCCGAGTTCACATTGCAGCGTTTACAATTTGGGGGCTACTGTGGCTCATGTCTTCTTACGCATGTCTTACTTTTGAATCTGGATGTGGACGCAAAAAAAAGTTTGCCTCGATCACAAGGACGGCGCCTCATGTAATTCGAATCACGAATATCACGCGAATTGACTGGAACAACTCAAGAAACAATATTTACAACTACCTCCCACATTGCGAAGAGTTTCTAGATCACTTGCTTCTGCAGCACTGTGTGTTGAGGCGACAAATGCGTGATAAGCACAGATACAAATTCGTGGGCCGTCCGGAGTGGCTGTGCGGTTCTAGGCGCTACAGTTTGGAGCCGAGCGACCGCTACGGTCGCAGGCTCGAATCCTGCCTCGGGCATGGATGTGTGTGATGTCCTTAGGTTAGTTAGGTTTAATTAGTTCTAAGTTCTAGGCGACTGATGACCTCAGAAGTTAAGTCGCATAGTGCTCAGAGCCATTTGAGCCACAAATTCGTGAGTTACGTAGGTCCAAAATCAGAATAAGGGCGTAACTGTTCGAGAGATTTATAAGAAAATTATTACTTTTAAGAAGATTTCAGTTAAAAAGACGGTTTTTTGCTTTCAACATCCATTACACCACACAAGAATTTTTAGTTTCAAGAAAAATATAGTCTTCGAGAAAATTTCGTGTTTTCAGGAGGTATTTTATCCGTCAGTAGCATTGTCTAAGGTTTATGAAGAAGCATTCTTTTGTTATTTTTAATTTTCATGTTATTTATTGGAAAAATGCTTTAATAAAAAAGAGCGGTAAAAGAATATTTTGCAAGCTTGTATACAATCCAACTGAAGACAGAAGCAACTAGCGTACGTGCACCACGTTTATTCGAACGTGGGATCATTTCATAGAGAAAGAATATGTTGTTTGAAAAAATCCTGAACTATAGAACTGTGCCGTAGGTTATAGATTTATTGTTTCTTCAGAGATACTGTCCACAGTAAATTCGTGATTAACGAAGCAGTCGGACCCGAGGGACCTCGCTCTTTCTCTCTCTCTCTCTCTCTCGTCATGCGTATTTGGCTGGTAGTACTAGATGGGCAGATGGTAACCACATCTATGAAAGTAATCTTCCAGTCACAAGTACACTGTGCTTACGTTGTTGCATGGGCCTTTCTTCAATAGCCCCGCCAAAACTTAATTCTTGGCAGTACTAGGGTCGAACCCGTGTCCTCCGCGTGGCATTCAAACACCATGAGAGTACACATTTGGACAGTACAGGATCATTAATGCTGACGCTTGATCATACCTCGCAGGACTAGTCGAACAGGTAACAAATGTAACGTAAAATCATTCCTTCTAGACAACTCCAATTTTATGGAAGAATTTCTGTTTAAAAACTAGTAACCTGTACAAAAAATTTAGTGTGTCGTAAAAAAAATTTGACGTAAATCGGTCAAGAATACAGATTTATTTTCGATAAATTTTACTCCTTCGTTGCTGAAAATACTAGTAAGCTACTACCTACCCAAAAGATGATGTTCGTGTTACAAGCTGTGCGCTTTTTATGTGCCCCTTCCGGTAGTGTCATTCAGCAGCTTGTAACGCGAGTTGCAGCAGGTTTATAGGAGTGGTCTCGGCACGCAGAGTTGGACAAAGCCGTAGCTGTCCGTGTCCGTGCTCCTGCAGCGCCGCTCTGGCAGCTGGCGGGTCGCAGGTAGAAGCGCCGCCGCATTTGCCGGGTCTCTCTGTATCGGGTTGCACGCCCGACCTCCCGCAAACTCTGTGCCTACGCAAGCGTGCGTCGCCATCGGAGCCTCGCTCTCAGCACTGCTGGTTTCTGCACGGTCAACTACGCTGTTGCCGCCTTGTGGAAACCCACTCGTCCGCGAGCGCACCCAGTGAAACACTGGTCGCTGAATACCTTCGTCAGTTCCACAACGGTAGCAACTGGAGAGCATTACTTATTTCGGATGGCCATCATATTTTGTAATCTCTCGTTCACACTCGCGTACAGCGTCACTAACAAGCTTATGCAAAAGTCGAAATAGCTGACAGTGGTATCGAAGCAAAAGTAATTTCGAGAGGTAACACACTACATGCGCATCCGTACTCCACAAACCACCTTGCGGTGTCTCGTATAGGTTACTACTAGTAACACTAGCTTGTTCAAAATGGTTCAAATGGCTCTGAGCACTATGGGACTTAACATCCGAGGTCAGCAGACCCCTAGAACTTAGAACTTCTTAAACCTAACTAACCTAAGGACATCACACACATCCATGCTCGAGGCAGGATTAGAACCTGCGACCGTAGCGGTCGCGAGGTTCCAGACTGAAGCGCCTAGAACCGCTCGGTCACAGCGGCCGGCCACTAGCTTGTTCCATTTGCAAATGGTGCATGGGAAGAGCTATGGCACGAGCTGTAATTTTCCTGAGTTTTCGTCGTGGTCATTTCGCGAAACGTGTGTGTGGACTCGTCTTGGAATTTCCGTCAGAATTTTAACAGTAAACATCTCCGATGCACAGTTTCACTCTTTTAGCGTCAGCCACTGGCGTAGAACATATCCGTTTTCGTTTAAGCTTCTCTGTCTCCTGTATTAATCCAACCCGGTGAGGGTCTCGAACTGATGAACAGTACTCAAAAATCGATTTTTTGGTAAACAACTTCCTTAGTGTAAGAGTAGCATGTCCTAAGTGATTTATCGTCAATAGCATAATCGAACATTACTGGATTACGTAACATATATGAAGTATGTTACACTTACTCTGTTGTGCAAAACTTAGAGACAAAACTAACTTTCACATGAGGTATCGGTGCCAAATAACATACGAGCTACGTGAAACTTGGACCATACGCAGAAATAACTGCTACAGTATATATTACGAAAGGCAACTGAAAGAAATATGCAATGACACAAACAGAAACGACACTTTAGTTGAAAGGCAATAATTACAATGAAGTCAGTGCGACTTATCACGGTCCTATTGACATTATAAAAGACGGGACACGGTTCTCAACCGGGTGTGTGATCGCCGCGAACTGCAACGCAAGCTCTGCAACGTGCTTCCGAGCTGGCCACAAGATTGGTAAGAAGTTCCTGCGGTAGAGAGTTCCATTCCTGCACCAGCGTGGTTGACAACTACTGCTTTGTGGTCCTTTCGTGCAGCTGAACGTGCCACAGTACGTCTCCCCAACGCATCCCACCCGCGATCGACGGAATATCCCCTCGTTCCAGGAGTTTCTCCACTTGTGCTGTTCAGTACGGTCGCGCATTGTCGTCCATAAAATATGAAGTAGGGACCCAAAGCACCCACGAAAAGACGTACGCGGGGAAACAGTACAGTGTCACAATAACGTTCACTGCTGAGTGTACCGTGTTGAAGGTCTGAAGTTCACTACGCCCATTCAACGTTATGCCTCACCACACCACAACACCTTGACCACATAAAAGGATCACGTTCAACAATACTGGACGTGCTCTCATATGGTGGCAGGTGCGAACACGTAATGCCCCCAGGAACATTGTCGAACATGATCGTTTTGGTCGTCCAGGTGTTCCGATTCCACCGACTTAAATGTCGTCGAGGACGAGTGGGATGCGGTGGGAGACGTACTGTAGCTCGTCCACATGCACCAACGAAGATGCAGCAGTCGTGAACCGCGGGTGGAGGAATGAAATGCCCTACCACAGGAGCTCCGTAACAACCCTGTGGCCAGCGTGGGAACGTCGCAGAGCACTCACTGCCATCCGCGGTGATCACGCGCCCCTATCAAGAACCATACCCCGCCTTTTGTAATGTCCAGAGGACCATCATAAAACTCGGTGGCTAGTGTAACTATTACGTTTCAATAAAAGTGTCATCCCTGTTCGTCTCATTATGTATTTCTGTTAACTATTTTCTGTACTACACTGTATCGCTGAGGCACGCAAGCCTCCCCACCAACGGCAAGGTCCATGGTTCATGGGGGCACGTGATGCAATACTGACCTTACGACTTATCTTAGGAGAAAGATTAAGGAAAGGCAAACCTACGTTTCTAGCATTTGTAGACTTAGAGAAAGCATTTGACAATGTTGACTGGAATAGTGTCTTTCAAATTCTAAAGGTGGCAGGGGTAAAATACAGGGATCGAAAGGCTATTTACAATTTGTACAGAAACCAGATGGCAGTTATAAGAGTCGAGGGGCATGAAAGGGAAGCAGTGGTTGGGAAAGGAGTAAGACAGGGTTGTAGCCTCTCCCCGATGTTATTCAATCTGTATATTGAGCAAGCAGTAAAGGAAACAAAAGAAAAATTCGGAGTAGGTATTAAAATCCATGGAGAAGAAATAAAAACTTTGACGTTCGCCGATGACATTGTAATTCTGTCACAGACAGCAAAGGACTTGGAAGTGCAGTTGAACGGAATGGACAGTGTCTTGAAAGAAGGATATAAGATGAACATCAACAAAAGCATGACGAGGCTAATGGAATGTAGTCGAATTAAGTTGGGTGATGCTGAGAGAATTAGATTAGGAAATGAGACACTTAAAGTAGTAAAGGAGTTTTGCTATTTGGGGAGCAAAATAACTGATGATGGTCGAAGTAGAGAGGATATAAAATGTAGACTGGCAATGGCAAGGAAAGCGTTTCTGAAGAAGAGAAATTTGCTAACATCAAGTATAGATTTAAGTATCAGGAAGTCGTTTCTCCATGTATGGAAGTGAAACATGGACGATAAATAGTTTGGACAAGAAGAGAATAGAAGCTTTCGAAATGTGGTGCTACAGAAGAATGCTGAAGATTAGATGGGTAGATCACATAACTAATGAGGAGGTATTGAATAGAATTGCGGAGTAGAGGAGTTTGTGGTACAACTTGACAACAAGAAGGGACCGGTTGGTAGGACATGTTCTGAGGCATCAAGGGATCACAAATTTAGCATTGGAGGGCAGCGTGGAGGGTAAAAGTCGTAGAGGGAGACCAAGAGATGAATACACTAAGCAGATTCAGAAGGATGTAGGTTGCAGTAAGTACTGGGAGATGAAGAAGCTTGCACAGAATAGAGTAGCATGGAGAGCTGCATCAAACCAGTCTCAGGACTGAAGACCACAACAACAACAACAACTACACTGTAGTAGTTCTTTCTATGTAAAAGTTACTTTCTCCCTTAAGCTTTGCATACTAGTGTATTTACGCAAAGATTCAATTGCCAAATAACCTGTACAAACAGTCGCTCTTCTGGAGGTCTTCCTGCACTTCGCTTCAGCCTCTGTGGCGTTGCAACCTTGACACAGTAGAGCTTGACCTGCAAATAGCTAGTTCGAATTACGGGGTTTTCGTGGAGTAGACCTATGGCCTTTAAGACTGCAAGAACATTTTCGGGGAAAACTGTGAAATATCTGCCGCAGGACATCTTATTAGATGGATAGATCTCCATAAATCTGTCTTGTTTCCAGTGAGTACTAGGCAATATAGGCATAAGGTGTTACGAGCGCGCTGTACCACTTGCTAAAAACATGTAACAACTCGCATCCATTGTGATATCCTTCCGCACAGCGCTTACTATCGTCTGCTTGCAGTGGAGAAAAAGGCAGAAGAATGTCTGTGCTGTGTGAACTTCCACTTCGAAGATCTTCGTATTGGGCTGTTCAGCATCACATGTCTTATGTACAGTGATTTCCTAACTCCGGTCTCGGGCGGAAGGAGACTGCCACAGTTAACAGGCTAAGAGTCAGCCACATGGCCACCAAGAAAGTAACACACTCATTACCTCCGGCCGGTGTGGCCGAGCGGTTCTAGGCGCTACAGTCTGGAACCGCGCGACCGCTACGGTCGCAGGTTCGAATCCTGCTTCGGGCATGGATGTGTGTGATGTCTTTAGGTTAGTTAGGTTTAAGTAGTTCTAAGTTCTAGGGGACTGATGACCTCAGATGTTTAGTCCCATAGTGCTCAGAGCCATTTGAACCATTTTTTTGAACACTCATTACGTACTAGCTCACGTTTCATGGCGTGACTCGGTGGTGATCGTGATAAGAAAGTTCTCGGTAAGAGCTCTCGAATGGGTATCAGTTAATCACTTACACTTATCTGTAAGTGTATTAACATAGTCCATTCTCAAAATGCCATACGCAGTTCCCTCAATTAACGTGCCTCATTTTTGAGGGAGTGTCTCGTAGAGCGCTATAGATTTAATTTTGAGATAATGTAGGAGAGAATAAAAGTTGTGCAGCTAAATTAATCCAAGTGCGTACACCTTCAGCGTGTTAGCTCTCTTTCTGTTTCAAAAGATATAATTTTTCGTGTACGGAGCTCTGAGATGTCGATTTCCGTTTATTATTGCCCCATTGGAAAATACGCATCTAACAGCATATTACGAGAGCGAAAGCTGCTTTTCTCTGACGTAGTTTGCCAAATAACTATCAGATATCGCGGTACTTCAGACTGTGTCCTCTCTTCTTGTCACATTGAAGGAACCTCCAGTACCTCACATTGTGCCCTTCAGAATTAATATGCAAACTTATGCATATCTCATCTGAAGATAAAGGGTGAAAAACTAGTTCGTAAAGAAAGATATATTTTATCAGGGAGCCGCGGCAGCAATCTGAGAGTTATATTTAACAGAGAGTGCGGTGTTGTGAAGTGCCCATTGTTAATTTCAAAGTCTTCTTTTGCTTCGTTTGGTGTCAGAGAGTTTGTACGTACTGAGATACGTCCAACGCCATCATCAGCATGCTGCTTATTTCTTTGTCTGCAATTTCACTGAATTCGCAGTCAGAGCTAAGCAGTGAGCTCGACAGGGGAGCGAAGCATGGATACACATCTCACCATTCTGAACTTGGCGTTTTCCTAGCAGGACTTGCTGCCTGGATCTTTTTCCACTCGCGTCATACTCAATATGAACTTGGATTGGTTTCATTGGGCACGCGGGTGAAATCATGATACTGAATTCGTTCTTGGTGTTCAACGTGCAGTTACGTTCAATGGACTCTCCAACGGCGAAAAGAGTTGTATTGTCTTTTAAAACACGTGAGTTGCAAACTTCATTTGTGGTCTTTGAAAAACGAACAGTTTGGGCTCGTAATTAAATGTATATCCGCACGTTACGATACCTGAAATACCGCATTGATTTTGTGAGCTACACGAGGATTTAGGTTAAGAAATTTGTAGGGAAATTAAATATTGTTTATGTTATATTACGGCGCATTTGCGTTCGGCCTGAATTTTAGTAGTGATGCTTTATTTGTCGTCATACTGCTCTGTTGTGTGTGCCAGCTATAAATATTTATCGAGCTTTATATTTGCCGGAAGGCACTGTGCTTTCAGAAAATAAAACCTCAGTCAGGTGGTAGACATTGTTCATCTGAAGCGTTAACAATACGGTGCACTTGCTACAAAGTGTGGAAATCACATCCCCTTTGAGTGTATATGGACAAAAACAGGCAATTAATGGACAGAGGAATAGCGTTTGCTGTCGGAGTTGGAAGCGTGCGACACAGGGCTTAATAACGCGCATTATGTGACTTGCCTTTCCGGACGTACCTTTTTTTCTCTGTCAGCCAGTATTCGCATATCAAAGTAACTGTGCAGCGGCCAGGTAAAATTATTCATAGTTTGCGATTACCAGAAGGCCGCAGACGAGCGAGGAATGTCTGTCCTGCATTAATGTACCGTACAGCACACTAGATCGTTATGAAGCATTCAGTAAACATTAATCATTGATAGAAAATAGCGATTGACTACGTTTTTGTTTTCTCTTTAAACTCAACTCATTTGTCACATTGCAAACAGTTAATTAGGAATGATGAATAACAAACTGATTTCCTGCTTATTGATATTTTGTGTGTATATAATGCTTAGTCAATCGTTTGAACACTGATTCCAGTCTGCCTTCTCAGGCTTTGCTATTATTTGAACTCTGATGTACAAATAAACTCGTGTGTATCCATAACAATCACCCCGATGAGACTTCTGGCTTTTCTGAATGAGTTGTTATTGCACAGTGCTTCGATGCAGTTTTTAAGATTATTTCATTGAATGTGGTAACTTAGTCGTCCACATACATGTCTTACAAGCTGTAACTTACCTGAGATGTGGAACAAGCTTCGTGACTGCTGTACTGGATTCTTGTATGCGTGCTCTTCAAAGAAAATAATGGATAATGGTTGGATATTTTAGTCTTTAAAAACTTAGAAGTGTTTTATTTCGTATTTTACCACAAACCATGGAAATCAATTTATTTGTAGTTGGGAACTTTCGAGTAGAGAGAGAGAGAGAGAGAGAGAGAGAGAGAGAGAGAGAGAGAGATGAAGTGGATAGATTTACTGGATTTATTTGAATGACGGCGGCATGCAACAGATGTCAGGCTGATATGAATTGTACAACACACAGGAATATCCAGACGATTTACATTTAAGCGTAATCGTAATTTACAACTCCATCTACATTTGGTATACAAGGAGAGATTACGAAAGGGCTACCTCATTCACAAATCGCATTTCAATGTTCATTATTTGTGAGTGGATCGTGTTGTGGTGCGCGTAAGAGAGACTTGTATCAGGAGGTGTCGAAATTCGGCAGCAGCAGATACATGGTTCTTGAGACTTCAGTTTACCATTCCGCTATATTGCAGGTCACTATGGCCGGAATTTCACAACTGTCATGCTAGTATGGAATCGATGGGTTCATTCGGGTCACACTCAACGCCATGGAGGATCTCAGTAACGGCAAGCGACTAGCTGTTGGTAATTATTGTCGGCTGATTTGGACGAAGGGGATCAAACAGCGAGGTCATCGGTCCCTTCGGATTAGGGAAGGATGGGGAAGGAAGTCGGATATGCCCTTTCAAAGGAACCATCCCGGAGGCGATTAGCAACTCAGAAGACAAGACACGTTGTTGAAAGAATGAAATTTTCACTCTGCAGCGGAGTGTGCGCTGATATGAAACTCCCTGGCAGATTAAAACTGTGTGCCGGACCGGGACTTGAACTCGGAATTTTATTCGGTCTGGTACACAGTTTTAATCTGTCAGGGAGTTTCGTATCAGCGCACACTCCGCTGCAGAGTGAAAATTTCATTCTGGAAACATCTCCCAGGCTGTGCCTAAGCAGTCTCAGTCTCAAAAGATAACAATACTTTAGTAAACTGATATCATCGCGATACATGCTTTCAGTATCACTGTGCTACATTAGGCGTGGCTCTGTTAGTTGTGCCGTGCCCTCACCTTCCTCTGACGTATAGAACGGCTCGCTGAGCCCTTCATTATGAACTGCGAATGCAGAATGCAATTGAGTTTGTTTCTGAGATATAGAAAACGACAACAAAGTGGCACTATGTGCTAGAAAAGCATTTTTTTCGGTTATTGCCAAGTTAGCCGCTACGCTTGGTTCAACTTATCACAAACTAAACTTTACGGCCGTTTACAGAGTACGTTGTTTATGTAACACGTGGGATGACCAGGTTTCCTTACATGTTGTAAGAATAACACCATCAGGTGTATTTACCGGTTTCGTTCATGTGTGTCTGGTTTCAACGTTACAGTACACCGTCCTCAGGCACAAAAAATAATAGTACTGATTTTGGGTTCATTAGCATCACCCCGAGTCACAGAGGAGTCTGAAGATGGTGTATTGTGAGACCAAAACTGATCGCATTTGAATAAAACGAGTAATTATAGCTGATGGTCTTGTTCTTACTGCAAATAGGGGAGAGTCGTGCAGTATCGGCCGTTTTATGTTTTCTGACTTGTGACTGTGGGGGATAATCTAAATATTAATGTACCATTCTCTTATGTAAGATATGTTCTCTAATAGTATAGTATAGTGATTTTTATTTTTTATGTATAATACTTAATTACGTCGAAAGTAAAAGAACTATAATTATAAGGCTTATGAAATTGTTTCGCAGTATCAGCCATTCTCTGTTCTGTGATAATATCGGTTGTTAATGATACACTGAACTGATACTTATTGAATGATAATAGAACCCATAAGCGTGGGATTTTATTGTTATTATTTCAGCTTAAAGCAGCCAATGTTCAGAGCGCTGTATTACAAAGATCGCTAGTGGAATACAAAACATACTCGTGAACCACACATCCAACATGTCCCCAGCCTCTACACATGGTGCACAGCACCCAGGCATCTTCAAATGACTCGAAACACTATTTCGATAAAGTTTAGTTTTCTTTGCCGCTTTGTAATTGGCTTCCCGTGGCCACCCTTAGCGTGTTCATTTTATTTTGGAACGCCCAAATTAAGTTCAGTTTTCTTCAACTTTCTTCCAGACCTTTTTTCTGCTTTCAATTTCTTCTCTTCCGTGGCTATCGTTTTCATTTCTAATTACTGAAAACACTTCAGCTGCTTCCCTCGCGGTAATTTTGTTAGTCATAACCTTGCGCGCAGACATTTTCGTGTGCTCCTCATTCGACTTTCCTCTTACTTCTTTCTAATTTTCCTCTTGCGTTTTTTTCTGATTTTCCACCATTTCAATCTGAAAAGAAGTATGAGGAAGAACATGTAATTAAAAATTGAAATTACTTCTGGCCGATACTGAAAGACAAACGGGTGGCCGGTACTGCACAGCAAACACGCACTAGAATCTAGTCATAATGTACGTTGTTTTGTAGAAATAATCATGAAACGTTTGGCAGAGTCATTCGTTGTATAACATAGATAACCGAATTATCGCAACGAAATGAATCACGTACCTAAAAACAGGTACGACAAGTCTCAAAATATCTTCCCTGCGCTAAGAGCTACAGCAACCCGATCAAGCGCTCAGAGCAGACAAATCACTCAAGAGAGGAAGAAGATACCGACTCCACTGCGCGTGGGTACACAAGCTTGTTTCTGCTTACTGTGCTCTTTTGTCGTTTGGAGACGTCGGAGACGGAAATGGATTGACAGTAGTGGCATGTACTGTAAGCCGCCCCATACTGCACGACTCTCCCTTAAATTTAATAACATACATTGTCCCGGGAACCACAAAAAGATGGATGTACGGAGATTGACCGTGTTTTTGTGGGAGGTAAACTGGGATGGAGTGTGCGTTCGCCAGTGGGTGAGCGGCGCCGGCGGTCGTAGTTCAAGGGCGCGCGCGGGCGGAGGCGGTTTTTTGGGGTCGGAGGAAGCAAGCCGGGCCCCTCGTGGCTGCCGAGTGCCGACTGTGGGAACGCATCTGGCGGAGCGGGGACCCGGGACCTGCCCCAACACCGGCCACCTGCCCGCACTTCCTCTGCCGCATATCGATTAAAGTCGATACCGGCGGCCGCCCTCCAAGTAGAGGGAGAGCGCACCACGTGCTGTTCTAGATTTGACGCGTTCTCCAGGGCAATGAACATCTGTGCACTGTGTCGATTATAATGCAGTGTTGTCACTAGAGATGGTCAAAATCGTTCAAAAGCAGCGCGGACCGCCGCGATACTTGCAGGAAGAGATTCAAAGAGGTTGTAGAAGGTACCGAAAGGGACGTGGAGCCATGCAGACTCCTTTTCCCTGGCCAGATGTGCAAAGCTTTTCGGTTGAGGATTCAAGGCGAGAGCAGCTCGATCGAGGTGGTTCCACAGATTCTAGATTCGGTTTAGAACTGGACATTCTGGTGGCCGCGGGAGTACGGCAAAAACATCCTGGTTCTCTTCGAAACACGTACGTACACTGCGAGCATTGTCCTGCTGGTAGATGCCATCGTGCCGAATAAAAGCGAACTGCATGTAGGGGTTGACACGGTGCTCAAGGATAGATGCATACTTGTGTTGATCTATTGGGCCTTTCAGAATGACGAGGTCACCCAGGGAATTATAATGTAAAGTTTTAAATTAGCAGTGGTGTACGCTTAACGGCGTATCCAGATAACGAGAAGTCTGACTCTAGAGAACGGTTTGAAACTGAATAAGAACGGGCGAACGCAATGGACAAAAGGAACCACAGTCGCGTGAAGGACGGTGGAGCTGAAGCGAGGAAAGTGATCGACCGATCGAGACGTGGGACCGGGACCAAACTGAAAGGAGCTGTTAACGACCGTTCCTTAAGAGTCGGTCCATTCGTTCAGTTTATTGAACAGTTTTGTTCCTTCGGACCCATTGTTCCGCGAACGACCTATCTCCAGCTGTGACCATCAACTTTTTAAGGATAATATTGGGAATGAATGTTATTCCTTTTTCGTAAAAACTGGTCTACACTGCTGGCCATTAAAAATTCAACACGGGAAGTAGTATCAGATAACAAAATTTTATGTCTTGTGAGTACAGAACATACTTTTATTGGCTGTGTTGGTGATGTGAGGGTATTTAGAGTGCGAAGTTAAGAACACGGAGCTGCCACGAGTGGTAGCAGAATGGTTGCAATGTGGCCGGCTATCGAGTAGAACTGGTAATGGATGGCAGATGCGAGTACGTCATTCCAAAGCTGCTTCAGCTCTGTGGTAGCTGTCATTTCACTTAGTGGTGGAATGCCAGCCTCAGTGCAGGCCATGACCAGATAAATGTGAGGCAGACCTTGCAAACAGAGCTACGTCCTCTGTATAGAGGTAGGCCTGAACAGCACAGAAAACGTGCGCAAGACGATGCTCTAGATAATGGTACATAAACGCCGTAGAACTTACAGTCATGAAAGAAATTAACTGCTAATACTAAGCATACACAGTAATGAATTTCACTCATAGAACACTAAAACAAAAAGTGTAACACCGATTTATAGTGGTGCACAAGTAAGAGAGTAATGAGTTCTGCTAAACTGTTACCCACTATAAATCGATGTGCCAGTGATTTATTGTGTTGTTGCTCATATATTCGTCTTGTGAGAATCAGCAACTGTGCTGATATTTAAGATAATTCTCATTTATTGTTCCGTCTGTGGTACTTTTTAATAAGGTTATTTGTTTCGATTACTCGCAATCATCTTCAAATCTAAAACAAAGTAAAACTAATTGTGTACCATCTAATATTTTACAATAAGTAGAAAAGAAAAGAACTGTACATAAATATCGAATTTATCTAAGTAATTGTGTCTTCAAACGGTCTAGTCTACTCAGAACCACATGTCAAAGTACTGTATTTTGCAACTGCGGTCAGTGTTTTAAACAGATACCTCCAACACATACTTATTTAAAACACACACCGCATTTCCAAAACACAATAATCTGATATGTCGTTCTTAGTAGACAAGACTTTTTGGTGACGCAACTACTTAGGTAAATTCTACATTTACGAGCAATTCTTTTTTATATACTTATTGTAGAATATTGAATGGTAAATATTTAGTTTTACTTTGTTTTAGATCTGAAGGTGATCTCGAGTGATCGAAACATATGATCTAATTAGAAACGTGTAGATGAAACGAAACAATAAATGAGTATTATCTTAAATAATTACATTGTATTGTATGATTATGAATCTGTTATTTTGTATATTTAGTATTAACAATTAATAGCTATGATGAGCGTAAATTCTTTGTTGTTTACGCTTGCACCGTAATGCACTACACTATCTCTGTCAAAATGCTAGACAGCGTACCTCGAATCATAGGTCGCAAAACAAATAATCCGTGAAACAAGCAGCAAATAAGGGTGTTTTTTCCATATAAATATTTCACCAAGTACTCATAATGAAACTAACAAAAAACGTTTGAATTCTCTTTCCTTACATTTCGCCTGTACATCATTGGATGTTTTCTCTGCGTTTCTTACTGAAGCTCGAGTGTTTAGTTGTTGTCTTCCAACAGTTCAGAATAACATCACGATACCGCTTGTGGCCTGTTGCAAAAGTTTACTCGCTGTAGTAGAGACAGGAAGGGCGATCACTGGATGGAAACAGCTCTTGCAGAGATCAATTGACGGTCTGCGGCAACGATGACATGGTGGCAGTCCAATGGAGGTCATGCTATCATAATATTGTCCTCTCTCTGGGGGGAAAACGCGGGGGGAGGGGGAGTGGGAGAGGAGAGAGAGAAAAACAAAGATAAGTGATTCAGAGCGACGGGCAATTCCATTAGAATAATAAGCGCGCCGTCGGTCTGCTGGGTGGCGGTGATGGAGTTGGGGAGGGTGTAGAGGGGTGGAACTCCTCTGGCGAAGCACCGGGCGTGTCTGCGTCTGCCTGGACGTGCCCGCCCCACAGTGAACTGCCCTCCACTTCAGCGACCGTCGGCGTCAACTGCACACTTCGCGCTCAGATTTCAAGCGATGTCAGTCGGCATATTAATACCGGCTGAGTTGGTTTTAAATAAGTAGTTTCCTGACAGGCAGCATCTTTAATGCACAAGTTTCCATGAAATAGGTCTCCGTTGAGACGTAACGTTCTGCCCTGATTTGTACATTTACAGGTTTTGCATAAAAAAACTGAGTTTTATATTCCATGAGTACCCGTAAACAACAGGCCTTGTTGCTGTCAGTGTCTCACACACTTTCCTTAGTGAGCGCATGTCTCTTCCGTGTATGTATGTTCCGATGAATTCCGTCTGTACTTGTTGAGAGACTTGCAGTGTGTGTTTGCAGGGTGATGATTTAACACTACACTGCGACGTAAGCAAGCCAAGTGAGGTGTCTGGAGGAACTTTCCTGTTATATAGCTGCATTCAGTAAACCTGCTGGAAAGAAAGAGAGGCAGAATGAGTGTAATGTAATGACGCTGTATAAAAAAATAGAACTGAGGTATGTTTGCTTCTGAGAAGCGAGAGAGAAACATGTTAGGTTGACCCCGTTGCGAAGAAAACGCGTTACTGACTGACAGACTGGGGTAGCGAAGCCATCAGTGAGGGGCAACCAAAGCTTGGGATGGGAGAGTGGAGGCTGTTCTTCCAAATGCCCCCCCCCCCACCTTTTCTCTCTCTCTCTCCCTCCCTCCCTCCCTCCCTCCCCCCCCCCCCCCCCCCAACGACGTGACACCCGGCCCTCCTCGCCAAATGACACTCTAATGCGTTTCGTGATTATGCTGAATACCCTTCTAAATTCTGTCCGGGGTACGCGGTGGTGGTAATGAAGCACACACCGCCCCACATTTTCTTCTCTCGTTGACGAAATCAAGTTCTGTTTATCACTACCAGTAATTTAATCTGTAATTTCAATCTATGACATTCCAATGTACCTCTTTTACCTTTGAGTGCTTTCTATGTGTTGTTACTTTTTTCTGTAATTAACTGCTGCACCGTACATTTGGACATGCGCTCTAGAGACTCCGTTGCAAGGCGTAGATTAAGAAATAACCTCCACGGTCTCACATCGTATGTTATCTTTGATTAGCATCGAGGAAAAGTATTTGGAAGCATACGGTCTTTTGCTTCAAAGATAGCAGAATTCTTTCACTTCGTCTCAGATTTTGTTGTGCAGTTTGTCACTATTTCTGCTGCGTCTCAGTACTTTTCGTCTTCCTTTCTTATGCCCTTGCCGGCTGGCGGAAGGAGAGTGAGAGAACTGGACTGCAATACATTTTACGACATTTTACAGTTGATTAATTAAACATAAAACTCTATACAAGCTAAAGATTTGAACTATGCGGCCGACCCTATTTCCTCCAAATTGAGAATTCAACATTGAAACAAAACAAAACACATATCTGTGAGAGAGGCATAAATTTCAAAAATTCAAATGGCTCTGAGCACTATGGGACTCAACATCTTAGGTCATAAGTCCCCTAGAACTTAGAACTACTTAAACCTAACCAACCTAAGGACATCACACACACCCATGCCCGAGGCAGGATTCGAATCTGCGACCGTAGCAGTCCCGCGGTTCCGGACTGCAGCGCCAGAACCGCTAGACCACCGAGGCCGGCGCATAAATTTCATTTAAAAATAATGAACTATGGAAGTGAAACCATTTTAATATCGAAATTCACTTAGGAATGTGTAAAATATGAAACACAGAATAACAGTACTGCCGTAATGTTGAAGAATTGCCATTCCTCACAACAAATGACCTTGTGCCCAAGATCAACTAGGACAACAGCTTAACTACAGATATTACAGCAAATATCTTAGGACGTAAATTAGATTGGACCACCTAAATTAAACAGTAGCTGGTTAAGGCTTCGCTTTAACTGGTGACTGGTGACACATCGGAAGTAACTCAGTCACATTACTTCGAATATCAGCCAACTCGAAATCCATGCAAGTGACACCGGAGGATTTCAGCAACGTTAAGTGGTCGTATCGCTGACACATCCAAGTCCACAGCTTCAAATCAATCACACCAACATAGTGTCGACGGGCAGCTGGTTGCTGTCCAGTGGAACTCCCGGCGAAGACTCGTCACGGGCGGCGCGTATCCTCGCCCCAGCCGGTGACTGCATCGTCCTCTGTACAACCCTAGTGGTCTCGCTCCGCAGCGCCGACGGTAAAGTCAAGTCAAGTCGAATTCAGTGGTGCCGTACTGTTTCTTATATTGATGGGTTGTATCTGTACCAAAGTTCTAGTAAACTATCGATCCACGCCGCCGCATAAACCCATCTCGTTGTAAGGCATATTATAACACGCACGCAGCAACGCCATGTATTAATTGCTGGTTAGACAGTAAAGAATATAGGCAAGGTCACGTATCTAGTGATACTGCACTTTTTGATGTAACTAAGCTTTACGGTTTTGGGCAAGATCAGTGTGTAGTAATCAAGGAACCTTCTGTAACCCCATAAGATGCTGTGGCATAACTCATATGAGTATTTCATCACAAATCTTGTATTACATCACATATGGATATGCGCATTTCATCACGTAAAAGAGCCATAGCCAGAGTTTTTTTATAGTAAATTATCGATTCACGCTGTCCCCATTGTGACATAATGAACGTAAGTTTCGAGATGAAATACTCATACTTATTATGCCAACGTATGTTATGGGGCTACAGGGACGTCCCTGAACTTGCCATAAGCTGTGGAGTCTAGGTATATGAATAGGTATACACTTCAATTTCAGTATCTTTGCATATGTGACGCTTTTTTGCACTACCTTGTCAGAGGCTAATACATGGCGCTTCAGCTTGCATGTCGCAATACGCCTTCCACGGACGTTAGGTTAGGCGGTGTCGTGGATGGGTTCGTTACTGTAATTATGATGAATATATAACGCCGCCTCCAATACAAGCAACAGTCGAAAATGTCAGTACAACCATAAGAGCTCACGCTAAGCCACCTTTAGATGTATATTACTCGATATTCTGCGTTCAGTAAGCTGTTCTTTCCGCTCAATAAGTCCTCTGAATCCACTTCGTCTTCAGAGGTCTGTGAGTATTATCAGAGACCACCTTTCACCCCGAATGTTAATTCCACACCTGACCCTTTCTTTTAATTCGTTCATTTCTTATTTTATCTACAGGACAAAACAGTGGAAATGATAGAGTGCGTTCCTTCCTTATACCCTCTTTAATCGCCGGCCGGTGTGGCCGTGCGGTTCTAAGCGCTTCAGTTTGGAACCGCGTGACCGCTACGGTCGCAGGTTCGAATCCTGCCTCGGGCATGGATATGTGTGATGTCCTTAGGTTAGTTAGGTTTAAGTAGTTCTAAGTTCTAGGGGACTGATGACCTCAGTAGTAAAGTCCCATAGTGCTCAGAGCCATTTGAACCATTTTTGAACCCTCTTTAATCCTACTTCTCTCTTTTGGCTCTCCATTCTCATTGTTCTCTCTCTCTCTCTCCTTGTGCTTGTTGTATGTTACCCGTATTTACCTACAACAAATACATATTTTTCTCCTTACACCACTCTACACTGTCGAAAGTTCAATACCTACTGAAGTAAAACATTCCCGACGTAGCGTCAGTTCCCTGTTGAAGATATAACTTTGTGGGTAGATTGAAACTCACAGTCGTTGCAAATCTTTGTTCGTAGGGTGCGAAGCGCCAGAGCTTTTTCTCCGGGCCAGTCAGCTGAGCAGCTGGCACTCCTGTGGTGCAGCGTCCCCTCCTGCTACACTGTCCACCCGGCACTTCCTGCGCGGCGCGACGAGTAGAAACAAACACAGGCTCGCTGCCGGCTTCTTGCAGGCTAGGGCCCCCTCTTGTCGTTCGCGCCGCCAGACTTCCGGTTTTTTGCGCACGGCAGTCGCCGCGGTTCCTCCACTCATGCCACTCTCTTGCACTGAAGACGTTAAGAGCTTTTATCCACTTGCTACAAGAACTAGTGTCATTGGGCTGGTTGGCGGATTGCAGACTGCCGTGGTGCCTCGAAGACAGTGGTACAATTAGCCTTCGAGTCCGATTTTGACGTCATATATGTCTTAATAAGTTCGTCGTGTTTCGGTTCCCCTCGCGCGTTACGCAGTTATGTTTTCCATAATGTGCAGTAGGCCTATCATAAAGTGCATACGTCGTAACATATCGTTCCTTGACCGCGTCCGTCGGCTATTGCTGCTCGCTGTTGTAAACAACAGAGCTGCTTTCCGGGGGTCGGGCACTGTTCTTCAGCCTGAAGATAATGGGCCTTCCAGCCAGGGCTCTGAGAGTTAGCAGGAGGTGGCCAATTCAGGTGCCTAAATGCTGCGCTGGAGGCTGAGTGACCGAAAGGCATGCATGTTAATTTCACGGAGCGGTTTTGGAGCTCGCGAGACAAGAAGTTAGGCGGCAGCCCTCGCCAAGTTAGGAAGGGTTTCGTGGCGACTGTAAGGCGGAGCTGGAGTCTAGAGTGAGTGATCCTCGATGATCAGTATATGTGTTTTACAGCGGAAGACTGAGTTGGTTTTGGGGTGTTAATGAGCGAGCACTTACCTGGCGGTCAGAGACCTCAGATAAGAAAATGGAGAAATTAGCCAGCTGGAGGTAGCGTTTGATAAGCGGACTCGGCGAGGTCTTGTACTAGAAAATGAATTGCATTCATTGCAGTGGAACCAGTATTTTCGGATACTGATTGGCATGTTGGAGGTGATTTTGTTCGCGATACCTCATCACGTTTCAGATCAGAATATGTTCTAAGGTTATACGAAAAAAGGAATTCACGAATATTGAACGGTACTTTTCTGGATCGCTGCTACTATCCCTCTTGTAAACGGATGTGATTTTTGCTTTCGTCCAATTACCTGTATTGGACACGGGTTTTTGTTCGAGGTAGCTATTATGGTTGAAAGAGGGCTTACTCAGCCGCAGAGTCGGTATGGAATATGATGGGGATTCCGTCGTGGCTGGAACATCGTTCGATTTTAGATTTTTACTTTTTTATCAACGCCGTGTGTCCAGCTATTTTATAAATAACTCAGAATCACCAGCTGAAACCCATATATTGTCACTTGTCACGAATATTTACTTCTACAGCACAAACTTCAAAATGCTGCTCAGTGTAAAACCCAAGAATACAGTATCCGTTTTCAACGCTAGAGCACTAAAGGAGGGAACGATGTTGCATTGTTACTAAACTATCGGAAATTTTACTACTCCATATTTTATTCAAACGAAATAATAATTTATAAGTTGTATACGAGTTAATTACTATTTTTAGAACTCCATTGACTTATTAGATACAGTAAAAGTACATGTTTTGTTTTAGACCATGTAATGACAAGTTACTGCTCAAAATGTTATTGGAAAACAAGTCACAATTTACGTTAAGCACTACATAAAAACTAGATTCCTCCCGAAGAAACCAGGAAGGCCCAGCGGTACCGACTGGCCGCCGTGTCATCCTCAGCCCACAGGCGTCACTGAATGCGGGTACGGAGGGGCATGTGGTCAGCACACCGTTCTCTCGGACTGTGTCAGTTTCCGAGAACGGAGCCGCTACATCTCAATCAAGTAGCACCTCAGTTTGCCTCACAAGGGTTGAATCCCCCCTCGCTTGCCAGCAGCGCTCGGCAGACCGGCAGACCCATCCAAGCGCTAGCCCAGCCCGGCAGTGCTTAACTTCGGTGATCTGACGGGAACCCGTGTCACTACTGCGGCAAGTCCGTTGGCGAAGCATTACATACAAGTTATAATTATTATAACTTCAAGAGTACGGTATTCTACACACAAAACGAGTAGATTCTTGTATTTTAGACACTGTTATTACAACTCAGTGTACTGCATAGATTGCCCTTGGCTAGAAAATATCGTAATACCTCTTTTGCTCGAAGGACAAAACCAGCATATTTTTCTTCCTTGGTGTAGTTGTAGGTACTGTTGCTGCTTCTCTGGTGAAGTACCCCAAGCTAATCACCGAGTATATTGTGTTAAAATCAGACTCACTACCATCCACATCGTGATAATTTCAGTAGCAAAAGGCGAAATTAGCACTGAAGAGGGCCAATATGATACAGATCCTGTTTTAACTTTGTTTGTTGTTTTACCAAAGGTGCCACACTAAGATAATTTCTAAGCAATATAATATGCTGACTATTAGAATAATGGGCACACAATTACTAAACGTTCGTAATATTTACGACAAGAGCGTAAGTTGGAGTTAGGCAATAAATATTTCAGACATTGTTAACCCTGGAACACAAACGTTCTTCAATTAATCAGTGTTGCAAACGTTCGTAATTTTTACTACATAACAAAAAGTAAACAGAATTTGGTAACATATTTTATTATTTATTAATTATCACTAACAAACAATTCAGGCCACAGTCTATAATCACAGAACCTATAGTTTTTGACAACAGTGAGAACATTTATTTCGAACAATTAGTGCATAACTGCACTCGATGCTCTTTGCTAAATGCCTTACAACAAACTGCACAAAACGTTGTCATTCTTCCCTTTTTCGACGGATATATGTGGCAGATAGTTCTTCTCCGGGCAGATGATATTCCAGCATTTCCACCAGTGTTTTTCCGATGGGATTCGATTTCAAGGATAGACTGTATAGTGAGGCGCAGGGTATTTGATGTTCTTGGTATGTGTATCCAGCCTGCTTTGTATCCATGGTGAGACTAGCTTTTCACTTACTCGTATTAGTAAGTGTTTTCTCTTTAGGACATTCTCCTTGTCACGTGTTGTGAACGTGGATTACGCAGATATTAACTCAATTAATGTTCGAAATTCCGTAAAATATACACAAAGGCCAGCGTTTAGTCTTCCGGCTACAAGAAATGTTGAGAGACATATAGTCTAATGAATCAACGCAATCTTTTGTGTCATTGTAGCAGTGAATCATTTTAGGTTTCTTAGTTAATTCATTTCACTTGGTCGTCCATCGTCGATAACAGAAGGACTACTGTATTTGCCTTAGGTTTATACGAGAGTAATTTCCGTGTCAAAGATGAACATGGATGTTCCTATCCATCCCTTCTTGGTTATAGGTAGTTCTTGGGGTATTTCTCGCTTTTGTATCTCAAAGTACTAACGAGAGTGAGTATCTCCTTTAGCAGATCGTCGGCTAACTTGATAGATGTAAACCAGTTACAACTGTAACATTTCATTCTTTTGAAAGCTCATTTACGTAGTGTTCTCCAAGTGGCAGACTGTTAGTATCTGTATCTTTGCCGAGATATGAGGAAGCATCAACCATATATTTTGTTCCTGCGTCACATGCCATGACAATTTTAGGCCCATATTTAGCTGGCTTGTTGGGTACCAATACACGAAACGGACATCTACCACGAAAAGCAAGGAGTCGTTCGTCCACTGTAATGAATGAGCCTGGTCTGTAACAGTTACGGAAATTGATAACAAATTCATCCCATAATTCCCTGATAGCTGCAAATGGATCGGACTACTTTCGTTTCCCACGAATCAACTTATCATCAAACCTCAGAGAAGAAATTAAAAACTCAGATCGCTCGGAACTCATGGCTGCTTTATATCTAGGGCTACATAATTTTTTTTTTGTCATCAGTCTACTGACTGGTTTGATGCGGCCCGCCACGAATTCCTTTCCTGTGCTAACCTCTTCATCTCAGAGTAGCACTTGCAACCTACGTCCTCAATTATTTGCTTGACGTATTCCAATCTCTGTCTTCCTCTACAGTTTTTGCCCTCTACAGCTCCCTCTAGTACCATGGAAGTCATTCCCTCAAGTCTTAGCAGATGTCCTATCATCCTGTCCCTTCTCCTTATCACTCTTTTCCACATATTCCTTTCCTCTCCGATTCTGCGTGGAACCTCCTCATTCCTTACCTTATCATTCCACCTAATTTTCAACATTCGTCTATAGCACCACATCTCAAATGCTTCGATTCTCTTCTGTTCCGGTTTTCCCACAGTCCATGTTTCACTACCATACAATGCTGTACTCCAGATGTACATCCTCAGAAATTTCTTCCTCAAATTAAGGCCGGTATTTGATATTAGTAGACTTCTCTTGGCCAGGAATGCCTTTTTTGCCATAGCGAGTCTGCTTTTGATGTCCTCCTTGCTCCGTCCGTGATTGGTTATTTTACTGCCTAGGTAGCATAATTCCTTAACTTCATTGACTTCGTGACCATCAATCCTGATGTTAAGTTTCTCGCTATTCTCATTTCTACTACTTCTCATTACCTTCGTCTTTCTCCGATTTACTCTCAAACCATACTGTGTACTCGTTAGACTGTTCATTCCGTTCAGCAGATCATTTAATTCTTCTTCACTTTCACTCAGGATAGCAATGTCATCAGCGAATCGTATCATTGATATCCTTTCACCTTGTATTTTAATTCCACTCCTGAACCTTTCTTTTATTTCCATCTGCTTCCTCGATGTACAGATTGAAGAGTAGGGGCGAGAGGCTACAGCCTTGTCTTCCACCCTTCGTAATACGAGCACTTCGTTCTTGATCGTCCACTCTTATTATTCCCTCTTGTTGTTGTACATATTGTATTTGACCCGTCTCTCCCTATAGCTTACCCCTACTTTTTTTCAGAATCTCGAACAGCTTGCACCATTTTATATTGTCCAACGCTTTTTCCAGGTCGACAAATCCTATGAAAGTGTCTTGATTTTTCTTTAGCCTTACTTCCATTATTAGAACGTCAGAATTGCCTCTCTCGTCCATTTACTTTTCCTAAAGCCAAACTGATCGTCACCTAGCGCATTCTCAATTTTCTTTTCCATTCTTCTGTATATTATTCTTGTAAGCAGCTTAGATGCATGAGCTGTTAAGCTGATTGTGCGATAATTCTCGCACTTGTCAGCTCTTTCCGTCTTCGGAATTGTGTGGATGATGCTTTTCCGAAAGTCAGATGGTATATCGCCAGACTCATATATTCTACACACCAACGTGAATAGTCGTTTTGTTGCCACTTCCCCCAATGATTTTAGAAATTCTGGTGGAATGTTATCTATCCCTTCTGCCTTATTTGACCGTAAGTCCTCCAAAGCTCTTTTAAATTCCGATTCTAATACTGGATCCCATATCTCTTCTAAATCGACTCCTGTTTCTTCTTCTATCACATCAGACAAATCTTCACCCCGATAGAGGCTTTCAATGTATTCTTTCCACCTATCTGCTCTCTCCTCTGCATTTAACAGTGGAATTCCCGTTGCACTCTTAATGTTACCACCGTTGCTTTTAATGTCCCCAAGGTTGTTTTGACTTTCCTGTATGCTGAGTCTGTCCTTCCGACAATCATATCTTTTTCGATGTCTTCACATTTTTCCTGCAGCCATTTCGTCTTAGCTTCCCTGCACTTCCTATTTATTTCATTCCTCAGCGACTTGTATTTCTGTATTCCCGATTTTCCCGGAACATGTTTGTACTTCCTCCTTTCATCAATCAATCAATCATCTGAAGTATTTCTTCTGTTACCCATGGTTTCTTCGCAGCTACCTTCTTTGTACCTATGTTTTGCTTCCCAACTTCTGTGATGGCCCTTTTTAGAGATGTCCATTCCTCTTGAACTGTACTGCCTACTACGCTGTTCCTTATTGCTGTATCTATAGCGTTAGAGAACTTCAAACGTATCTCGTCATCCCTTAGTACTTCCGTATCCCACTTCTTTGCGTATTGATTTTTCCTGACTAATGTCTTGAACTTCAGCCTACTCTTCATCACTACTATATTGTGATCTGAGTCTATATCTGCTCCTGGGTACGCCTTATAATCCAGTATCTGATTTCGGAATGTCTGTCTGACCATGATGTAATCTAATTGAAATCTTCCCGTATCTCCCGGCCTTTTCCAAGTATACCTCCTCCTCTTGTGATTCTTGAACAGGGTATTCGCTATTACTAGCTGAAACTTGTTACAGAACTCAATTAGTCTTTCTCCTCTTTCATTCTTTGTCCCAAGCCCATATTCTCCTGTAACCTTTTCTTCTACTCCTTCCCCTACAACTGCATTCCAGTCGCCCATGACTATTAGATTTTCGTCCCCCTTTACATACTGCATTACCCTTTCAATATACTCATACACTTTCTCTATCTGTTCATCTTCAGCTTGCGACGTCGGCATGTATACCTGAACTATCGTTGTCGGTGTTGGTCTGCTGTCGATTCTGATTAGAACAACTCGATCACTGAACTGTTCACAGTAACACACCCTCTGCCCTACCTTCCAATTCATAACGAACCCTACACCTGTTATACCATTTTCTGCTGCTGTTGATATTACCCGATACTCATCTGACCAGAAATCCTTGTCTTCCTTCCACTTCACTTCACTGACCCCTACTATATCTAGATTGAGCCTTTGCATTTCCCTTTTCAGATTTTCTAGTTTCCCTACCACGTTCAAGCTTCTGACGTTCCACGCCCCGACTCGTAGAACGTTATCCTTTCGTAGATTATTCAATCTTTTTCTCATGGTAACCTCCCCCTTGGCAGTCCCCTCCCGGAGATCCGAATGGGGTACTATTCCGGAATCTTTTGCCAATGGAGAGATCATCATGACACTTATTCAATTACAGGCCACGTGTCCTGTGGATACACGTTACGTGTCTTTAATGCAGTAGTTTCCATTGCCTTCTGCATCCTCATGTCGTTGGTCATTGTTGATTCTTCCGCCTTTAGGGGCAAATTTCCCACCCCTAGGACAAGAGAGTGCCCTGAACCTCTATCCGCTCCTCCGCTCTCTTTGACAAGGCCTGTGGCAGAATGAGACTGACTCCTTATGCCGGAAGTCTTCGGCCGCCAATGCTGATTATTTATCAAAATTTAGGCAGTGGCGGGGATCGAACCCGGGACCGAAGACGTTTTGATTATGAATCAAAGGCGCTACCACTAGACCACGGGTACTTCTGTGTCTTACTGTCAAATAATTCACGAGTTGATAAACGGTTATTGTTCAAAGCTGCTGTCAAGATCAGAGTACCAATTAAAGCCTTCAATTCTTCAGTGGAAGTTGTACTCTGAGTGCTCTTTGGATTTTGATGTTTTGATATTTTCCTCATTACCTCCTCGTTCGCGTAATTTACTATTAATTGGAACGTGTCATCTGTGAAAAATAAAGAAAATATTTGTAACGGCGTAGCGACATTTCTAGCGCCATTGATAGTGGTTTGAATATGATGTATATTTCCTTGAGGTGTACGCACTGTCTTTTTTTTTAGGGAGCTACAGATGACCAGCGATGTCCATCCTTACCTACAGAGACCTCTTTCGAGGCCGTATGATGGAATGATGTAGTCCTTACCATCGATAGATAAAGAAACACTTTTACCTGAATTTAAAATGACGGGTGACAGTGATGACGAGGTAGATGAAGAAACAATCCTGGGTCGCTTTCTTGGTCGCAACAGAGCATCGCTCTCTTTTTCGCCAGAATTTGGAGGGTCTGCACCAACGATTATTAATTTGGCGTTCTTCAAAATGGTTCAAATGGCTCTGAGCACTATGGGACTTAACATCTGAGGTCATCAGTCCCCTAGAACTTAGAACTACTTAAACCTAACTAACCTAAGGACATCACACACACCCATGCCCGAGGCAGGATTCGAACCTGCGACCGTAGCGGTCGCGCGGGTCCAGACTGTAGCGGCTAGAACCGCTCGGCCACCACAACTGGCTGGCGTTCTTCACTCGCGCCTTCTGTAGGGTCAATATCATCCTCTTCAACGCTATCGGGTTCATCTTCACTTGCTGAGACATAAATGTTGCTGTAATTCTCTCTTGCTCCAACTCAAGTAATTTCCTTATTTTATCTCCCAGATTTGAGTCATTTGCCTTTATTAAATCTGACATCTGACATTAAATACGAGATAACAATAGACTGAGTTTATAAAGTCTCGTATTATTACCTCAGTAAACAAAGTTTGGATCGTGCATAAAAGTAATCATAAACCCATATTGTGAGCGTTATTGACCTTATAAGATGTAACCAAGTTACAAACGATCGTAAAAATGACGACTTTCAGAAAAGCTGCCATTGTTGTAAGCAGTGCGTGCAGTTTCTTCTAGGCAGTTGTAAGTACATCAATCAGTCGTTAAAGCTAGGAAGGTACTGACGAGATGGAAGCGCTTGTGACCTTCCCGCGCTTTACAAGCAACAGAAGAACGTGAAGAATTGGCAGTCGCAATAATTACGAACGTTTGTGTTCTAGGGTTAAGAACAATGTTTACCATTAAGGTTCTCGGGAGCGCGTGTCGCTCATGTGTGCAGATTGGCAGGAACAGCGAAGAGATGCCAACTGCAGTCGTAAATTTTACAAGTGTTTAGTGATCTCCGCTTTCAGATTTTCAGAGTGATTCCTGCTTCCCGCCTAACTGTAAATTCTAACATAAGGTTCTTACTCCAAGTGAGTACAGCGAATCAAAACAAAACTACGCAACCACGCTTAATAAGAATAGACATGAGAGTCGCAGCCGTGTTGCCACACGTTGGTAATCCGTAGCACAGGACGCATCAGATTGCCTGGGAATCACGAGCGATCAGCGGTCTGCGATTTGTCCCTGAGAAGTCCCACCTATGGGCAGATCGCGCGAAGTTGCGCTCGCGTCCTCGGGCGGCATGGCGGCGCCCGCATGTTCTGGTGTCTGTAGCTTAGCCACCTGCCGCGCGCCGGCCACCTGGCCTTACCTGTTGCCTTTGTCTCCCGCTGCCTGCTGCCTGCCGCTGATAACGACGCACATGCTGCGCACTTCCCAGGTCACTGTGCATTTGCTGCAAGCGCCATTGTCCATCGAGGCCGTACTGTGCGTCGAAGATCCTGGGAATCTTCTTTGTCTGAACCGTGTGGTCCGTCATAACTTTAAAGCTTTCTCCGATTTGGCATCAGTACTTCTTGTGAAAAGTGACGCGCAGCTTAAAGCTTTACGCACGGCAATGTATCGCGGCGAAAATTTGAAAACGTATTTGGCGGTGTTCCTATTGGTGAACAATCAGCATCCGTACTGGTGACGGAAATCTACTTGGACCTATTTTCCCAGAACCAGTTTGCTAACTTTGTCGGGAGACAAATAGTTAAAAAAGTTACTAACGAGGTAATAGATGCTACATCTGCAAACTACAGTAGTCATACAATTACAAACAGGATTTTTATAAAGAATCTATTACGAGAATGGAATACAACACTCGTTATTTTCCAACGTAATCTCCCAATGCACTTAATGCGAGCGCTGGACAAGCTTCTCACGTTCAAATAATTCTTGGGAGCGCGTAACCAGTTATGCACTGCTGCCTGGACTTCCTCGTCGTCAGCGAATCTTAAGCCGCTAAGAGCGCCTTTCGGTAGGTTAAAAATACGCACAACTTTCCTCGCCCGTTACAGTACGGCGATGAAATGCCTCCCCTTTAGCCTCGTACTCTCGCAAAATTTCTGCATACATCCGTGAGCCTTTCTTTAATTTCTGATGTTTTGGAACCCACCTCACGCACACTTTCTTGAATATCAGTGGCGATGCGTCGATCCGACACTAATGTTCATCATTGCTGCAATATCGCTAACCGTTGTATGCCAGTATTCTCGCATCAGGTCTCACAATGTTGTTCTGCGTGGCTGCACAGACAGAGCATGGCGAACTTCAGCACACGTTACATTCCGTAAGAACTTGTCTGCCCCGTCGTACACTTGTATTCGACTCGAACAACTTTCACATATTGCACTACCATCTGACGGTGAATTTCGATTGGTTTCAACCCTTCAGTTAGCACAAATCTAATGACACTCCGCTTGTCCGCGATGATGCAAACAAGAAAGGGTGCCGCCATCTTCTTTCACTGATTCCTAGTATCCTGTTCGCGAGGTAGGCGTGCCAGGTCCATCTGATAATAGTTCTGTTGCACCATCAAAAACTTTTAAAAAGCACAAAATTTGTATTTTTTATTGGACAGACCTTTTAGCTTATTGGAATTGCTAAATAATTATAATATGTCTAGAAAACATCAATAAAAAACGATATCTAGCAAAACAAAACAAAAACACTATACCACAGTGGTACGACCAGAATGTTTGTATGGTTGTGAATGCCACACAAACGAATTACAATATTGACAGAATAGAGGTACTAGAGAGATGGATTACTAGAAAAAAATGGGTGCAATACAAACTACAGATGGCTACAAAATGAGAATTAATAAGGACGTCTACAAAAATATAGAGAAAATATCAGAAGTAATGGCTAAAGGAAAATTAATCTTTTTTTAATATCTCTACCTACTGACTGTGTGCGAACAGACTATTTAAACAAATGTTCATATATTTGTGGAAGAAGATATCGACAATAGCATGGATTACAGAAATAAGCAAATAACTAGAAAGAAAATCATCCAAGAATCGAAATAACAGAAAGAAACTTTTTAAAAAAATAAAATACTAAATTTAGAAGTCTATCAAGGCAGAACAAGTAAGACATTACGAACAACATGGTCAGAAGAAAGAAAGAGACAACTTGGGCGGAGGAGACGGAAATAGGGTGGGGTTACTTGAGGAACAGGAAACAACAAGAAACAAAGATGAGAAGCTGAAGTTATTATATGATCCTAGTTGGTCAATTTGTTATAAAGCAGAGTGTACATGGGTACATCTGGGATCTCCTCCCAAACATCTGGATCGAATTCAGTCAAATTTGGCACAAAAAAAAGAGACATCACAAGTCTTAGCACTGTGGGGTTCATAACTTCCTAGCTACAGTGGGAGCCGAGATACATGCAAAGACATGTTTTTCCAGCCTCTGTGTTACAGGCTACCCTGAAGACCAGGCTTGTTGTTTGGGAACTATCGGCCTGCTAAACCAGCGTGCTTTAAACTGCTTTGTAGGGCAGCTTACATCTCAGGGGAAATAATTTTTTTTCCAGGCCCCAACATATAGCCTGCCCTGCATGACAGGCACATTGTGTGAGGAGTATCGAGCTGCTTTATTGACCTGTATTGCAGGGGCTACACATACCATTGAACATGGCTGGGAACAGGCTGAGATGGGTAGATGAGGGGATAGACACAGCGTAAGTGGGAGAAGGAAATGGGCAGATCGAGGGAGGAAGTAGGGGGAGATGCATGACGCAGGTGGAAGGTGTAGAGGGGTAGTGGGCAGGTTGAAAATGGAGGCAGAGATAGATAGTGGAGGAGAATATGGTCAGAGGGAGGGGGAGAAAGATTTGGTCAGACAGAGGGAATGGAGGATATGGACAAAGAGAGGGTAGGAGGAGATGAGACAGAAATGGTGAGGATGAGGTGGACAGACAGCAGTAGGAAGAGGACGACACAGAAAGAGGCGAGGTGTATCGAATGCATACATGGACGAAACTGTGGGGTAAAAGCTAGTATGGAAATGAAGAAAAAATTATTATTAATAATACAAAATCATTGCATACATCGCAGTGTATACTCGATAGAGTACAGAAACAATTTGAACAAAAAATGGAGAATATTAGGCAGGATTCAGACCAGGCCGTTCTTGTCCTGAGCAAAAATTTGAACCTAAAGCTAATCCTAAGACATTAGAGAATTTGTAGCAAAAATTCAGTCTACACATTTGCTGGTGTGAACAGGTAGAGAAACATTGAAAATCTTAAGAAAAATTCTAGCCCCAAAACTTGTAGACGAACAATACGGATGAAAGGCAAATACAAGATAAAATAATACACAGATATCCATAGCGACACTAGAAAGCGCAAGTTAAGATTTTATGGACACTTAAAAGAACGAACCCAAATACACTTACAAAACAAATAGATTCTTTAACAACAGGAGTAAAGCAAAAATGTACATTATGAAATGGATTAGCGAGATCAAAACTATCTTAAATTGGCATGAATTACTACAAAAGGTGTTCGATACCGCGAAATATTCATCTCCCCACTGTAAGAGAATTAAAGAAATATGGGCACGAAGGAAGGCAAATGCCTGCCTCTTAAGTACGAGTACTTTGTATAGGCCTCACGGGCTTATTGCCAAATAATAATCAATATATGTTCTTATATTATGAAAGTGTGCGTGCCGCTAAAACTCAGAAACGAGTTCCTGTGCGATCAAGGGAGTTACATGGTGTGGTAGCTCTTTATCCCCCCCATTCATGAAGAAGGTTCCAGTTTTTACCTGAGGAGCGTGATTTTGAAGGTGTAAAGGCTGGGAAGTTTCGCCCTCTAGATATTTCTAGCACATTCGAGAGTATTGGAGAATATTCCAGGACATTCGAGAGTATTCGAGAACTTTCCAGAGTGTTCGGGAACATCCCACTTCATTGTGGAACATTCCAGAACGTTCTTGAATGTTGTGGAATGTTTTGCAACATTGTGGATCATTTGAAGCCTTTTTGGTACGTTCTGGAATTCGCCACTGGCGGAGCTAACCGTTGGTAGGGATATGTAAAGCAAGACCCGTCGTGGTCTCGAACGTTGGTTTCGTATAAGTGACAAAGGGCGGAATCGAAAAAGGAGTGCAGTGAGTCAGTGAGTAAATAAAAACAAACAGTGAAGTGTGAGTAGTCAAAGTGATACAGTTACTGAATAGAAATCAGAAACACAGCGTGAAAAGTGTGTAAAGTGTACTTAGTGTATCTGTTAGTAAAAAGTTGATTTGATTCATGTTTTAGACAATACTCAAACGTAAAAGAGGAGACTGTGGACAGAGAATTTACTTCACGAAAGACACCGCCAGAAAAATTACAAGCGAACCACCTCAGAATACAGTATTAACAGCTTTTTACCAACTGTGCCACACGGATCCATTCGCGAAAACATTACTATATGTCGACGTCGCTACCTATTACACGTGGAACGCAACAGTCTGACAACGACGAAAACAAGGAATTCCAGTATAAGATCATCCGGAATCATGAAAACTGGCGCACTAGGCCGAGCATACAATGTATATCCGAACAACGCCGAATGTTTGTATCTCCGGATGTTGCTACACGAAATACGGGGACCAACGAGTTTCACAGATCTCAAGACTTTTGATGGTTACGTATGTCAGACATACTGAGAAGCATGCCAGCTTTTAGGACTACTGGAAAACGAGAACCACTGGGTATTAACACTACAAGAAGCCTCAGTCACAGACTCAGCTGAACAAATGAGACACTTATTCGCCATAATTCCAACAACATTAAACCATCGAATCCAAAACAGCTATTGGACTTCTTCAAAGAGAATAGCTATTGGACTTCTTCAAAGATAATATGAGTGATGACATACTGTGCCAAACCCGACAAGCTGATCTTGAACTGACCATCGAGTTCTAATTAATCATCAGCGTTACACATATTCGTTACACAAGTTATAAAGTGAAATTAAGGGGCGAAGTATCTGCCCTGAAAAAAAACAAGCGTTCGACAAGAAACGCCCGTTTTTTATAATTTAATCCTATGATGAAAGCCGGCCGCGGTGGTCTAGCGGTTCTAGGCGCTCAGTCCGGAACCGCGCGACTGCTACGGTCGCAGGTTCGAATCCTGCCTCGGGCATGGATGTGTGTGATGTCCTTAGGTTAGTTAGGTTTAAGTAGTTCTAAGTTCTATTGGACTGATGACCACAGATGTTAAGTCCCATAGTTCTCAGAGCCATTTGAACCTATGATGAAAGGACTGTACGGAGTGGACGTTAAGTGTAGAACCAACCTTTGAAAACAAAAACAGGTGGACAAACAAGGATTTAATGTCAGGTATTATGAGATAGGAGCGAGGGAAAAGCCTATGAAGTTCTGTTACCGATGTGGCTGCCATTTTGGAAGCTGCCTTCTTGGATGCAACGCGTTATTTTCAAGTAGATAGGTGATCATGTGACGTACGAAACAAAGTATCACGCAGGAAAAATAATGGTGCCATTCATTTGAGCATAACTTCGTTCTGCTTATAGTACACTGGTATGAGTTTCCGGATAGACCATGCGGGCTGTTGACGCAACTACTTACATCAGAAAATGACCCAGAGTGATCGAAACATGTCATATAACTAAAAATAACTGAAGAGTAAACGAGAATCTTTTATATATCAATATAGTCGCTGATTCCCTCGAGACGGAGATGCGGGCTACAGTGAGAACGTCGTCCATTCTCGAATTTTGTCGCATTTTGTATAGAACAAGGCAAATGCTTGTGATGACACGTAGAGGCTGTGTGTAACACAGCACGTTGTTAGACTGTAGTTATCCGAACCACCCTTTCGTCATGGGCTTTAACTAACCCATGTACCAAAATTCTCATTATTGTTGTAAGGCGACGCTAATTTCCTGTGTACGGCGCTCTGGACTCCTGCTGAACGACGCAAAGCAGCAGCCGTTGTTACGAGTATTTCACCCGTAACCGTTTTCGATCGTCCAGCTTTTGGATTGCCTGCGACACAGCTAGTTTCACGGGATTTCAGAAGTTTCGCCGTCGCATAGTGGGTTATGGAGGAGGGGAGCGGGGAGGGGGGGGGGGGGCGGTCTGTCCGGGTGGCTTGTGATGAAATAATGTGTGATAACACAAAGAACATATCAGTGGTTGTGTTTCCGCCGTCAGCTTTCACGGCACCTAAAGGAAGAAACCTCAGCGATAATTCGATTGTGAATAAAGCTACACTCAGATTAAAGGCACGAATGTTTCACCTTGTAATTCTCTATCTAATATGTCACGTGACCCCGTTTGCAATTACGAGTTGCATCCGAGATGGGGGCATCTGAATTTGCCTCCATGTTAGTAATATGGCCTAACTGTTCCCACCTCCTCCCCATCTACATTTACATTTACATCTACATCTCATTCCGTAAGCTATCTAACGGTGTGTGGCGGCGGACACTTCTGGTATTGCTAACTGATCCCGCTGTGCTGTTCCACTCGCGAATGGCGCTTGGGAAGAATGACGTAAGTAAGCCTCAGTATTCGCTCTAATTTCTCTAATTTTCTCGTAGTAGTCATTTTGCGAGATGTATTTAGGACGAAGTAATATGTTGTCCGACTCTTCGCAGATAGTGCTCACTCGAAATTTCAATAGTAAACCTTCCCGCGTTACACATCCCCCTCTTGTAAAGTCTGCCGCTGGAGTTTGTTGAGTATCTTTGTAATGTCCTCGCACCGACTAAACGATCCGGTGAGCGCCGCTCTTCGTTGGATGATCTGTCTCCCTTTGTAACCTCCCCCTCACTTATCGACCTTAATGACAGTGAAAAATTAAACCGCGTGTATCTAATGGAAATTTGGGAAAAGCAATCGTCACCGAAGTTAATCTGTCGGTAAAGAGGGAGGAAAGGGTTACATCTAAATGAAAGGAAAAATGCAAATGAAATTGGTGGAAATTAATTTTGAAAAGGGGTAAAGTTAACAAAGAAAGTAAATGTGCGGTCGTTACGTTAACAATTAACTAGCGGTAATTAGATATTTGAGATTTGGGGAAAATTACGGTCGCCAGTCCTATGGACAATTACTATAGTAACTGAAAAAGAAAGGTTATTGCACATATAATTAGCACTAGAAGCGTGGCAACTGAAGGTTGACACGTGCAGTGTGAAAACTGAAAGTTTGTCAGAAGTAATATATTTCGCTACACTCTGACTTAATTTAGCAAAGAATTAATAAAACCGGAAAATTGAAAGTTAATTTAGTGACTGAAATTAATAGTGAGCTTTGTTTTTGAAGCACATCGAAATTCAGTAAAATACGGTTACTCTTGGGCTACCTCAACAATCATTTCAAAAGCTAATTGAATCTACGCAATTTAGAAATAAGAGATTTAACTTTGAACTTGAATTAAATGATTCTGAACAATTAACAATAGTAACATTTAGTACGTACCAAGCCGAGCTGCAGTCACAGGTAAGCTAATATATGGTAACAAAACTCGCACTCTTAATTTGTGCTTGCGTAATCTAAATACTGTAGCCAGCTATGAATACTTTAACTGAACTTTGAAATTAAAGCAGTGAAATGGAATGATATTACTTGAATGCTGGCGTCTGAATTTCAACGACACTCGGGCTCATTTCGGAAAAGGAAGGGACCCTGCTTGGTAATGCAATTGGGACAATGAGCAACAAAGGTTTATGCTAAGTTGCTGTAGTTTTGTGATGCAACAATTTTAAAAGCTGAGGTCTGCCATACAGTTCTAAAACTTTACGTGATTCCAGTCTTCCTTGTTGGTTGATTGAAGGTTTGAAACCGTCGATCGAGGAGGTGACGACAGTCACTCATTGTCGGCCGTCGCTGTTGCAGAAGCTGGATGTTGGCGCGCCTTCTTCTCGACACGGTCACCAGGCGAAACGGGCTCTTGATGTGTGCCAGCTAACGCTTCCTGTCCGCGACACCGTGTCAGAAACTATCATAGCAATTCGAGCGCAATTACATGCTGCCAAACCCCGAAAGCGCGGCAACTCGCGGGAGCGTCACACAACACACCTGCTCCACTGCACTCCTCCAGCCAGACTCTCGCTCTGCCCGCGCTCCACGCGGTCGAGTTCACACACAGGCGTCTAAAGCTAGCGAAATGAGGGATGCTCAACTACCAGACCTACCGATAGATGGCTCTAGCGTCAAGCTACCGTGATCACTTTAAGTTCAAATGGTTCAAATGGCTCTGAGCACTATGGGACTCAACTGCTGTGGTCATAAGTCCCCTAGAACTTAGAACTACTTAAACCTAACTAACCTAAGGACATCACACACATCCATGCCCGCGGCATGCGGTTCCAGACTGTAGCGCCTTTAACCGCTCGGCCACTCTGGCCGGCTCACTTTAAGTGATGCCATCCAAAACAAAACCGAATACAATGCGGCATCGTTGTTAAGTGCTGTGGCAACTATATTTGGCTAGTAATTCGCGGCAATAGTTTAGCCCGTTTTTCTTTCTCTCTATAACGATACATTTTGAACGTTTACTCGAAAAGCTCTCTACTATACATGAATAACTTGGCTGTATGGAAATTGTTGACAGTATTTCAATAACATTGCGTTGTACGGCTTTTTGCCATGTATCTTAAACTGTGAAATCACATATTTCATAGTTGGTTTCATTTGAGTGGTAAGTATTTACGACGCAAGACCAATATTGTTGTTTTAATCCGTGCACGTAGTATTATAGAAATGTATTGAAGTCTTCTGGAAGACTAATTCGGGATCTATGACCATTGCTGTTCGGTCCTTTTTTATTTGAAGGTTCCTGCACAATGGCATGTACTTCTGGAAAGCTGACACTGGCTTTCTCTGCAGAATTAATAATAAACTGCAGAGGTGCTATGTGCCTCTCCAGTGCCACAAGTCCTGCATTGGACTTTATACTCTTCACCATTTCTGATAGTTTTCCCACTAAAGATGCTTTTCTGTCCTTCAAATCACTTGTGTCAACTGTCTTTTTAGTCCGTGCTGGACAAGACAACTACTGCACAAGTGCAGCTGCTTCAGCACATGGAATAATAGCTGCCTGGAACTTTGAGTAATAGTTTCCATTAGTTACATAACTCGACTTACCAAATGAACATGTTTACACATGTTCCACAAAATGCTAGAGTCCGCACAAGTGCAACTGAACACACGTATACAATGGTCACAGTCCTTGCACCATAAACCTCAACTGCACGTGTCTAAGTTTTTTGACTCCGAATAAAATTAGGTGTTGTTGCATGACATGACATTCCACAACACTTGTACTAACAGTTACTACTAGTTTTTCAGACAGAGGCAATGATTCGTTGTGACGTACCCTCAGAACTGAGAGCTTCTTTGTCAGTTTACCTCTGTAGATAGCTATGAGGCGATCACGCATCCTAAAATTGAGGAATCTCATAAGGGCATGGATCCCTTTATCTAAACGCTTTACTTTCTTCCCTTTCAAATATATATGTTTCAAATTTCTGTGTAGATTTTCCAAAGCCATATTTGTGTTGATTCCTGCATTCAGTCGGTAACAATACGCCCACCGATCGGGCTGACTTAAAAATTTCTCAAAATATACAGCAAAGCTTTGAGTTTCCCTCTCTGAGAGTAATTCCTCTTTCAGATGGCGTCTCATAATTTCGAAAGTTCTACTTTCTCTTTCGAACATTAACGTTTTAATTTTCTTGTATGTTGCAATCTGATTTTCCTGGCCTTCGATTTTGTTAATATGCTACCTCCACACTCTGTCGACGTGCCAGGAGCAGTACAGCTGACTAGCTCCGGGACCACACACAGCAATCCAAGCATTGAAGAAACAATCGTCCGTGTCCGACAGGAACCACTTCGGGTTTATGGATTCCTCACTTAATGCACTTACTATGGTGCGAAAGTAAATTTGCATGGCTACTGTCTCTCCCCCGCTAGATATCATGAAGGCACATGGAAAGCCTTCCCATAAATCGTCCAACACTAATAAAGTATACAGCTGGAAACTGTAGCTGTTTGTACCATGTGTACCGTCAACGCAAATCACATCGTTGCCGACCGAGCGAGGTGGCGTAGTGGTTAGCACACTGGACTCGCATTCGGGAGGACGACGGTTCAATCCCGTCTCCGGCCATCCTGATTTAGGTTTTCCGTGATTTCCCTAAATCGTTTCAGGCGAATGCCGAGATGGTTCCTTTGAAAGGGCACGGCCGATTTCCTTCCCAATCCTTCCCTAACCCGAGCTTGCGCTCCGTCTCTAATGACCTCGTTGTCGACGGGACGTTAAACACTAACCACCACCACCACCACATCGTTGCCGTATTTTTTCAGTAACTCAATATGACTGTCATTTGACAAAATCAAACAAAAATAATTTTTGTCAAGCTGACGGAACTCAGGTAGTACGCTGCCTTGTGGCTTATACAACTTAACAAAATTTGAATTGGTTTCCATATGTGCCACCCATGAATCTACACTAATGCAGTCTTCACTATTCAGCACACTGTCATTGTTCAAATTGTACATCTGAATGAAGTTGTGCAGGCCTTTCCTTCTAGTTAAGTCTCTCCTGCACAATGTACCTTCAATACTAGCCACTATCTCGTCGAGAATGTCTTCTAGCGGTACCCCCATGACAATCTTAGAAGCAAAGTCTTTCTTTTCTTCTTTTGTCAGCGACTGCCTGCCAACTTCTCTCTTATGCCTTACATGAGTTTTCTGTAAATTTACAATAATCTCCCCACTGGTTAATGTCTGTGTCATTATTGCTGCTGGACAATAAGCATCAGTTTTACTGGAGCCTCGGACCTTTACCGCACGAACACCTTGGCTCTTTGATGTGAAAACACCACTCCGGTGACAACAGTATTCATTTATTATAATGTCCTGTTGATTAGTTTTTTGACCACGTTGCTTAATAAACTTGGAATTAGTTTCCTTTTCAAGTTTTGTCTTCCACTGTTCGAACGTTGCACTGTTACTAAATTTTGAAGTCTCCATTTCCATGGGAAAACCGTGTTGCAAAAAATATTCTGGAGTACCCTTCTTATCGATTTTGCACTCACAAACTGGGCATGTATATTTGCAAGTTTCATTCTCACGGGCCTTAACATGCATGTTTAAATTATGTGAATCACAAAAACTTTGCAAACACACAACACACTGGTAACGAGATGGTGTTTCGTGGACCAATTTGACATGGGATGCACGCGCTTGAAGGCTGATAAAACTCTTTTCACATAGTCATCTATCGTTTGATCATGTAGTTGAGCGTGACCCGAGACACCTGGACTCGCAAAGGATCATGGTAGCTTGACGCTAGAGCCATCTATCGGTAGGTCCGGTAGTTGAGCATCCCTCATTTCGCTAGCCTTAGACGCCTGTAGTTCACACTACCAAAGATCCTAAACACTTTGGTTCTCCACACGACCTATCGATGTATTCGTTCGATAGCACAGTTTTCCCTGGGCAAGACCCAGCGTATAAATACAAATAATATTCACAAAAGAAACCAATTATACATCGACATAAATGCATATATATACAAATAGTAAAACAATTACAATATACAATGACACAGAAATGTTATATCTTCAGGTAACAAAATAAGGAAAAATCTATAGTATAATAGATGGAAATAGGAGGATATGCATTTCCGGCATTACACCTTCTATCAGTCCTACGTGGTAAGGATGCCAGATAGGTTAACAGTACTCAAGAATCGATCGAACAAGCGCCTTATAAGCCACTTACTTCGTGGATGAGTTAGATTCCCTTAAGATTCTTCCCGAGAATCTCAGCCTTGGATCTGCCTTTTCAGCTATTTCTTTTCTGTGGTCATTCCACGTACGGTCGTCTTAGATAGTTACCCTTAGATATTTTACGGTAGGTACTGTTTCCAGCAGTTCGTCGTCCATAGTGTGTAGTTGTACAGTAGCGAATTTCTTTCTCCATATTGCGCATTATGTTACATTTATTTACGTTCACCCTCTGCCTCGGAGCCGCTACTTCTCACTCAAGCATCGCGCGGTTGATTTCACCCTGTTCCAGTCTTCCTATGCAGGTAGAAGTCCGTGACAGTACCAGGAAGCGAACCCGGGTCCTCCACATAATAACCATAACTCTCACCACTGAGTTACGGAGGCGGACCCGTACAGTCAAAACCCAATCCATTTAAATTTACAACATTTTACAGCCACCATCTGTCTAGTCAATGTTATCAGCACATTCTTAGTGTGGACTCTCGCAGAGGGTCTTCTACAGTTCAGTTAGACTGCGTGAAGCCACTTGTATGCGTGCTAGTCCACGTGGAAGCCGGAGCAGAGCAGTGGTCGGCCTCGCAGCCTCTTGCAGAGTGCACGTCTGGGAAACCGGGCGGATGCGGCCTGCCGAGATTGTCCCGTAATTTGGCCCAACAACCGTGATTTATTGAGCGAAATAGCGGCGGACCGGGTGGCTGGCACTATCTCGGACATCTCGGCTGCCGGCAACCGGTGATTTACTTCGCCAAGGAGGACCGCGGACACGACCGAGCGGGACCCGGCTATTTGCACAGCCGGCCCATCCACGGAGCAGCCTGTCTGCGAAAAATCTTCGCAGAGATGGCCAGCCACACAGCACTCGCTCTCTAGACCGCCGTGTTGCCGATTTAGTGATTGCTGGGCGACAGCAAGCACCTCCGTGACTGTAAGTTAAGCTTTATTTTCCCGTGCCAAATGCACAGCCAAAATAGAGTCGCTGTTACGCAAACATTTTCCATTCTTTAAATATGGTGCAACAGTCTAACTGGAGTCTGGGTCGAGACATTGAAAATGTAATCATATCTAAAATTGTTGAACAGAATGGGTATTGTCTCCTCCTTCTGCTGGACGCTCTCTCCACTTAGTTCCGTGCTGCTTCGTTAATCTGCTAGTAACTTCATCCTTTTTTTAATGTCATCCAATATTCCAAATCTTATTCCTCTCTTTCCTTCAGTAACTCTTGTTTACAGACTATTTCTTCGTAGTATACGCGCCTTCGTAGTATATGTTCCTCTTTTTTTCTCTCTTCCACGACTTTACTTTCCACTCCTACTCTAAGCAGTAGTTCGTCATTCTGCCGGTCTGTTGCACTTCAACATTTTTCTCCACAAACACATTTATCCATCCAACCACTTTTCTTCTTTCTTTTTACTGTCCATGATCCGATTCCGTGGAGTAATACATTAGAGATGAAAAAACTGACGGTTCCGTTTCTTAATTCTGTCGGAATTCCTGTTGCTGTCAATAAACTTTTCACCTTCCTATCTTTTACCCATAGATAATTCACTTACTTGCTCCAGACAGCTTCCACTTTATGTGGGCAAGTATCCTATATATCTTAAAGATATAACTTGTTTCAGAGCCTTTCATTCCAGTGATGATAATTCTCATGACTTTGACCGATCCTGAATTTCTCATAAGTCAGATCTTTTTTTTTTTTGGCCCTTTTACGCTCCTGTCCTTCATAAGTTTTAGTTCTTCCTCGGATTCAGCTAAACCTGTCTAACACTGGACTCGCATTCGGGAGAACGACGGTTCAATCCCGCGTCCGGCCATCCTGATTTAGGTTTTCCGTGATTTCCCTAAATCACTCCAGGCAAATGCCGGGATGGTTCCTCTGAAAGGGCACGGCCGACTTCCTTCCCAATCCTTCCCTAATCCGATGAGACCGATGACCACGCTGTCTGGTCTCCTTCCCCAAAAAACCAACCAACCAACCAACCTGTCTAATCATCCGTTTACTTAATTGCCCCTTAATTTTTCCATAGCCTAAGTGCTGGGTATGACAAACAACACGCTTATGGGACATCTTTTGCAATACTGTCATCTGTTTCACGATCGGCAGTGCTTCTAAGAAAATTTTCCTATTTGTTCGTAATTGAAGTTCATTTTGGCAATACGTCCATGCTGTGAAGGTCAGTTAGTTTTTCGTATACGCGTAACGACCTCTCCGACGTGGAGACTCTTTTGAAAGCTATCACGTGGTGATAGATGTGGAAAACTTTGTGTACCTTTCATTATCCGTAGAGTGTGAAAACAGCAATTTTCTCTCCAGTAACAACTCTGTTGATAGCAATGTAATCATCGCTGTCGAATACCCACGTGAGGACCTGGATGAACGACAGTCAGCAAAGGAAACAATATAGTTTTTATAGTTCCAGGAGACCTCACTGCATGACATTTTTCATTTTGGAATGAATGGACTGGATAAAGTATGAAGTTTTCCCAGGGTAATGAATATTCCATGAGTTTTCGGGATTGCAGTCGGATGTAAAACTCTCATCTGATGATGACTGAATGGCTGCCAACGAAAATATCGTGGCAGGATGTCGACGTCATCCGGTTGTAATCTCGAAACCCCATGGAATAATTTAACAGTCATGGAAAAGATAATACACTAGTTGGAGTGGTGAAACGTAGAGTCAAAAGAACGTCCAGCAAAGACTGTAAATATTAGTTAGGGCACAGAGCACACTTGCTGCTGCCTAAATAAAACTTCTTGTAGGCAGGACGGCCGCGAAAAACTCAGGTGTGTTTTTGTAGTCTTCAGTCTGAAGACTGGTTTGCCGAGGAAAGGCAGTTAATTATGCAGAATTTGAAGTTTGGTATAATATCAATGATCAGGAGGCAATTCTTTAGTGCACTGCGTAATGGAAACTTCTGAGCATGCTGTATCATGCTGTGAGACTGTAACGCATTGTTGACGTAGTAGTTCTGACTGAGTATAGGTCATTTTTCGTGTTTTCCAAAATGAGTCTCAATGTCGAATAGCCGGCCGGTGTGACCGAGCGGTTCTAGGCGCTTCAGTCTGGAACCGCGTGACCGCTACGGTCGCTGTTTCGAATCCTACCTCGGGCATGGATGTGTGTGATCTCCTTAGGTTAGTTAGGTTTAAGTAGTTCTAAGTTCTAGGGGACTGATGAGCTCAGATGTTAAGTCCCATAGTGCTCAGAGCCATTTGAACAATTTTGCATATCGGGTAATTTCTGAGTTATTGTATCCTTGTGCCGTACCGGAATTCGAACCCGGATCCCACGTCCCACTCAGGAAGGTGGTCCCTACTGAACCTACCGATACCGGATAACGGCTTCCTCCCGTGACGTAATGATGTTGTTGGGCTTGACATCATACGTACCCAAAGAGGAAAGGAACAGAGTATGGTTGTGATGCCGAGACAGGCTGTATCGTAGCCGTCGACTTACGTTACGTTGAAAGGCTGTGATTTGGTGTATTGCTATTGAAGGCTTCAACTATCAGGCAAGACATTACCTATCAGCAAACACTCCACTATCGACCGAAGGATTCATTTCTCAGTATTTATTCGTTATCAGTAATTATGGCCGGCCGGTGTGGCCGTGCGGTTCTAAGCGCCTCAGTTTGGAACCGCGTGGCCGCTACGGTCGCAGGTTCGAATCCTGCCTCGGGCATGGATATGTGTGATGTTCTTAGGTTAGTTAGGTTTAAGTAGTTCTAAGTTCTAGGGGACTGATGACTTCAGAAGTTAAGTCCCATAGTGCTCAGAACCATTTGAACCAGTAATTATGGGTGGAAAGTTACATTTTTATTTGGAAATATATGCACGGAGGTGACAGAAGTCATGGGATAGCGATATGCACGTATAAAAGGACAGTGCACTGGCGAAGCTGTCATTTGTACTCAGTTGATTCCTGTGAGAAGGTCGTGATTGTGGCCGCACAACGGGACTTAACAGACTTTGAACGCGGAATGGGAGTTGGGGCGAGACGCACGGGACATTCCGTTTCGGAAATCGTTAGGGAGTTCAGTACTCGAAAATCCACAATGTCAAGAATGTGCCGAGAATACCAAATTTCAGGGATTACCTGCCACGACGGACAACACAGTGGCTGACGGCCTTCACTTTACGAACGAGAGCAATGGCGTTTGCGTAGATTGATCGTTGCTGACACACAAACAACACTGCGTGTAATTACTACGGAAATCAATGTGGGTCGTACGAAGAACATATCCGTCAGGACATTGCGTCGAAATTAGGCGTTAAAGGGCTCAGGCAGCAGACAACCGACGCGAGTTCCTTTGCTAACAGCGCGTCATGGCGTACAGCGCCTCTCCTGGGCTCGTAACCATATTGGTTGAACCCTAGGAAAACAGTGGTCTGGTTAGACGAGTCCCGATTTCAGATGGTAAGAGCTAATGGTAGGGTTCGAGTGTAGCGCAGACTCCACGAAGCCATGGATTCAGGTTGTCAACAAGGCATTGTGCAAGCTAGTGGTGGCTCCGTGATGATGTGGTTTGTGTTTACATGGAATGGACTGGGTCCTCTGGTCCAACTGGGCCGATAATTGACTGGAAATGTTATGTTCGGCTACTTGATGACCATTTGTAGCCGTTCTTGGGCTTCATGTTTTAAACAACAATTGAGTTTTTATGGATGGCAGAGCGTTCTGGACAATTCGAGCTAATCATTTGGCTAACTAGATCGTCCGACATGAATCGCATGGAACATTCATTGGGACACAATCGTGAGGTGAGTTCGTAAACATAATCCGCACAGGCAACACTCTCACAGTTATGGCTGGCTCTAGAGGCAGCATGGCTCAGTATTAGAGAACTTCCGACGAGTGTTGCGCCCACGCCACGTCGAGGTGCTGCACTGTGTCGGGCAAAAGGAAGCACGACGTAATCATAGGAGGTAATTTCTGCTTCAAGTGCAACGCCGCTCGGTAGCTTCGGCTAGAGTAAGGTCTGAGAAGCTTTAGAGAAGCGAGAGGCTCGCGCAGGTGGCGGCGTCTAAAACAGTAGCCGCCCTGCAGACGACAGCAGGTAGTGAGCGGAGAGAAACGGTCCATTGAGCCGCGGTGGCGCGAGGCGCTGCCCTGCGCGGTGCGGGGCTGAGCGCCGTGACGTCACGTGAGCAGGTCAGGGCCGGGCGCAGGTCGCGACCTTGCGCGGCAGACACAACACGGCCAGCGCGGCCCCGCCGTCCATTGTCCCCGGCACGTCCAGCGCGCCGCTCCGTTGCGGCCGCCGCGCCGCAGATGCGCCGTGAACCTGTGTGTGTGTGTGTGTGTGAGAGAGAGAGAGAGAGAGAGAGAGAGAGAGAGAGAGAGAGAAAAAGAGAGAGAGAGGGAGAGGGAGAGAGGGAGCGGCCAGAACCTATGTAGACTTCAAAAGGTCTCTGGAATTATATAGTATAATTTGAGTAAAGCATCTGTGCCTGGGTTTCAGGCAGGATCCTCTGTTTCGTTCGATGCTGAGGTGTTATTTCAGTACAGTTGGAGAGCTTCTCGATGCTGTTAAGAGTTTTGGGGGAATGCCAAGTGGGCTGAGCCGTGGTGGGAATTTGGACTAAGGAGGGAGCTGTGCTAAGGTTGTCCGTGCAGTTGTGCCAAACCACTGTGCCAGGGTGGCGTAGTGGTTAGCGCATATGCCTACCTAGGAGAAGACCGGTTCGAATCCCGGCCTTGGTACAAATTTTCATAGATCGCGTCGGTCTGCATATATACATCGCAGACGTTTGAGACTTGAAAAGGTCTGTGGAACCATATGGTTTTATTTGGGGATGGATAGTGTTTTGAAAAGAGGATATGAACAGAACATCAACAAAAGTTATGAAGGTAGTGGATTGTACACATAGTCAAATTAAGTCGGGCGATGCTGGGGGAATTAGAAGGGAACTGAGACTCTAAAAATAGTAGATGAGTTTTGCTATTTGAGCAGCAAAATAAGTGGCCATAGGGAAAATATAGAGGATATAAAATTCAGACTGGCTATAGCAACGAAAACATTTCTGAAAACGAGAATTTGTTATAATCTAAAATAAATTGTGTTAAAAAGTCAAGCCGGCCGTGGTGGCCGAGCGCTTCTGTGCGCTTCAGTCCGGAACCGCGCGACTGCTACGGTTGCAGGTTCGAATCCTGCCTCGGGCAGGGATGTGTGTGATGTCCTTAGATTAGTTAGGTTTAAGTAGTTCTAAGTTCTAGGGGACTGATGACCTCATATGTTAAGTCCCATAGTGCTCAGAGCCATTTTTTTTGTTTGTTAAAAAGTCACGGTATTTCTTTGCAGTGTTGCCTTGTACAAAAGTGAAAGGTGGACGATTAACGGTTCAGGCAAGAAGTGATTAGAAGGTTTTGAAAAGTGACGCTGTAGAAGAATGTCGAAGATTAGATGGGTAGGCCGCGTGACTGATTTACTAATCATGCGGTGGCCAATCGAATTTACGAGAAAAGAAATTTATGTCATACCTCTACTGGAAGAAGGGACAGGAGACTTTCTCAGGCTTCATGGTATGTTCAGTTTGGTAATGGAGGGAATCGTGAAGGTTGAGAATAGTAGAGGGAGACCAAGGGAAGACTACTGAAGTCGGTTTAGCTTGTAGTCGTCACGGCGAGATGACACAGGTTAGATTAGCGTGGAAAACTGCATCAAACCAATCTTCAGGCTGAAGATCGAAACAGTAAGGAAGAAATATGGTTATGACACTTGCGTGTGCAGTGGATTCCAGTGCTGTTCTGGTGTGCGGCAACTTGCTGCAAGAGCACTTGCGCGGTCGGGCTTTTGCAGGAGGGCTGCGTGGGCGCCGTTAGAGAGCACCGCGCGCCGCCGCGCAGGAAATTGCGTCGGGACGTCGATACGCTTAATTGCGCGTCGCAGAGTTTGCGTTCGGAAATAGCCGCGCTCTCTTCCGGAGCCGCCGCCAAACAACGCGATCCGCCCTCGGGTACTGCGGCGTCTTCTAGTTAGCCTGAGTTGCCTGCGCCAAATACAGCGAACGGGCTACGTCAGTAGCCGGCCGGAGTGGCCCAGCGGTTCTAGGCGCTACAGTCTGGAACCACGCGACCGCTACGGTCGCAGGTTTGAATCCTGCCTCGGGCATGGATGTGTGTGATGTTCTTACGTTAGTTAGGTTTAAGTAGTTCTAAGTTCTAGGGGACTGATGACCTCAGAAGTTAAGTCCCATAGTGCTCAGAGCCATTTGAACCATTTGGCTAGGTCAGTAGCTTATCTGTCACCGACGTCGGGTCATTGCGCCGACGACCTACATGGCCGAATAGGGACGATCTTGTAAACCCAGTACACCAATGCGTGTATGGACTCAGCGCTACCTTACTCTACGGCCGAATGTACAGACATTGCACGACAGTTGGTGGAATTCCAGTCAGTTTGTTTTCTTCGGTCAAATTTGGCGACACCCCCACGCAAAAAAATTGAGAACCTAGTACACAGTACCGCCACCAGACGGCACTGTCGTTCGTTCTGTGACGTAACCAAAGCTGGCTGTCTGGAGGGGGAAAATGACTCAGCCTGCACTGGGTTGCTGAGGAGATGAAGGAGAAATTTTTAACTTTAGTACAAGAAAGAAGGCAATTTATTACGTCTTGGCATGGGGGTACAGCAACCTTATTATTCTGCTATTTAAAAAATAGTTGTAGGTTGCAGAATGGTAGTAGTAGTCTAACAAGACGGACGTCACCCCACTCTCCATTGTTGCCAGATGTATCCAAGATGGCGGCGATGACGTCATCGTCTAAGATGGATTTTCGTGGAAGATAGGTCGATTGGGGTACCTCCACTAACCTAACTCCCTCCCCTCCCCCAGAAAATGTTGGGAGTTCAAATTCGATCAGGGCAATGCTACACACCTCTACTAATCTAACAAAATGGCGGGAAGATAGGTCACTTGGGCAACCTCCACTAACCTAAGTTATCTGACCGCCACCTCTTCCTAGGAACTGGCAGGAAGTTTGAATTTTGGCAGGAAGATTGGTCAATTGGGCTATCTCCACGAACATAAGAAAATGGTGGGAGAGAAAGGCCACTTGGGCTACCTCCACAAACCTAAGTCATTCGACTGCCACCTCTTTTTAGGAATTGGTGGGAAAAAACTCGCCTGTGCTGGACATAAGTCCATAAGTGCACTATTTATTTAAAAAATTTTCACCATGGGTCTGGAGTCCAACTGACAACCGAGCAAGGTGGCGCAGTGGCTAGCACACTGGACTCGCATTCGGGAGGACGACGGTTCAATCCCGCGTCCGGCCATCCTGATTTAGGTTTTCCGTGATTTCCCTAAATCACTCCAGGCAAATGCCGGGATGGTTCCTTTGAAAGGGCACGGCCGACGTTCTTCTCCGTCCTTCCCTAACCCGATGAGACCGATGACCTCGCTGTTTGGTCTCTTCCCCCAAACCAACCAACCAACCAACCATCCAACTGACCTAGTACACAGTACTGCCACCAGAGGGCACTGTCGTCCAGTATGTGACGTAATCCAAGATGGTGGGGGGGGGGGGGGAAGGGCAGGAAACAGTGTGGCCACCATGAGGTCCAGAGTCGAACTGACCTAGTACACAGTACCGCCACCAGACGGCACTGTCGTTCGTTCTGTGACGTAACCAAAGCTGGCTGTCTGGAGGGGGAAAATGACTCAGCCTGCACTGGGTTGCTGGGGAGATGAAGGAGTGTACTATATTTATTTTGGAACAATTTATTTAGCGATGGGTTTTAGATAGTATATTTGGCCACTAAAATAACTGATACTGGCCGAAGTAGAGAGAATATAAATGGAGGCTGGCAATGGAAAGGAAAGCGTTTCTGAAGTAGTGGCATCTGTTTGCATCGAATGTAGATTTGAATATCAGGAAGTCCTTTCTGAACGTATTTGCATGGAGTGTAGCCATGTATGGGACTGATACATGGACGATAAACAGTTTGGACAGGAAGAGACTAGACTTTTTTTGATATGTGGTGTTATAGAAGAATGCTGAAGATTAGGTGGGTAGACCGCGCAATAGAATTGGGGAGAAAAGGAATTTGTGGCACAAATTGACTAAACGTGGGGATCGACTGATAGGAGACATCTGAGACATCAGGGGATCAGCAGTGTAGTACTGAAGGGAAGTGTGAGGGAGGGGTAAAAATCTTAGAGGGAGACCAAGAGATAAATACAGTGAACAGATTCAGGAGAATGTAGTTTGTAATGTTTATTTGGAGATGAAGAGGCTTGCCACGGGATAGAGTAACATGGAGAGCTGCATCAAACTAGTTTTAGGACTGAAGACCACAACAACAATAACACAAGTGTAAAGTCATTTATATAATGCAAGAATAGGAAGACCATTAGTAATTTTTCCATATTATAGGAAAATAAATCAGAAATGCTGTGTTCAGTGAGCATCGAAGTTACTTTAAGAGAAACTGCAGTAGTAAGTAGACATGTGTGAGAATTAAAGATTTTTGTTTAAACCGCCATTTTGCACAAGACTAACCTCTATGTGATCACTGTTCTCGATATGTTTACATCCGTTTTTTCCGCATTTTACTGTTAGAAATGGACGTTTGTGTAAAAGCAGGCGTTTGGTTTCAGGTCAAAACGTGGGCTGATATACGCTTTAATGCTGTGGTTTCCATTAACTTACGTAGTGTGTAGGTATTTAACTGGGTCTCGTTCGTCACGGGCATAGAGTAACGAAGAAAGCAGACCATTCCAAGGCGCCGTGGCGATAAAAGCAAAGCGGGGCGCCATAACGACCGCGATAAGAGCGATCGGTGAGCAGTCGCGGTCTCGCTTATCAGCGCTGGGGAGGGGGGAGTCACGCGGCTAGCGGCCAGCTTTGAAGGTGACCGCGGCCGTGCCTGACCTATGCCAGGGCGCCCCTCTGTGGGCCAAGGCCGGGGGACGCTCCCGCCACACAATGACTGCCCCGGGTCACTGACACCCGCGCAGCACACGCCGGGTGGCCGCTCCTTGCCTCTCCACGCGTTCTCACGGCCGTGGCCTGCACCACGAAGGCTTGTGAACGGCCAAATTATGCGACCAAACGACTTTTTTTCAGTCATTTGCTTAAATTTAAAGTTATAAAACCCTTATAAAAATTAACTTCCCTCTAAGGAGCAAATCCTAAAAAAACACCGCAGTGGACAAGACTAATACATTTCGATGAGTTCAAACCGTACAGAGTTTAAGATTTTTCACCGATTAAAATTTCTTGATAGTTGACACTTCACGTGTTGAAGCTCGTTTCCTCCAATCAGAGCGTTCGCCGCTGCCAGATTGCCTCAGCAAATATTCAGTTCACGTCCAATTCCTTGTCGCTTTCATTCTTGATGTGTTTGGATCCCGAATCCTGGGTCTGCACTTTTATTTCGTATTTCATCACGCGTGATAACCACACCAAAAACAGCACGCACACACACACACACACACACACACACACACACACACACACACGATAACGTAGTACATACGTTCCATACACAGCACTAATAAAACACAGACAGGATACTTCCGCACAAGACGCTATCTAGTGCCACATATACTGTTATTATAATCACAAACATCGGCTTACATTAGATAAGCTTCGCAAGACACTACATGAATCCGAATTTTTGAAAGCTGCAATTCATCGTCTTGATTGGGTACCAGAGTCGTCAATATAACAATCTAACGTAATTTAATGCCGTAGCACAGCGGTTAGCGTGTAAAACTGATATTTAGAAAGACTTAGCTCCAAATCTCGAAAGTGCAGCGAAATTTTTTTATTTCTAAATCTAATCTAAAAATTTCGATTATTATATTTATTCAGTTAATTTTTTTAATGTGTTTTTTTATTTCAAATACTTTGCAGCATCATTTTCGGCCTATTAACTTTGTTTTTGTTCGTATTTTCCTCCCTATCATCCTTTTTTGTTTAGAATATGCTTGTGTCACCCAAAATCTGAAACCAACTGCCAACTAGGACTGCTCATAGGTCGCGAACGCGGCGACTCGTTAGGCAGAGTGAGGCTAGTTTCAGCTAACCAGTGTCAGTGAGAAATTAAAATTTGCTTTTAGCACTGAACCGAAATTTTTCTCTCTTGAGTTTGCACGTAAAAGTTAGCTTTAATCCTCGTGAACAAAGCTATCGTGATTTTAGTTCTGCCGCAGATTGTTGACCGCCGTTTTCTCGGATGAACTGCACATCACGAGATTCTGGTTAGGGTAGGACATGACTGTAAATTCAGGGCTACAAAGTGCGTGGTCTGCCGACGTTGAGGCACTGGTCACTTACAATCAGCTGTCGACACGACAGAGCATCCGCATTCCGCCAGACCTCGCGACGGACGCTTCCAACACTGTTCCGAGTTACACGTTAGTAACATTTGTCAAGTGAACCGCCGTGTTTGTGTGTCGCCTATAACCGACCTATAGCTGGAAGCCATGTGGCAGCACTGTAACGACAAGAGACAGACGTCAACTGTAAAGTGACTGTAGTTAACTATATCGCAGACCACGCTGTAGAGTCGGGTGCAGGGGGACTTTTGATCTGACAAATGTAGAAGCTGCCCATCCCTTTTACAACAGATGCCTCAGAAAATCATCTTCCGCAGTGTGTGACGTAGAGACTTACACTCCAAGCAAAGGAACGAAGGAAGGAATAAAGATTAAGGTTCTGACGTCCCGTTTACGAGATCATTAACGTTGGAGCACAAGCTGCGGTTACGGAAGATGAAGGGCGGAGGGGGGGGGGGGGGGCAATCGGGCGTGCCCTTTCAAATGAATAATCTTGGCGTTTCCCTTCAGTGAACCGGGGAAACCACTGAAAATCTGGATGACCAGATGCTGATTTTTGTAATTGAAGTGAGAATGTACAAAACTAAAAAAGAGTGAGCTTTTCAGCGTATGCTTTTATCATCCGTTTATTTCATATACGTAGTGAAACATATCCATGGGTACGATCATAGAAAAATAACTGACAAAGTGTCTATATGTTAAACGTGTGTGTGTGTGTGTGTGTGTGTATGTGAGAGAGAGAGAGAGAGAGAGAGAGTGAGTGAGTGTGTGTGTGTGTGTGTGTGTGTGTGTGTGTGTGTGCGCACGCGCGCGCGCGCGCGCGCGTGAATTATGTGACACGGCGTTTTCTGTAATATTGATATCGGTACACAGATTCTCTCATTTCATAATGACATAAAAGAATAAATATTGTGTAAATTTTTTTGTAGCCTGTGAGTCTGTTGTTCCTAGCTCTGAAAAGGCATTTTCGAGAGTGTTACCACTTGTATTTTTTTTTCGTAGATTCTTTTAATACTTTCCGTACTGTTATTTAACACACGAGAGCAGTTGTCAGTGGAATCGGACGTTATGGGCTTCGATTTTAAAAAAACCCGATCACTGACAAGGAGGTAGTAAAAAATAATGCATAATGAAACCGGCGGAAGCACTCCGTCAAGAAACAGTTACAATGTTTCTTTCGTTCTACACGAGATTAAAGAGAACTATTTCAAGAACAACAGATGTTAGTTTGTACTTGCGTAACATTTTTAAACCTTTTTCGTGTAAATATGCATAGTTTTTACTTGTCAAATACAATGCAGCTATGACGGCCAGTCCAAATGTATCCAGAATGAATAAATATATCGAAGTGCGGTTTTCGCCAAGTTATATAGACCAATATGGCGAATTTCCTGACGTTCGCGTGTAATTTTCGTGGTTTTAAAGTCGCCGAATTACGACACTGACCTTTTTTTTGGAATTATATACTTTTTCTGGGCATTTGAAAGAAGAGTGTAAAAGAACTTCATTAGCGTAACATGTATGGGATTTGATCGCATAGCATCAGGATAATAGCGCCGTAAACCAGTGACCCGCCGGCAGGAGATGTTCCACAAACGTCTGGCCTGTTATACAAAATGGAAGCAAACACGTAACTAAGGTACGGTTGTTGTGTGTTTGTTTTCAGGCTGTCATACTGAGTACTCACAACGTTGACCTTGAGCATTGCTACACGCTGTAAAGTGGTTGAGACACAGAACTTTGTAATGCGGGCAACCACAGCCGTTAAACTTCAGGGTGAGTGGAAGTAAAGTGAACTGCAAGACAGCTGTAATTTCTGATTTCTTTACAGTCGCAACCGATTTCGCTGCATTACAGCAGCATACTAAGGTTCAAACACTGTCACACTAGTGCACCAAGACGCCCTCAACGTTTTTCAGGGGCTACATTTTTTACTGCGAACGTTGGGGGCGACTTGGTGCGCTAGTGTGACACTGTTTTATCCTGACGATGCTGTTTTAATGCAGCGTAATCGGTTGTGACAACAGCGCTCTTGCGGTTCATTTTACTTCCATTCATTGTGGTTCTTGAGAAACTGCACGTCGGATTTCATCTGGAGCCAACTGCAGCATCGGCCCCTGCTGTAAGGCATTCCATGTCTTCGGGAGTCGTTGGTGTTTATAGACCTCTTGTTTTAATTTTCTCCGTAAATAAAAGTATAGAAGTGTTAAGTTTGGTGAGTGTGCAGACCATTTTGTGTTTCCTGGACGACCATTCCAGTGTTCTTCAAATGTTCTATTAAGAGGGTATGTCATTGCACGTCCGGAATGGAAGGGACATCCTTCAAGTCGACACCACACTGATTGCCTTATGCCCAGTGGGATGTCTTCCTATAATTACCGCAGCAGCGTGTCTTAGGACCTCGAGCCATATGAGTGTGTTTGGATTCCCTTTAGTAAAACAGGGAGCAAAGACGCCTATCCTGAAAATCAGGCACCAAATGTTGATAGACCAAAGGCGTTTCTTTTATTTTTTGAATAAGCGTGGATTTTCAACTGACGATTAGTGCATATTGCGAAGATTGACTTTCCCATGGTTTGTACTCCTTACACAAAATGTTTCACAGATATGCTCCATAACTTTGTAATTTTCGTAGATAACATTCGGAGAACAGCAACCAATTTCTGAGCAAATTATCTCATTGATACAAAAACAGAAGACAGATCGATGGGCGTCAAGCGCACCGGTAAATACAAGAACCACACCTGAGTCGCGTGTTTGCGTACTTGGATGTAATAGGGCAGACGTTTTTGGAACTTACTCTCGCGACGGTGGTTCAGTGGTTTGCGCGCTGTTATCTTTGTACTATTTGATCACATCCCGTACGTGTTATATTGTTGAATTGCTCTTAGAAGCTACAGAAAGGAAGCATATAGTTCAATCACAAAAAGTCGGTGTTTTAATTCGACCATTATAAGCGATAAAAATTACTTGCGAACTTCCAGGTTTCACCATATTGTCCGGCGAAACTTGACGAAAACCGCTCTTCGATGTATTTATTCATTCTGGAAATATTGCGGTGGTATGTTTTAGCTGCCTCATCATGTTAGTCATTTCTTTTACAAAAGATCTGATAGATATTCGTCCTCTGCCTTATACCACCGAAGGGCAGCGTGCTAATATATTATTTTCTTTTGAAAATACAATGGAGCAGTATTGTACAGATGGAAGAGTCATCCATATGAACAAATGGTAGTCAAACTGTGATTGAAAATAAAGATTTTGCGAGTTCTTGAATATATTCGTATTCATCATTAAAATCGCTAAATATGTGCGAAGCAAAACTGGTTTGAGTGTAATCGTAGCCAAATGGTTCATGACTGGAAACCGAAAGCGGGAGTGTAACAAGGTTGTGAAATAATTTACTTCGTGTTCTGCCACACGCAACACAACGCAATGGCCTCTTCATTAATTCAGCTGCGCAGCGCACGTCATTCCTGTTTGGCTCGTAATGAATTCCTCGCATTCCTGCGCACCTCACCCCACAAAAGCAATCAATAACCGAGCGACATTTCGCTGGTGGAACAATGGCCATTGCTACGATGTTACTAGATAACTCGCATCTCCTTACACTTCTAGTAAAATCAGCCTCCTAAGTTTCCGTCTATTCTACGCATGAGTGACATGAAATATCCGATATATCATTGAGGTAGTAGAGTTCTAGATTGCTAAATTAGAGTGTCTGTGGAGAACTAAACTCTCATTGACGTCCGTCACCGGTCACTAACAGTAAACATTGTTTTACGATCACATTTCTTGCGGCTGAAATGTACCAAACGGAACTGCCATTTGTTTGCACGAAGTTTTGTGAGATGAGTGTTCCCCGCGAAATATTTGTGACAAACAAGCATGTGAATGTTATTTCTCATCGTTTCAGTCGCAGCAATTAAAGCTGTCGCCTTAGGTCCATGCCTAACCCCACCCTTGAAGTCGCCACGTATTCGGAAATAAATAGCCTGATATTTATTTCATCCTTCGTTCTTTAATCAGACGGAATATTGCGGAAAACACGTATATTACATTCACAGAAAAGTCCCAGAATGTGTTAATAACGCTAAGGTGAACAAAGAAATATATAGCACTAGCAGCACCGCGAACCTGCGTCCTTTACTCTGTAGACCAGAACATTGTGTATTAAGCCAGGCTCGCGTCTCGATTGTCACACTATCCCTTTAGGGTTTATATCGCAGGTGCGTTATTAACTGACATTTAATGATAAGGATAACGTGTTTGTGGTACATTTTGAATGCGCCGTTGCCTTGAAACGGCATACTCAAGCTATGATACAAAATATATAAATATGTCAAATGGATGCTTGCCGCATCGATTGTCGATATTGCACGAGACGTCAAAATTACGTCACGTTTGCAGTAAGTCTTGTGAGATGAGTGTTCCTCACTCATGTTCGCCCTTTGAAATTTCTGAATAGTCAGACATGTTTTTAACTCAGGGCTGCAGTGCTGTCGTAAGGCAATGAAATATTACAGGGATAATTACACAGCCCTACATTCGTATGGTTTCTCCCTAGGGCGATAACGTTTACTGGGTGCGTCTAGGTTCCTACGGGCCAGTTGGTTGACAAACCACTTCATTTCGAGAATAGTAAGAGCCTGAAAGATATACGAGGACACGTGGGACATGACCGCGACTGGTACACCATTGCTTGTAGGCACGTCGGCAAAAAGTGCAACATCATCTGCAATTCTGTCACGTCTTCACTTTGACCAAACTTTATGGGCTGATTCCATACAACTAGAGTTGCGCTGTACCAAACATGCGGTTCGGTAGCTTAGCTACAGGACACAAACGACGTAGTAATTGGCTAAGATTACCGCTAATATTGGTAGCATTGGTGAAAAAAAAATTAAAAAAAAACAGATTAATGTGAGAGAGAAACTGAGAGCAGACGACTTCTATTCGTTTTTGTTTGTTTGTTTTGCACATTATTAGAACCGCACATCGTTCATTGTTAGTCCGTTGAGTATTTTATGTCGTTAACAAAAAAATATAAATTTCATTTTACAAACGATAAAAATTAGTTGATCGCTTAAGTTATGTGCTTTTATGTAACCAATTATGCAAGTACAGTTTACGTGCAAAAACGTAAAGAAATCTGTATAATTACTGTTGCAATTTTTTATTCAACAGAACATGTCTCATCGTAATTGGTGAACATGTCTCATCGTTATTAAAGTTGTTTATGAATAACAGAAACATGTTTTATACAAGCTCGATGAAGTATTGAAGCGATGCTGGACATGTTTCTGTTTTGCTGTTTTTTAATTTATTTTTACGTATTTTTTGAGGAAATTGCGTCTTCTATTGGCTCACCGCTTCAAGTTTCTAGGGGAATCTGGTAAGATACTGATCGCATATACAGACAAAGGGGTGGAAATGATGTAACGCCCGAGAGGTATGCAACACACTTAACGTGCAGGTAATGCGGTTACGATCGTAATTGAGCAAGGGTACTAGGAAAACTACTGTAGTCTGCTCTTAGTTAGTCTACCGCAGTTTTACAACTCTACATACAACCGAATGGCACATAAACAGTACACCTGAATGCAATGAATTACGTCAGTTGTGGAGGGTCACGTGACCACCTGGTACTAGTTCTACACCATGTGAAAGCGACCGGTGTGCTTGTTTAGTGACGGGGGAGAGGAGATACGACTAATGTTTTGTGTGGTGAGCTTAGCTGGGCTTTGTCGCGCAGCTTCGCAGTACGCGGTGAAGTTTTCCACTGATGTATATTTATTTTGAACTGGGTGCACGAGGCAGCATAGATGATTCATGGCGAGGCTGCAGGACGCGCGAAGACAGCCAATCAATTTTGTCGAGGATGCGCGCAGCCTGGAGGCCACGCCAGCACGCGTGCCGCATCGCATCTGTCGCAGCGGGAAGGGGAACGGTGCGCCGACTTCAGAGTTACTGTCAGGAAAATTTGGGGCAGGGCGCGCGATAGAGCCGACAGAATGGCAAGTGGTCCATTGTCTGTGATTATCTGTAGTCGCAGTGGGTGGTGATGACTGCAGAAACCCATTTTTGGAGATTTTGTCTGGCCTCTAGAGCCAGGCGACCGAGAGAATGCCATGTAATCCACTTCTCTTGGCGACCATCAGGGAGATTTGCTATTGAGGTTGTCCACCTTTAGCCGGCCGGAGTGGCCGAGCGGTTCTAGGCGCTACAGTCTGGAACCGCACGACCGGTGCGGTCGCAGGTTCGAATCCTGAATCGGGCATGGATGTGTGTGATGTCCTTAGGTTGGTTAGGTTTAAGTAGTTCTAAGTTCTAGGGGACTGATGACCTCAGCAGTTAAGTCCCATAGTGCTGAGAGCCATTTGAACCATTTGTCCGCCTTTGGTCTTCCTGGGTGAAATCTGCCGTACACTAATACCTGGACATGTGTACTTTGAGTTACTTGCTTTATGTATTCTGTAATTTCTTTTCTTGTGTGTTTCGTTGTACTGATGCTTCTGTCACACATTGAAAAAGGTAAAAACACTTAACCTTCCGTTCAAAACGAAGTTTTGTAAGCAGAGGATTTGGTCAAAGTTGATGTAACGTACGTGATATCTAAGTCTGGAGAATCTTGCTTTGAATCCCGAGCCGGACACTGTACTTCTGCCAGATAACGTCATCATATCACTGCTCGATTCTGTTAAGAACACTGGTGATTGAGGAAATTTTCATCGACAGTGTTTAGCCGGTAGGGGGAGGGGACGGGGAAGATGATGATGGCACAAAGTTAATGATTGCACCAATTTCATGGATTAAATCTCAAAAATCTCAGAAGTGTGTCTACGCGGTGCGGTTATTAAACTATTTGTGACGCCTGCAGCATACAGAAAAAAATATTACATTAAGTAAGCGCTATCACAATCACTATAGAGCCAAAATTTTAGACACTACATTCTTACTTCAGCAGAGGAAGAGAATCTTTCCGTTGTAGACAGCCGAATCGGCGGAAAAGAACAAGGAATCCTTAGGTATGGGAAATGAGTTACAGGAATGTCGATGCCAACTTCTGTTCAGCTGCTGCCACAGCTACATGTCCAAAGCTGAGTTACGTATAGGTAGTTAGTAAGATAGGATACGATTGTTTGAAGTTACTTTAAGGCTCACTCTCTTCCATCACATTCAGAAGTTAGTCTCTGTCCATTACGAATAATCATGTCTGTAGAAACGGATTTGGAGTGTTTGAATTGGGGCTACAAGTAAACTCTATCACATTGTCAGTTTTTTTCTCGATTCGGATTTCTCATGAACCCGCAAATAACAACTTCTGATATAATTTTCAGTTTACCAGTAGTTTTTGAGTCGATCAGAGTGCTGTTGTTTCCGGCCGTGTGATCACTTATCTGCAGGTGTTCCTTTTATTATTATTGTTTCTCCGGAGATTAGAATCTAAAATCATATTTCGAAAAGTATCTCTGTTCAGAATATCTTGGAGCGATTTTCTCCAAGGAGATTTGTTTGCAGTTGACATATCCAGAAATTCTCTTGCTTATCACTTTATGAATATCTAAAAAATGTCCATATCGCTTCTTGTCGAATTCTACATCAAAGTGCAGGTCTCCGTTACCCCTTCCGTCGGTGTCATAACCACGTTCGAGCGAACGTTACCTACCACAGTGTGTACTGCCAAGAGTGAAGTGTGGAGAAGGTGGTGTTACGGTATGCGTATGTGTTTCGTGATTGGGTGTGGACCCCGTGTTGCGCTTAAGAAAACGCTAAGAATATGAACACGCTTTACGGCATTGTGTAGTGCATACAGTAGAGGAACAGTTCGGAGACGATGATTGCTTGTACCCACATGATAATGCACCCTTTCCTAAAGCAATATATGTGAGGCAATGATTTCTGGACAGTAACATTCCTGAAATGGACTGGTCTGCCCAGAGAAGCGACCTGATCCAATGGAACTGTTGTGAACGTAGTTCCGCGTAGTCAGCGCGTACACAACTTTCCCACTAGAGCGCGCCCCGCTAAGCACAACAGCCCAGGCGCAGCGCTCGTCCGTCTCCGCACTACGAGATGGCGCTGCCATAGAGACGGACCAAATTCTGCTTCCGCCGATCGGCGTATTAATATGTAACGCAGCCAATGAGATTGCTGTTAAAGTAGAACCTTTTCTCCTCGCAGATCACACTCGCGCAGTGATACATGATCGCGCGAGGTATTATAACGAGTGTACAGACCTCCGATTAGTCAGTCTGCATTTGTCTGTACCAGTCTGTACGAGTTCTACATTTGTCTGTACCAGTCTATAGTCAAGTTTCAGTCTGCGCCTAATAAGATTACCATATTCCTGTACATAGCCACAAAGATAAATGTATAGACACTATTGTCAAGTATCATAGATGTATGTGAGAATAAGATTAACGTACCAGTACCAAAGGAGCTTCAGATTGTCAATTGTAAATAGCATCCAGAACCAAGTTAAGTAATTTTTATGCTTGTTATTATTTTAATAAATGTGTGTGAAAATTAATCAAGTTCTGTTTAAAGTTGGTCACTCTCAATCTGCTACTCTAAGTGTGCAAGTGGCATTTCTATCGTCTGACCTAACGGCACGCCATGATAAGACCACGAGACATATTGCTGACACTCGCCTTCTTCGTTAGAGCGACAAGTCAAATAAACTGATGGTGTGTGTACTGTAGGTCTTACAGTACGCACACCACAGGAACACCTTTGGGAACAGGTACATCATTGACGTAGCTCCAGACCCCATCGTCTCAAGTTTCGACTCCTGAGGAAGAACAGACTGCCATTGCATGAGATGTTCAGACGCCTCATTGAAAGTATTCCCAACAGAGCTCAAGTCCTCACAAAGCCAGAAACGGTGGACAGAACCGGTATTAATGTCAAGTAATAGGTGTTGGGATACTTGTGATGGCGGTAGTGTATGAAAACACGAAGCGCCCTCCCGTACTTTTTCACAACTGATACGCGGTCACCTATAGGGAAGTAAACGGAAGAGCCATAATTGAAGCGTAATTTTGTAGCTTCATAGCGCCCGCTGGGCCAGGTTTCGGTATAGTCTCTTTTGCTGGGGAAAGGACGAGCGGGCCGTGTGCGGAGCGCTGCTTGCTCCGCCAAAATTGAGCCTAATTACCGATTCGCGCCGCGCGCCTCCTCCTAGAAGCAGCAGTCGACTGCAATTGGGACAGCGGGCGGGCGGGCACGAGCAGCCGCTGCCGAAGAGGCAATTTCTCTGCAGGATAGAGCCGGCACGACTCTGCAGGAAGGCGTCGGCGAATTCCGAGCCGGGCGTGCGGCCGTCGCCCACGAGGGTCGCCGTGCCAAACGAGCGGCCGACCTGCCTCATGCAGTAAACATCAGACACGGACGCCGACGCCGACGCCGGCGTAGTACGTGGCGCCTCGCGGGCCATTTCGCCAGGCCGGGGCGCCGGTCACTGCGCAGACCTTCCTGAGGCTCAAGGCGGACCAGACACCCGCGGAAAAGGGGAAGAGAAGAGAAAAACCACACACACGGAGCAGTAGGCGATGGCCAATACAAACGGCACCAATGTTTCTTGAAATGCGGCAGCTTGACGACGCCTTAATACACGGTGGGTCGGAAAGAACGCCCCTTTTCAGTTGGCTATTCGCACTACGGGTGCGTGTCTAGATATTCGGTGACACGTTAGCCGCATTACAAGGGAGTGGGAAATTCAGTTACATTGGAGAAGTGGAGGGTGCGAGACAGTGTCCGTCTGGTAGAGCTTTACATTGAAACGATAACAATAGTAGCGACCCAACGAACTTTCCGCAGATGAAATCGTCCCCTCCATTAACGTTGTGTCAACAGTGCGGTGCAGTGCCACCCGTCTGTCAATGGACGAAATGGCGTGAATGGTTTCCTGGACGTCATACTTCCCGATTTGGTGATGTGGCTTGGCCGGCACGTTCACCCGATCTGACGGCTCCCGGTTTCTTCCTCTGGGGGTATCTTACGTCAAGAGTGTTCGAAACTTGCCCTGCAAACCTCCGGGTGCTGGAGGCCAACATCCTTAGAGACGTCGCCGGTATTCCTGTTGCTGTACTGGAGTACACTTTGCTTAGCAGCTTTTCAGCTCATTTACATGAGTGCTCGGATGACGATGGTGCTCATCTGAGTGATGTTTGTAATGAGTGCTATATACCACACGAAACTGCGAAGTCTCACTAACTCGACAGCATTTGTAAATCATGAAGACCTCGTTGATTTTTTGTAAAAAGTTGACAAGCTTTCTTGCTCACCCTATATTAACGGAGAAAAAAAATCTTGATCTGAATCCGAAATCGTGTTGAATGCGAATAGTAGCGTCTAGCCCATTCCTTGAATGCGTTGCTAAGAGACAGCCTCCATTCCTTCAGGAATAACTACGAAAGTGTAGGCCAGATGGGCTTTAATTCAAAGAAGTTGTGTGGACAGCAGTGGAGAGATTTATACCAAGTAAATTAATAATATGCTAGACTAACCCCCATGACACAGGACACTGTTGCAGAAACAACGATAAAAGCGTGCCAAATTTAAAAGAACGCAGATTCCTCAAGATTGACGAAGTTTCACAGAATCTCGAAATTTAGCGTGAACTTCAATGCTAGATGTTTGTAATAGTTTCCAAAGCGAAACTCTGGCCCGAATTCTGGCCAAAAATTCGAAGTGATTGTGTTCGTATACGAAGTACGCCAACGGCAAGACACAGTCACTATCTTCACTGCGCTATAGCGATGATAATGTTCCCTGTGACAGTGCCACTTAAGCGCAGATACTAAATACGGTTTTCTGAAATTTCTTCACCAAAGAAGACAAAGTAAAAGAATTGCACCAAACACGAGTAACTTAGAAGTTGATGTCCTTGGTGTAGCGAAGCAGTTTAAATCACTTTAAAAGGCAAGTCCTCTGGTCCAGATTGTATATCAGTTAGGTTCCTTTCAGGATAAGCTCATATAATGGCTCCGTACTTAATCATATACAACAGCTCGCTCGCCACAAGATCCATACCTGAAGACTGGAAAGTTGCACAAATCACACCAATACTCAAGAAAGAAATTAGGAGTAATCTGATGAGTTACGGACCCGTATCACTGCTGTCGCTTTGCAGTAGGATGTTGTAACCTATACTGCTTTCGTACGTTACGAATTACCTCGAGGAAAACGATGTGTTCAGTTGCAGTCAGCACAGATTCAGAAAATATTGTTGTGAAATACAACTACCTCTTTAATCTCTGGAAGTAGTGAGTGCTGTCGACAGGAGATCTGAGGTTGAGTCCACATTTTTAGATTTCTAGAAGGCTTTCGACACAGTTCCTCATAAGCAACTTCTGAGCAACTTTCGTGCTTATCTATCGTCGCAGTTATGCGAGTGTTCGTAATTTCCTGTCAGAAAGGTCACAGTTCGTAGTAAATGAACGAAAGTCACCGAGTAAAACATGGTTTCCCCAAGGAAATCTTATAGGCCCTTGCAGCTTGCAGTCTATACAAACGATCTGAGCAGACGTCTTATTTTATGTGCGGATGATGCTGTTGTTTACCACCTACCAATGTGCTCATATGATCAGAACAAATTGCAAAATGATTTAGATGAGATGCCTGCATTGTGCGAAACGTGACATCCGTCCTAAAACAATAAAAATGAGGTCCGCAGCATTTTTGCTACAAAAAAGTTCTTTAAATTTCATTTACACAAAAAATCATACAAATTTAAAATTGTCAGTTGAGCTAAATATCTAGACATTACAAATAGAACAACTTAAATTGGAACCATCATATAGAAAATGTTGTGGGAAGGCGAACCAACGGTTGCATTTCATTGGCAGAAGACGTACGATATGCAATAAATCTACTGAAAAGCCTACCTACGCTACGCTTGTCCGTCCTCAGCTGCGCGGGATCCTGACCACAGAGGATTCCGAAAGACATAGAATAAGTTCAAAGAAAGGGAGCTCGTATTATCGCGAAGTCGGGGAGGAACTGCCACGGATGTGTGAAGCGAGTTGGGGTAGCAATCATAAAAACATCGATGTATTTCGTCGCAGCAAGATATGTTCACGAAATTTCAATCATTAAACTTTCTTCTCCGAATACGAAAATATTTTATAGATTCCCCCTACTTGGGAAACTGGCAATCGTGATAAAGTAAAAGATACGAGTCCTCGTACCGAAAAGTGCAGGTGTTCACTTTTCCGGCATGCTGTTCGGGAATGAAACGGTCGTGAAATAGTCGGCAAGTGGTTGTATGAATCCTCTGCCAAGCACTTAAAGGTAAATCGTAGAGTAGTGATGTAGGTGCAGAATGTTTCAGCTATTATTATCAGCAGATCCTGCAATTACAAGAAAAGTAGCATAAGAAACACACATCGTGACCACCCCATCAACAGTGTAGGCAAATTCTTAGTAGCTTTCTGGGGAATGTAGCACCAGATGTTTATGAAAAGGTCACGCAATTCCAGTAAATTACAACCCATTTGTTTTATGGCGCGGAGCTGGGGCTCTGTAGTGTCCCAGAGATGGTCCATTGGGTTCAGATGAGGCGAGTTTTGTAGTCAACGCATAAACGACTGTTCAGTGTCATGCTTCTAGAACCAATGTTGTGGTATTCAAGACCTTTGACGCAGATCGTTATCCTGCTGGAAAACGTCGTCGACTTCGGGGAACACATCGAGCATGAATGAATGTAGAGGGTCTGCAGTAATTTCCACGTGGTCCAGACCAGTCATGATCTGCGTTACTTCCTGGGAGGAGGGGAGGGGGGGTGTTCGCAGCATGACGCATGACGTGGACCCATTCCTTCAGATTAGCGTGAACATGAACTAGGGTATTTACTTCAACATTCTCGGTGACAAGGTGGAGTATGACCAGAATGTGAAGTTTGTTGTCCCCTGTTCACCGAAGCTCACGGTTTGTAAAGGAAGTACCATACCCAGAACATCGTAGTTTAGTTGCCTTGAAGATGTCCGCTGCAAAGACGGTCCAAACATAGGGTTTCTGGTGTTTTAGTGTAGCATAATAACGGACTAATACGCAGAAGAATTTTACTCAGATGGGCGCTGGCCATGGAAGCTTACGCAGTGATATAAAGAATATTATTTCCATATCTAATTTCTGACATTCTTCGTCACAACTGCTTGACCATGTAAGTGCACAGAACAATATTGTTTCGGGTGTTTATTTGTCTGTATCAGTTCAAATGGTTCAAATGGCTCTGAGCACTATGCGACTTAACTTCTGAGGTCATCAGTCCCCTAGAACCTAGAACTAATTAAACCTAACTAACCTAAGGACGTCACACATATCCATGCCCGAGGCAGGATTTGAACCTGCGACCGTAGCGGTCACGCGGTTCCAGACTGAACCGCCTAGAACCGCTCGGCCGCTGCAGCCGGCTCTGTATCAGTATTGGTCAGTCTTTTATCTAATCAAAACTGAGGATGTGGGACATTAGCTACTGATGTGAGGTTCGCCTAAAATGAAAGAACGACGTTTGCACGAAGGACTAATGATATTGATATTAACTTACGTTGGAGGTTGCGATCTGACGTCATCCGTATACGGAAGAGACTCTGTAAACACAGTATGCTCTGCGATAGGAAAACGCTGGGAAAAATATACAAGGTGCATCAGCTGCCCGTAATGGGTTTTATGCAACCTACAATGCTTACAAAAAAAAAACACACACGATGTTTTAATGTAGTTAAATGTTTTAGTGCGGTTAATGTAGTTAAATTTTGTACTGAGATACGTTTTCGCTGGAGGCCACAATGTTTGAGTTATGCAAGAAAAACACTTCTGAACGTCACTTTTGTACGTTTTTCTCGAATAACTCGAAACCTGTGGCCTCCATCGAAAATGTATCCCAGTACAAAATTTTACTACGCTAAATTTCCTACAAAAATTTCAGTTTTTTTTAATTTTTTTATTTAATGTAATTTTTTGTTTTCTTATAACTAAGTTTGCGCGTAGCGAGCGAGAGAATATGAAAATATCGCACATGGATTTTGAAGGCATTGCAGGTTGCATAAAACCCATAGCTAGGGGTAGCTGAATCGCCCTGTATGGTGCCCTATTCAGAATGTCACTTCAATAACAGACATTTTTCGATAACAGGACGTCGAAACGAAATTGCCCACTTTACCACCGCTTGTTGGCGCATAACCTCGTTGGAGACTTTGCTTTTCCTTCCCGCTTTTATGCTATCCTGTTAGATGATCAAATACAGGAACACACTCATGGACACCTGTTCGCTTTTATCCTTCGCGATATGCTTGTGAGCAAATGCATCCCTCCCTCCCCCTCTACCACTTCGTTTGCTTTTTTCCTCTTTCCGAAGTACACAAAGTGTACTAGGAAACTCTGCTTGCAAATGGCCGAGTTCCCGCCGCAGTATTGACCGACTCCGCCATGTTCCTTATCTGAGACGTGCCTCTCGAAACTTTGCTAACAGTGCGAGCCGTCTGCTCGACGTGCCTGCCCTACCTTCAGTCCGCCCATAATGCTGTTTACGTTGCTCGCAACAACAGGCACTCTCCTGACCACTCCAAGAACTGTTATCCCACTGCAGAATGCAGAGACTGTCTACCCCATGTGACACTGCTGAAATCACACGTGAGAGTAGAAGTAATTCTGTGAGTTTGTGACGCTGAAAATAATATTCATTCGCAAATTTCGCCATACCGTGCTACGTAATTTGTATCGATTATCAACGTTAAGGTTAGTGCACTTCAGAATAGTTATCAGCATTGCATATAACCCGTTTCCAGCGATGTGGAAGGGATAGGATACCATTAGCAGTGCCGGTTGCGTTGATGGTTCGAATTAGACAGTCTATTGCCCTACGATAGTAAGGAATCAAGTGGAAGTCACAACTCCAGGCAATGTGGTGGGTAGTACAGTCTAACATTCTGCGTGGTGTCTGTTTGTTCTATATAGTGTCTCCCTACCACTTTCGCGCAACGACGCTCTGAGCGTGTTTTTTAGGGAATTGACTAGTTTGAACCTGGGACCTATTGCTGGTAAGGAGACGTCAGACCGCACATGACATGCAGAGTTCAGAAGAATTCCGTGAGACTATCGATGGTATAACCAAATACTTAATGATTCCAGCGTCAGCTCCACTGCACTCCCTGTAAAAGAATCTTAATACTAACTAAATTTAGTGGAAAGGGTTCAAGGCTTTCCTATTTTTAGTTAGCTGGTAAAATAACGTCGAAAAAGCAGTTAAGTTTACCATTGGAAATTTTATTCTACTCACAAAAAATTGTTTATAAATTGCACTATTGATAAAAGGAAACGTTTTAATACAGGATGATAAAAACCAACTGCGTTCAACAAAAATGTGAACGAATATTCCCTGAATGGGTTTCCAAGTTCTACAATGGATCGAAGGATGACCTATGCCATATCACATCCATAATCTAGGTTTAAATTTAGTTTCACAAAAGAGAAAACTATCAAAATGGTCTACAGTGACCCTCAATTATCTTTAATTACTTATCTAACTTGTCGTAAATTACAGTGGCTGATGTGGCTTCTCAATAACTATATAACAGAAAAATCATCGCGTTTCAGATTTTTACTTCAAGTGGCAAATGTGAACACCATGAGCTTTAATTGGCGATCGACACTAGTATTACGCAAAAAGGGGGTGTAACAGATGAGACTTCTGCAGTTCTGAGTGAAGCCTTATGCGCTCAAAACTGCGGCATCGCGTGCGTTCATTACCTTGTCGGTGTTCGTCAGGGGGCAGCGGGCAGCACAGCGCCGCTCACCTCGCCGTCTCGGAAGCAACTCTCTCCTAATTTCTCCTTACTAAAATTTACCGAAGTTGGTTTAAAAAAAAACTATTTGGCTGTGTTTTCATCTGACCAATCAGGGTCTCAATGTTAACCTTAAGCTCCGCCTACAGAAATTCTGTCTATCCAATGAGAAACGTTATACTTTTCGTGGTGGGGCAATGTTTTTAAAGTTTGCAACGTAACAGAGACGCGAAAAAGTCTCACGCTAAAACTTGCAGCTGGTGTGGTCCTTTTTAGTGTTATCGTGAGATCTATACTGTTCTTCTGGAGGGCTCTATCTTTTAACATGGGCTGGGGGGGGGGGGGTGGTCCTGACGTAACAGAGACGCGAAAAAGTCTCACGTTCTGGAGGGCTCTAGCTTTTAACATGGGCTGGGGGGTGGTCCTAGCGGTTAGCTGGTGACGTGGGTGTCCGTCCCTTATCGTAGGGCCTTCAGCTTAACACGGTTCTGCTCTCGGCTTCTGTTCTCGTTTCTCCGCTCGGAACTGCGTCTGTCTCACGGTGGGAAGGTATGACGTGCATTTAGGCATTCTTGTGTTAGTCTGTGGTATTCCATTTGCTCACTCGTTACTCTTATTACTTTGATTAATTTAATGTCACTATTTATTCGGAGCTATGTGACATACTACTGGATTTGCTTATCATGTCAGGGTTTTCATGGAAGGTGTTGGATTTGCCTGACACCTTACAACAGCACTTCCCAGCCACAACATCGAACCAGTGGGTCACAACTTGCTCCATACGCCCATCATTTTACAGGACAATGCTCGGTCGCATATGGCATATGTTTGATATGTTCGATCGTTAGGGCTTGGTAGTGTTCACCAAACTTCCCAGACTTAAGCCCTTGGAACTTCAGCTTGATACCTAAGACGAAGGAAGCACTTCATAGCATTCGCTTCAGAACTGTCACAGACATTCGTCGGACAACAGACCATTCCACTCGAACCATGAGTGCATCTGGCGCTGCTAAGGATATGCAATGACTTCCACATCTCTGCGAAATGGGTTACACACAATGCTGGCGACTAATTTGAAGGACATTAAAACTTTGAAACATGTGTCTATTTTGATCAAGTTGTAAACAATTTGTTGCTACTATTAAAGTTCCAACCTTCGTGGTTCAAATAGCTTTGAGTACTATGGGACTTAACTTCTGAGGTCATCAGTCCCCTAGAACTTAGAACTACTTAAACCTAACTAACCTAAGGACATCACATACTTCCATGCCCGAGGCAGGATTCGAACCTGCGACCGTAGCGGTCGAGCGGTTCCAGACTGTAGCGCCTAGAACCGCATGGCCACTCCGGCCGGCCCAACCTTCGTAAATTTAAGTTCCAAACAGGTATTTATCTGGAACGTAGCATTTTATGGAAATGAAATCTACCAGTAAACAGTTCAAACAAGAGGAAAATAGAAGTTTTTGAAATGCTGTACTGCAAGGGAAAAAAATGTGTGAGTGAAATCTTATGGGACTTAACTGCTAAGGTCATCAGTCCCTAAGCGTACACATTACTTAACCTAAATTATCCTAAGAACAAACACACACACCCATGCCCGAGGGAGGACTCGAACCTCCGCCGGGACCAGCCGCACAGTCCATGACTGCAGCGCCTGAGACCGCTCGGCTAATCCCACGCGGCTACTGCAAGAGAATCCCGGAGATTAGGATGGTATATCGAATGACTGATGAGGAAGTACTGAATGGAATTGGCCAGAAAAGAATTTGTCACAAGTTTACTAAAAGGAGGAATCGATGTAGGACGCATTCTGAGGCATGACTGCAGTACATTAGTTAGTAGTAGTTATGAAGAGGCTTGCACAGATAGAGCTGCATCAAATCAGTTTTGCGACTGAAGACCACGAAACGCAGTGACATAACAAGTCTCTATGTTTTCATATGTGCTGTTTGCATCATTTGGAATAAAAACAGAAAAGTACTTAACAGCGTTTCTTTCCCTAACGCTAGAATATCGAGATGTCCGACTTCTCTTTTAATTCAGAGTTCCAAGTGAGGTAGGTGACGGTGCAGTACACTCATACCTCCATCTGGCGAGCAGTATCTAAACTGGTTATTGTACGAGGGGCATTCAGTAAGTAATGCAACACAATTTTTTGTGCGAAAGCAGTTTCGTTTTAGTTAGGATTCCAACACAGCATATTATTGTCCACTGTGTTGGCTACAAAACCCTATTTTTCAATATAATCTCCGTTCAGTATGGCGGTCTTACGGTATCTTTCTGGTAGGGCCTGTATGCACTCATGATAGCACTCTACTAGTCGACGCCGGAGCCTACGTATTGCTGCATTAATAATGTCCCTACCATCCACATATTGCTTCTCCCGGAATGCATCCTTCATTGGGCCAGACAGATGGAAGCATAGACCAATGAAATTTTGTGAGCTTCTCTCGGGTGTGCAGACTTGTGTGAGGCCTTGCGTTATCGTGGAGGAGAAGTTCGTTTCCATTTTGTGACGACGAAAACGCTGGAGTCGTTTCTTCAATTTTCTGAGCATAGGACAATGCATGATCGTTGCACCATGAGGGAGGTCATCAAGCAGAGTCCTAGAAGACCTTCGCCATAACTCTACCGGCTGAGGGAATGAGAGTGTACGCACGTTCCAAATCCAAATGGCTCTGAGCACTATGGGACTTAACTGCTGAGGTCATCAGTCCCCTAGAACTTAGAACTACTTAAACGTAACTAACCCAAGGACATCAAACACATCCATCCCCGAGGCAGTATTCGAACGTGCGACCGTAGCGATCGCGCGGTTCCAGACTGTTGCGCCTAGAAGCGCTCGCCCACCGCGGCCGGCCGCACGTTCCACATTGCAGTAGTAGTCGCAGTTTTGTGCGGCCAGGTATCACGCGGAAGATAGGACAGGTTTGCGCTATCTTGTTGCAGTGATGACAGACGCCTCGGCCAACGACTTGCCGTACTTTTGTTCACTGCCAAATCCCCGTAGACATTCTACAAGCGCCTATGAATATCTGCAATGCTCTCGTTTTCCGCCAAAAGAAGCAAAGACTGCTCTGGGGTTGGAACATATCTATGTTTCGGACGCCATTTTGAAAGCTTCGTATAGCGCCGCCACCTATCGGAACTTAATGAAACTAAAGGTATTGAAGAGGGAATATTCCACGATGATTCACAACAAATTCCGTATTTTTGCGACCGAAATCGGCCGTACTTGTGTCCGAGAAGTCCGAATATCCCTAGCAAAATAGCATATTGTATATTGCGTTACTCTTATAGAAAAACTGTGTCCGGAGGCCCTGTACGTGCACCATCAGCCCTCACACAGAGATTTATGCATCTCCATTTCCTACTTCACGTATCGCGGAGTAATCCAGACTTGTTCAACGCTTCTGCGCAATTCTTCCGCGCGTCGCGGTGTCCATTCCAGTGGGGCTGGAGATGTTTCCTTACCATACCAAATCTGGAGCGGTGACAGCGTTCATCGAGGAACTCACACACCTGAATATCAAAGTGTACTGGCCTTCCACCCTCTTGCAATCACGCATGGTAGATGATTCAAATGGCTCTGAGCACTACGGGACTCAACTGCTGAGGTCATTAGTCCCCTAGAACTTAGAACTAGTAAAACCTAACTAACCTAAGGACATCACAAACATCCATGCCCGAGGCAGGATTCGAACCTGCGACCGTAGCGGTGTTGCGGTTCCAGACTGCAGCGCCTTTAACCGCACGGCCACTTCGGCCGGCGCGTACATGATTCCCTCGACTTTCAGCTGAGGTGTTAACGATGTTTGGAACAAGCAACATTAAGAATTTCCATTCACATACGAAAAAAAGTGGTCTGAACAGGTATTGTGTCTTTTACATAAGGTGAGCTCCTTTCCAACTCTTATAGATGTGAGGATTTACCTATGTAACTGCGATACACATCAGAAAATAACATTCATTAGCGAAACACGGGACTTGGAAATTCTGCCATTGAAGCACGGCAGGATGCCACTCGCTGCTCAATGTCAATATTGTGTAATTCATACACCATCATCGGTCTGAATCTCTTTTAGTGTGGTCGTATAATGTTGACCGCGTTATATGAAGGTGTTCTGGTCTATTTATTTCCCGGCTAGTACAAAGAGTGGTACGGACACTTGTCGGATACCCTGTGTGTTGTTTTCAGTCCCTCTGTCTTCAGTGTCTGTTCGCCGGCTGACCGGCTGTTGTGTGGTGGGAGCTTCTGGGTCGATGCCGGTGGTTTCGCAGTCCCCCTGCAAGAAACAATTAGAGGCGCAGCAAGAGAGGTCTCCTCGGGCAAAAAGCGGCCGCGGCAAGGTGACCTTGGCGCCGCCGCCGCCTTGTGGTGCGGCGCTGCGCAGTTGCTGGCCGTCCGGTCGGTGGCGGGGCCGCTATTTCAGCGCCGCGGATCGATATTTTGCCTCGAGAAGAGTCGTACGTTGACCCGCGTCCGGCCGTTGCGTGACTGACCTCTCCCGCCCACCGGCCGCCGGCCACTGCAGTGTTGGACGACCATCACGCCATTGACGCAGCGGCCTCTGCCTGCTGACCCACCGCGGCTTCCACTGTGGCCCTATTTAAAGTTCAGCGGGGATACCCGAAAAACACAGATAATCCAAAACACACGTGTTTTTTCCCGAAAATTAGACTACAAATTGTCAATAAAATTCTTTTGGGCTATTGACCGCATTGTCAGTATATAAAATTATCAGACGTTTCGGTCGCCGCTGCAAGTGGCCTTCCTCAAGGCTGTGCTGAGCTGTGTACTGAATGAGAGAGACTTTAGAGCTCATGTAGTAGCGGAGGAAGCTGGCAACAAGTAAGCAGCGCTATGTCACAGTTAGCGCCCGTTGCTTTCTCGCCCGTTTCCACCAATGGCAAGAAATGGTTCAAATGGTTCAAATGGCTCTGAGCACTATGCGACTTAACTTCTGAGGTCATCAGTCGCCTAGAACTTAGAACTAATTAAACCTAACTAACCTAAGGGCATCACACACACCCATGCCCGAGGCAGGATTCGAACCTGCGACCGTAGCGGTCACGCGGTTCCAGACTGAAGCGCCTAGAACCGCACGGCCACACCGGCCGGCTGGCAAGAAATAATGTGAACACCAGTCAAGCACATCTTTATCCACCAATGACAAGGAATAATATAAAGACCAATAAGAAACGCCTAGCATCCTTCCTCCTACCCTCGAGTACCCTACCAAATTACATAAACAGCTTCCCCCGATACTATATAAGATCTAAAGTCTCCCTCTGTCTCATTCAGCAGTCATCTCAACACAGCCCTGAGGAGGGCCACTTGCAATAGTGACCGAAACGTCGGACAATTTTATATATTGACAATGCGGACAAAAGGCCAAAAGAATTTTATTGACAGTGACAATGGCCACGAAAGAAAAAATGTTCAAATGTGTGTGAAATCTTATGGGACTTAACTGCTACGGACATCAGTCCCTAAGCTTGCACACTACTTAACCTAAATTATCCTAAGGACACACACACACACACACACACACACACACATCCATGGCCGAGCGACGACTCGAACCTCCGCCGGGACCAGACGCACAGTCACCACGAAAGACTACGCTTACATTTAGACTACTAATTGTTGCGTCGTTCGTGGAAGGGCTCCCGTGTCAAAGTTGGTACCTCACGATGGAACCACAAGTGAGGACAGTCGTTGCCTGACGCAGCAACGAGTGGGACTTGTCGGCGTAGACACGCCATTAAGACGTTCCATACGCGGGATGCTTACGTCAGAGCGCAGCGCCGCTCACCCTCTCGTTAATCTCGCAATAAAAGGTGGGGCGGAGATTCGTTGTGCCCATCTTTCGAGGATATTGTAATCGAGAAAGTTACTAAATATTTTAAAATTTTGAAAAAATAAAGGTTTTAGTCAATTCGTCTACCAGATTCAATAAATATTTTAAATTTTTCACTTAAACTTAGCCCAAAAATGTTTAACCTTGGCAATAGACATTTCCACAACGAATATCATATTCAATAATTTCAGGTTCAGGAACTTACTTGCACATCAGTGTCCTTTAAAAACCGTAGGGGAAGACAAAGTTTCGAATACATTCAGCAAGTAATCGAAGACGTAGGGTGCAAGTGGTTGGCAAAAGAGATGACAGGAAATCGTGGCAGATCGCATCAGACCAGTCGGAGGACTCATCAGCCCCCCCCCCCCCCCCACCTCCCACACACACACAACTAGAACTTTGTATTCTAAATGAGAGTATTAGCTCTAAATACACTCCTGGAAATTGAAATAAGAACACCGTGAATTCATTGTCCCTGGAAGGGGAAACTTTATTGACACATTTCTGGGGTCAGATACATCACATGATCACACTGACAGAACCACAGGCAACAGAGCATGCACAATGTCGGCACTAGTACAGTGCATATCCACCTTTCGCAGCAATACAGGCTGCTATTCTCCCATGGAGACGATCGTAGAGATGCTGGATGTAGTCCTGTGGAACGGCTTGCCATGCCATTTCCACCTGGCGCCTCAGTTGGACCAGCGTTCGTGCTGGACGTGCAGACCGCGTGAGACGACACTTCATCCAGTCCCAAACATGCTCAATGGGGGACAGATCCGGAGATCTTGCTGGCCAGGGTAGTTGACTTACACCTTCTAGAGCACGTTGGGTGGCACGGGATACATGCGGACGTGCATTGTCCTGTTGGAACAGCAAGTTCCCTTGCCGGTCTAGGAATGGTAGAAGGCTGGGTTCGATGACGGTTTGGATGTACCGTGCACTATTCAGTGTCCCCTCGACGATCACCAGTGGTGTACGGCCAGTGTAGGAGATCGCTCCCCACACCATGATGCCGGGTGTTGGCCCTGTGTGCCTCGGTCGTATGCAGTCCTGATTGTGGCGCTCACCTGCACGGCGCCAAACGCGCATACGACCATCGTTGGCACCAAGGCAGAAGCGACTCTCATCGCTGAAGACGACACGTCTCCATTCGACCCTCCATTCACGCCTGTCGCGACACCACTGGAGGCGGGCTGCACGATGTTGGGGCGTGAGCGGAAGACGGCCTAACGGTGTGCGGGACCGTAGCCCAGCTTCATGGAGACGGTTGCGAATGGTCCTCGCCGATACCCCAGGAGCAACAGTGTCCCTAATTTGCTGGGAACTGGCGGTGCGGTCCCCTACGGCACTGCGTAGGATCCTACGGTCTTGGCGTGCATCTGTGCGTCGCTGCGGTCCGGTCCCAGGTCGACGGGCACGTGCACCTTCCACCGACCACTGGCGACCACATTGATGTACTGTGGAGACCTCACGCCCCACGTGTTGAACAATTCGGCGGTACGTCCACCCGGCCTCCCGCATGCCCACTATACGCCCTCGCTCAAAGTCCGTCAACTGGACATACGGTTCACGTCCACGCTGTTGCGGCATGCTACCAGTGTTAAAGACTGCGATGGAGCTCCGTATGCCACGGCAAACTGGCTGACACTGACGGCGGCGGTGCACAAATGCTGCGCAGCTAGCGCCATTCGACGGCCAACACCGCGGTTCCTGGTGTGTCCGCTGTGCCGTGCGTGTGATCATTGCTTGTACAGCCCTCTCGCAGTGTCCGGAGCAAGTATGGTGGGTCTGACACACCGGTGTCAATGTGTTCTTTTTTCCATTTCCAGGAGTGTATAATTACAATAATTCAAGTTTCATATTTCTTTCTTTCGGAAATCGACAAAGTACAATTGCATTATTCGCAAGGGGGGATAATCCACTTCCGGATAGTTGCCGGCCGAAGTGGCCGAGCGGTTCTAGGCGCTACATTCTGGAACCGCGTGACCGCTACGGTCGCAGGTTCGAATCCTGCCTCGGGCATGTATGTTTGTGATGTCCTTAGGTTAGTTAGGTTTAAGTAGTTCTAGGGGACTGATGACCTCAGAAGTTAAGTCCCATAGTGCTCAGAGCCATTTGAACCATTTGAACCAACCGGATAGTTGGGAGTAACTGTAATTCACATCTGACAGCCAACAGTCTGGGCTACTTGGCTCAAATGGCTCTGAGCACTATGGGACTTAACATCTATGGTCATCAGTCCCCTAGAACTTAGAACTACTTAAACCTAACTAACCTAAGGACATCACACAACACCCAGCCATCACGAGGCAGAGAAAATCCCTGACCCCGCCGGGAATCGAACCCGGGAACCCGGGCGTGGGAAGCGAGAACGCTACCGCACGACCACGAGATGCGGGCAGTCTGGGCTACTCCAAGGAAAAAATAAAAAGAAAGTAACTCCTGCCCTATCTAAATTAATAATAGATTTCTAACTTGCGTAGAGATGCTGTAGAGTAGTATACGTGACTTTCAAATTTTTTGCGCAAGATAGCGACTTTGCAGTTCGTGTTTCTCACAAATTAAATATAGACAAAATTGCAGAAAACGCTATTTTCGGAAGCTTACACAGAGCAAATTGAACGCATTACGCTCTGCCTCTTTGAAATGACATTTATGCCGACATTAGTCAATACTGATACATAGAAAATTCTTCAACATTTGTAGCGGCCAGTGATCCGAGTATTGGCGGAAACATGAGAAACAATGAAAGTTTGGGTAAGCACTGGAGGCGAAACAAAGTAGCCCAGTGGTTACGGCGGCTGCTTTCAGGAAGTGGAAAGCCTTTATTCGGGTCCTGGTAACACACAAATTGTCTTTAGTCACGACGTGCTACTCATTATCTTTCTTGCCTGTCATTTCAGCAAGAGGACTGAATGCTAATCCTTATCTGACGTGTAGCTGGTAAGGTACGAGGGGCGGGGGGGGGGGGGGGGGGAGAGTGTCTGGCTTGTGGCCATTGTGGTTGGTTGGTTGGTTTGTGGGGGTTGAAGGGACCAGACTACAAAGGCCATCGGTCCCCTGTGGCCATTGTGGATCGAAGTTGCGCGTAGGGGTTCACACTCCATGCCAACACCAGCAGTTGTTTAGTCTGAGAATGAAGACTTTCACAACGACCCTCTTGTATAAAATGTTCTCGGGCTTCTCGCCTCGTCGGTTGTGGGTAAAATCTCGAGCTACGACGATTACCACTATCGTTTTCGTCGAGAGGAATACGGTAATCGTGGAAAGCTCGACGTTTTACCCAGAATTGACGAAGACAAGAAGTCCGAGAATATTTCATACAACTCTTTAGCCATTGCTTTCTTGGCCTTTTGATTAGACCATTTCATGCAGTGTCCAGACGAATGTCGCAAGTTTCTGCTAGCTATTTCGGATGTTTCCTGCAAGCTACATTGATAGGAGCGTTGTAAACCTGAATTGACGTAAAGTCAGCATCGTGTTGAGATACAGTTATCATATAGTCAGTGCTGATTAAACACCGGCTGACTTTTACTCGACGTAATTGTTAGATTAACTACCGCGGGCGCAGTATAGTTTTCGGCGAGCGGTAAAATTGGGCGAGTTTCGCAAACAAGAGTTTTATGGAGCCGTAAAGGGGCGTCGTTTGTGCAGGGCGACCTGGCCTCTGTGAACAGCCCGAACTGGGCCAGCAGCGCCCGTCCGCAGCTGAGCGGAACAACCGGGCCGGCCGCGGCTTTTGTTTCGCGGATAGCGCCGCCTCGGAGGACAGGGCGTCCGCCGCTGATTGGCGACGCTACTGGAAGGCCGCGACCTCGCCCATTGTGCCTGTCGTCGTGCCGGCCGGTTTCCCTTCCTTGTCTGCCCCGCACTCTTCCCTGCGACCCCGTCTTTCCGTCACGGCCCATAAATAACAGCACTGCGATTACGTATCTGACACGTATCCCGTCCAGGCCACGGGGCAGTGTCGCGCCTTGCCCGACTGCACGCTTCTTCTTTCCGCTTAGAGTTCCAAAGAAAGTTCTTATCTCTAACAAGTTCGTCTTTGAGGTGGTCGTAGGCGTGTTGTTTTCTGTAGCCTGGTGAGTGCTTGTGCGAGTAAATCGATTTTAGACCCTCTTGTAAAAATGGATGTACGTATGTATGTATGTATGTATGTATATACATACGTTTCACATCTCCTCGTATACCATGGACCGGTTTCAATCGAACTTCGTACACGTATTACTTACTGTCTCACAGTCATCACTGAGGGTCTAAGAACCGCCTACCTATCAGAGAGGTGAGGGTGAAAACACATTGTAGCAAAGAACTCGCGAAGAGCCATACTTACGTCGTCCAATATTTGAGAATAAGGGCGACAAACTTTATACATAAATTAAGACCTTTGTGAAACTTTTGCTCGCTACCAACCCCCACAAAATGATGAACGGAAAATTTTTTATCTGTTTGTGCAGCAAAACTGCCGCATGAAGCTTGACGTTTTCATTTATTACTTCTTTTCAACTAACTGTATTTGCGAGACAATTTGCAGACGGTATTCACATATACCACTGAATGTATCAGCAAAATTATGTCATTGTACGCAGCAAAATTATGTTCGGCAGATATGACGTCATACACACTGAGATGCGTGAAAAACTGCCGTATCATGCATGAAGCTTTAATTTATTACTTATTTACTACTAATTCGATTCACAACGCTTTTCGCAGAGGCCTGCCACATGTACCACTGGGTGTACCTGAAAAACTGTATCACTGTACGTATAGTGCACGAGTTACTATGTGACAAACATGAAGCTGCATGAAAATGAACATACAGGTCGAAATTCGCTAGATATACGGGCGAAATATGTGTACAAAAAAATGGCTCTGAGCACTATGGGACTTAACTTCTGAGGTCATCAGTCCCCTAGAACTTAGAACTACTTAAACCTAACTAACCTAAGGACGTCACACACATCCATGCCCGAAGCAGGATTCGAACCTGCGACCGTAGCGGTCGCGCGGTTCGAGACTGTAGCGCCTAGAACCGCTTGGCCACACCGGACGGCGAAATATGTGTACAGTTTTACGTGTGAAATATCTCATATTACGTGAAATAAATCTGACATGTGCGTACGGGTGCAAAGCCACGGTTAAAAATTTCATCCTTAAACACTGGAACAATTTCAACCGAATTTGGTGTTAGTTACAATCTGGAACGAAATACTGTTCGAGGTATTAAGAATCACCAGCCTCCTTATGAGGCAGGGATCATAACGTGGAGAGAGAAAGGGGAAGGGGGAGGAGGAGGAGGTGGATACATATAGGGGGGGGGGGGGCAGGGGGGAAGAGATGGACTAATAGAACATTGGAGTAAATACGCACCCTAGCAACGCGGAGTGCTCAGGTAATATACATGATTGAAGCGATTTCACGGATTTGCTGTAGCTGTGTTGTTTGGCATATTGTCACAGGGCTTTGCATACACATAGAAAAACTCAGTAAATTTTTTGACATATTAAAAGTGATTAAAAGTGCTCCGTATGTAAGTTTTTCTTTTTACATATTAAAAGTGCTCCGTATGTGCCCCCCTACTGATTGTGCAGATATAAAGCCGATAATCAGGTTCCTCCCACGTTCGATGCAGCATGTCCCTATCAATCTATTTAAATGAACGGTTGATGCGAGCAGGCGTTTCTGGTACTTTTGTTGGCAAAGGAGGCGCATACACTGAATCTTTCCCATAACTCCAGACAAAAAATTAGATAGGGTTAGTCCTACAGAACAGACACTATATATATATATATATATATATATATATATATATATATATATATATATATATATACTCCTGGAAATTGAAATAAGAACACCGTGAATTCATTGTCCCAGGAAGGGGAAACTTAGACACATTCCTGGGGTCAGATACATCACATGATCACACTGACAGAACCACAGGCACATAGACACAGGCAACAGAGCATGCACAATGTCGGCACTAGTACAGTGTATATCCACCTTTCGCAGCAATGCAGGCTGCTGTTCTCCCATGGAGACGATCGTAGAGATGCTGGATGTAGTCCTGTGGAACGGCTTGCCATGCCATTTCCACCTGGCGCCTCAGTTGGACCAGCGTTCGTGCTGGACGTGCAGACCGCGTGAGACGACGCTTCATCCAGTCCCAAACATGCTCAATGGGGGACAGATCCGGAGATCTTGCTGGCCAGGGTAGTTGACTTACACCTTCTAGAGCACGTTGGGTGGCACGGGATACATGCGGACGTGCATTGTCCTGTTGGAACAGCAAGTCCCCTTGCCGGTCTAGGAATGGTAGAACGATGGGTTCGATGACGGTTTGGATGTACCGTGCACTATTCAGTGTCCCCTCGACGATCACCAGTGGTGTACGGCCAGTGTAGGAGATCGCTCCCCACACCATGATGCCGGGTGTTGGCCCTGTGTGCCTCGGTCGTATGCAGTCCTGATTGTGGCGCTCACCTGCACGGCGCCAAACACGCATACGACCATCATTGGCACCAAGGCAGAAGCAACTCTCATCGCTGAAGACGACACGTCTCCATTCGTCCCTCCATTCACGCCTGTCGCGACATTACTGGAGGCGGGCTGCACGATGTTGGGGCGTGAGCGGAAGACGGCCTAACGGTGTGCGGGACCGTAGCCCAGCTTCATGGAGACGGTTGCGAATGGTCCTCGCCGATACCCCAGGAGCAACAGTGTCCCTAATTTGCTGGGAAGTGGCGGTGCGGTCCCCTACGGCACTGCGTAGGATCCTACGGTCTTGGCGTGCATCCGTGCGTCGCTGCGGTCCGGTCCCAGGTCGACGGGCACGTGCACCTTCCGCCGACCACTGGCGACAACATCGATGTACTGTGGAGACCTCACGCCCCACGTGTTGAGCAATTCGGCGGTACGTCCACCCGGCCTCCCGCATGCCCACTATACGCCCTCGCTCAAAGTCCGTCAACTGCACATACGGTTCACGTCCACGCTGTCGCGGCATGCTACCAGTGTTAAAGACTGCGATGGAGCTCCGTATGCCACGGCAAACTGGCTGACACTGACGGCGGCGGTGCACAAATGCTGCGCAGCTAGCGCCATTCGACGGCCAACACCGCGGTTCCTGGTGTGTCCGCTGTGCCGTGCGTGTGATCATTGCTTGTACAGCCCTCTCGCAGTGTCCGGAGCAAGTATGGTGGGTCTGACACACCGGTGTCAATGTGTTCTTTTTTCCACTTCCAGGAGTGTACATATATATATATATCCGGCCGGTGTGGCCTTGCGGTTGTAGGCGCTTCAGTCTGGAACCGCGTGACCGCTACGGTCGCAGGTTCGAATCCTGCCTCGGGCATGGATGTGTGTGTTGTCCTTAGGTTAGTTAGGTTTAAGTAGTTCTAAGTTCTAGGGGACTGATGACTACAGATGTTAAGTCCCATAGTGCTCAGAGCCATTTGAACCATATATATATATATATATATATATATATATATATATATATATATATAGTTAGTATATTTGTGAGCTTGACTGCTCTCACATCCTGAGTTTGGATGCACAACGCGGTCCGTACTTCTTGCGGGAATACCGCAAACATTGTGAGCGAATGAGGTAAATAGACAGGGACGCCAGTTCATAGTACGCGGTAAGTTGAGAATTTGGGCCGGAGGGAAGGCCTACTGGAATAGCCGAGCAATTAAGGCAATCGCTGGCGTAAGGCGGGAGTTCCGTGTTCGAGTCCAGGTCCGGCACATCAGCATCGAATTATTTCAGTGCACATTAGCGATTGACGTTGGTACCTCGCTCCAAATATTGATATTTATACCCGCACTGTATCAAAAACAGTGGTGCCTGTTCTGCCGGAATGTGACTCCTAAAACAGTAATGAGTTCTTCATCACAGCAAGATGTGTCTGACTTGGATTCCTTGCTGTTGCGATCGGTAAACAGGGCGACGGCACTGCTTTTGTAGTGACAACAGAGTGTACAGGAACCCAAAACCAGGTCGCGCAGGAAGGGTGAGGGATGTCGCCTCAACTGTGTGTGACTCTCAGGCTTTATAGCACAGGTATCTCTTCAGGGAATCGATGGATGCACCGTGGCGTGCAAAGGTGGAAGACCATCGCTGAAGTCCCACGGACAGAGCCCTGAGGATTAAGTACGGTTTCCTTTACATGTCTATGCACACTGAACTCCCGAGTTTATTAGATTTCCACTGTCACGCAACTTTCTTCTCTTAACGAATAAAAGAATACAGTATGTTGCAGGAATTACGGTTGCGCACGCTCCGCTGTGACAGCTAACAAGAAACCACAGTATTCGGCGCCAATGGATATAAGTAAATCAAACTGATTTCTCTCAGTTTTAGTAAACAGAACACAACGCAGATGTGGTGAACTGAAAATAACAAACACTATGACTTCTACAACCATCGAAATTCGCATTAGTCCTTTGTACACTGGTGTGCAAAACTTACGGACGAAAGTAACTTTGGCATGATGTGTCACCGCCAAGTAACATTGCTCGGTGAAACTTGGACTATACGTAGAAAGAACTACCACAGTGTAGTCCAGAAGATAAATGAAAGAAATACACAATTCATATAGTGAGAGAGGTTGGAAACACCTCTTGTACCCAGGAACGTTGTCGAACATTATCGTTTTGTGGCCCAAGTGTTATGGTGTTGGGAGGCATTCTGTTCCTTGAGCGTACTGACCTCCAAATCTTTGAACATAGAACACTCACCGCTCAGCGCTATTGTGGCACGTACTCCTTCCCCATGTTCGTCTTTCCAGAGCCACATTCGCCCATGATTTCGCTTTTTAACGATGACAGTGCGCGATCGCATCGAACGGCACAGGTGGAGGAGCTCTTGGGACGAGAGGATACTCGGCGAACGGACTGGTCTGCGCGTTACTCCGACTTAAATCACATCGACCACATGTAGGATGCGTGGGGGAGACGCTCACAAATGGTTCAAATGGCTCTGAGCAATATGGGACTTAACATCTGTGGTCATCAGTCCCCTAGAACTTAGAACTACTTAAACCTAACTAACCTAAGGACATCACACACATCCATGCCCGAGGCAGGATTCGAACCCGCAACCGTAGCGGCCACGCGGTTCCAGACTGAAGCGCCTAGAACCGCACGGCCACACAGGCCGGCGGGGGAGACGTATTGCAGTGCGTCCACACGTACCGACAACCGTCCAGCAGTAATTATCGGCTGGTGGACGAATGGAACGTACTACCACAAGAACTCCTTACCAACCTAACATGGGAACACGTTGCAGAGCGTGCATAGTGATTCGTGGTGCTCACACACGCTGTTAAGAACCTTGTCCCTCCTTTTGTAATGTCCAGGATACCACCATGAATCGCGGTGACTTTAGTGTAATTATTGACTGTATAAAAGTATCATTAATGTTCGTCACATCGCGTATTTCTTTCAGTTACCTTCTGTACAATACTGTAGCAGTTCCTTCTATATATGGTCCAAGTTTCATCGAGCTATGTTACTTGGCAGTTAAATCTCACATGAAAGCTAATTTTGTCCTTTAGTTTTGCATACCAGTGTAGGATGTCAAGAACGAATGCCGTGGAGTGTGCGCTGGCATGAAACTTCGTGGTAGGTTTAAACTGTGTGGCGGTTTGGGATTCGAACTGTGATCTTTGGGAGTACTCTTACTGAATCAGCTCCATGTTCAAATCGCGGACTGACCTCTGAGTTTTATTTCTTACAAGCAGAAGTGAACCTGTTTGGATGGGTCGCGAGCCGTTTCTCAGTATCACACAGCTTTAATCGGCCAGGAAATGTATATGGTATCTTTATGGTGTTATGATTTTGGTACTAAATTATCAGCCTCTTGTGGTATCAACACTTTGTCCATACATTTTCCTCCGGGAGATTTGGTTGTCATGTTCTGGTTCGGGATGCTTGCCTCCGGCTTTCGCAGAATTTGTTTTGTTCTGGTTCGGGTTGCATATCTCCATCATTCGCAGAATTTGTTTTGTGCTCTGTTCCGGCCCTCGTAATTTATTTGCCCAGATGCAACTTGTTACTAACACGAGTAGTTTTGTTTATTAAAGTTTTGTGTATGCTTAAAACCTTTCTCTTTGCGTCTCTGTTCTGAAGTTACAAACATCTCTTTATTTAGTTTGCAGTAGCAAGAAGGGTTGAAGCCTCAGGGAGGATATCTGTATTAGATTTTTCGTGATTTCCTAACTGCATTAAAGCGAATAAGCGTGTACTGCCTTCTAAAAGTAAATAACCGGATTCCTTTCCGTTGTATTTCTAGCATTGTCCTCGCTAGAAATTATGTATTGCCCTAGTACCAGAACGAGACGTATGTTACAAACCGGTCGTACAGACAAAGTTTTGCTATCTAAGTCGCCTATTCGATTTGTATTGTCGTTTACAAAAAAGGAAAAGTATATATGTTGTGGTTACGACATCGGTTTTGTAAGGCAGCCAGTTTTTTCTGACTACACTAAATAGCCCTCAGGTCTCACTCCATGAAAAGGGTAACTGTAAATTAGCGTGACCGTCTTAAAAAAACAATTACTCGTTTTGTTAGAGAACAAACTAAAATTAATATCTTCCTGGTCGTGCCAGTTTGTTAATTACGTGTTTCGACGTCTACCCAGACTTACGTCACAACTTGGCACCTTAAACGTCGAAAGCCACCTTTTTAAATACAGATTTTAATGGCCTGAAAGTTAACATTGTATTTTCCATATCATTCGTTTGGTATAAAGGACGTATTCTAGAAAAGGCGGAACCGATGACCTCGCTGTTTGATCCCGTCCCCCAAATCTAACAAACCAACCAACCAGGAAAGTCTGCGGAGCTCCTTTCATCTGTACATCTGTGGATTTTTCTTCTTGGAGAAGTTGTAACTGACATGAAAATTTTCTGAGTATGACACTGCATCATAATCTAACAAATGGTTCAAATGGCTCTGAGCACTATGGGACTCAACTCCTGTGGTCATAAGTCCCCTAGAACTTAGAACTACTTAAACCTAACTAACCTAAGGACAGCACACAACACCCAGCCATCACGAGGCAGAGAAAATCCCTGACCCCGCCGGGAATCGAACCCGGGAACCCGGGCGTGGGAAGCGAGAACGCTACCGCACGACCACGAGATGCGGGCCATAATCTAACAATCTATACTGGAGAAAGCCAGCGTTTCGGCCATGGTTATAGTGGCCTTCTTGTGTGTCTACTCAGCCAGACGTAGGCCGCTCTAATCGTGGCCGAAACGCTGGTTCTCTCCAGTATATTTTTTTTTTCATTATGACGCGGTGCCATACTCAGAAAATTTTTATGCCAACTGACTCTGGCCGCGGAAGTTTACGCTGCTATAAATTGTTATTGATTTCAAATAGTACTGACTTGCTAGCAACAAATGCTCTAGCAGAACAAATGTGCTGCGAAGTTGCTCTTGCACCCCTAGGGAAATTTGCGGAATTGAGTGAACTGTGTGCTCTGTACGAGCTGTGTAGTAATACGAGAAGTAACTTCGCGAATATGCTCATCAGCGCTACACGCAGTTTGCGTGATTGGACTGCGTTCAAAGCGACGCTCTTGGCAACCAGTGCAGGCAGGGCTAATTTATGAAATAGTGCTAGCCAATTGGGACATGCATAAGAAAATAGTCTGTTCTGACGAACATTTGCATATTCTGTCTCGTTCCCACTTCCTGCACTTTTTTTAGACGGTTACATCGAGCTGGAATGACTCTCCTAGCCCCTTGTAAGCACTGCATATTATTTCTACCGACACTTCTATCTTAAAAAAGAAGAAAAAACAAATGAAATCAGATCTATTTGATTCTGTAAATGTTTAGAAATATAAGAGGTATGTGCCCTTCCTCCTCCTCCTCCTCCTCCTCCTCCTACTCTTCTTCTGTTTCCCTAACGTTCATTGTGGACGGATGCCCTTCCTGGCGCCACAGTCGTCAAGATGACTTAAGGGACGAAAGTCGTGTGCGTCACCTGTCTGCCAATCGCGTAAACTTTGTTCTTTGTGTGATCCTATTTTAAATAATGGTATATTTATGAATCAGACCAGCATATTCCTAAACGAGCGTGGGAAACCTCCTAAAAATCACACTCGGGGAGGCCGTTGCACTAGCCCTTGGTCAGTAATCCATCGCGAGAAATCGATCAGGGTCTGTCTCACCTCCCGGTCTCGCATGCTAGCGCTCTGCTCTTGTACGAGCAGGTCAATTGCGTGCTTTTGTAATCGAAAAAAGTGTGGTAGTATTTGACAGAAGGTGTAAGGAACATAATAAAAGTAATTTCTGTCATACAGATAAACGCTAAATTAAATGTGCTGGAACTTTCAAGCATTTAAACTTGTTAACTGTAAACTGTGAGTGACAAAACCTCTGGCCAGTGATGTGAAAGAAGTACTTTTAAAATTCCGATGCTGATTCTTACCCAGAATCGCCTTTGCTAACCTACTTTTAAAGCCGGACATCACTGTGAAAATTACTTTTGATGTGTATAAATTAATCTAAACTACATCTGACTATCTGTACATGAGACTGAATATAAACAATGGTTATCAATAATACTCAGAATGGCGACCTCGTCAAATAGTTACATGCAGTGGCATACTGTTGCGTAATGAAAATTGTGCCCTGTTGGAAAAACGCGTCTACTGAATATATATGAAATTTTGCAAATGAATGTTCACAATTTTCTTTCAAAAGGCTCATTTAGGGCCTACAGTAGATTCTTGCCTTGCAGCGGATAACTCGGCTGTACTCTGTTTGCATACTGTAAAAATGCGAAGTGCTGAACTGCATGACGTCTAATAAATTACTTCACGGCAGACTGCCTTATTTTATTTTGTTTTAGTAAATTAAACTTCTGTTCTATTTCTGAAAATATCGTTCAGTGTCCACGCAGTAGTGCAGGTTGTACCAAATCTGTCATTCACGTAATGTGTGAGAATAAGATTAATGGTTCAAATGGCTCTGAGCACAATGCGACTTAACTTCTGAGGTCATCAGTCGCCTAGAACTAAGAACTAATTAAACCTAACTAACCTAAGGACATCACACACATCCATGCCCGAGGTAGGATTCGAACCTGCGACCGTAGCGGTCGCTCGGCTCCAGACTGTAGCGCCTAGAGCCGCACGACCACCCCGGCCGGCAATAAGCTTAATGAAATATTTATAAAAAATAGTAAAATATTTTGAAATTACGTAGAATCCATTTTAATAACACAGAAATGACTCGTACTAAAAATAACAATATCGGTAAGCTTTTCCCACTCTTACACAGAAAGCCTAACATAAGTAGTATGATTCTTCGCTTTTTTAAATAAAATACTTTTAACTAATGATGGTCGAAGGAATCTAATTAGAGTACTGGACACATGACTTATAATTCACTCTGGATACCAAAACATAGAAGTTGTTAAACACCATGAAATGCGTACACTGCAATACTTTGCTATTGGCCCTAGCAGCAAATAAAAGTTAATGCATGTTACCTTCTTTCACAAGTGTCATCTGTCTATGCAATCGTCTCAGAATCATTTCTTATCCTCAATCACATCATGGAGCATCCGAAATAAATTTACAAGCTACTCTCTCTGTCATGACACAATACACTTGGCTCCCTTTCTCACCGACAACTGCTTCCGACTCCTTCGCTCGTCCGAGCTCTACCCAACAATACTACAACCTCTGGTAGCCAAAGAATACGTTGTCATTCATGCGTTCAGCCATGCAAAGATGCTCACAGTGTAAACATTGCAGATAAACTGTCAAAGATACCAAATAAACTACCATTTCTCATGATAGGTACACCTTTCATAACCATTTCTCACAGTATGTACACCTTTCAGTATATATGCAGTGGAACGATCACATCATTCGTGATTATCCAAAGAGCAGTTTTTATTTGCAGCATACTGAGAAACCACAGTTTGTCCACGAATGTGGCTGCTAGTAGAGAGCTTGGCCAATATTTGAATGTATCTGTACTTTGCGGAATCAACACGAGCTGATGAATAAGAAATGTAAAAAGAAAGTAAGAATATTGGCTCCCTTGTAACTCTCGCGAGAGCCACATAATTTTTTATTAAGTGGAGCTATTTGAAGTGGCGTGTACTAAGAAACTTTAGGAATCGTTTAGCAGCTGGAACACTTAGCGGTGGCCTCCGCGTTGACACTGAAGATACGATTATCTGTAATTTGCACATAGGCATTTTTGCTGTGTCGCCTCTGTGAATAGAAAAGGGAGGAAACAGATTACACAACGGCAGCATTTCGATGATTATAGCCAGGCGCATGCTGGATCTGGATGGCCACGCTGCCATTTGAAACCAGCGTGTTACGGTCACGAGTACGGTACTGTACAACCACTTTACATTGCCACCAAGCGTCTCTGTAGGTCGTCTCATTTCTGAATTAAAAGACAACGAAAGATGTAATCGCTGGTAAATCACACGCATACTGTTAAATTTTGTCCAAACAATTGTTTTGTGGTGTTACAAGTCGAACTCTTAAAGTAATACGTTTCACGGCACTACAGCTTTCGAAATGCTGTGGAGTGTCATTCTGGGATGAAACTGTACTCCTTGGTTAGTCTCGTATCCTCTGTGCGCGTCAATCGACAGCGGCAAAAATACCCTTCTATGGCTGTTGCAGGACCACAGACTAACGCGCTTACTTCGGAGACCAACATTGCAGTGTAAACTGGCCTTATGAAAGATATGTCGTGAGTTTAATTTTAGGTTCTACTTTAATCGTCGAGTGTGTCATTTGGAGGAAGCAGGCGAACAATAAGACGGAAAGGAAGTCTGCGACCTTAACGGACTGGTCATGCTGCTGGTTGACATCAAACTTTTAGACTCTAATGGCCCTTCAGCTGAAGTGCCGAGATAATTTGATAGAAATGCAGGTAGCCTACGCAAACTAGAAGTAATATTACTATCGCGGTAAGAGGGGAATGATGAAAATTACTGTTTTATTGAATGTAGAAACGCGCTGTCACAGAGCTATCAATATTATTTGATGTTCTAGCTCTGTCTAAAGGAAGCGAAGAGCAACTCCTGCTCGTGTTTGTACACAGGGTGTATGATAATTAGCTGCGGAAACAAACCATTTCCACGATCACTAGATTTACGTTTATTTTTAAAGGACTTACCAAGATCCTAAGACACGGAAAGTAAGATATGTGGGAAGGAGAGAAAGGCTGGGGTGCCAAATGCTATATCACTCAAGTGGAAAAATGGACTTACGGATTGCCAAATGATATTTCACTTGTACAGAAATATGTTCTCGAATTGGCCCTGGACATATTGTAAAGGTACAACAGATAGGCTAGTGATCGGGACCATTATGGATGGAGCCTGATAAGACATTGCATTTGGTTACATGTCTTCGGCCAAACCTACGTGTTTTAGTAATCGAGTTCAGTACGAGTGAAACTTTACTTAACCTATCTGGGCAAGTGTTCGTGTATTTGAATATACGTATTTGAGTATACTTACCCGTTTTCTTTCTTGACACCTCATAACGACATTCGCCTTTTGTGGTCCACTTATCGACATTCTACAGATTTCTCACAAAGGTTATTTCTTTTCCTAAAATAATTAAATATTGATAAGCGCCTTGTACCAGATTGACTTCCGAGATAGATGAAATAATTGTGATGTTCTGATTCCACAAATGGAAACAGCTTGTTGGTGTATCAGCAAGCAACTAGAACCCAAAGTCTACATCCAGCCAATTACGTATGAAAAATCAGTTACATTGTGTTTATGTGGATACATTAAAATTATCAGGCACTCCATTGTTAACGGATTCTTCCCTTTTTTTTGTTTTTTTCCAAATTTTCTTCCTCCGTTTACTTTTTATCCGGAGTGAATAATTCTCCGTTTCTATATCTATGTATATTACGAATTATATTTCATGGAATAAATATAATGCTAAAACTTATCGACTTGAAAAATTACTTTGTGATAGTTTCTTTGGTTATGTTGAATGTCGTGAATGTTGGCATCGCTTGAGCCTCCAAATCGAAGCGACAACGAACGGTACTAATTTACATTGATTTCTCCAGAGTCTCCTGTCAGATTCAAGCATAGTCCGGAGTATATTCTTAATCCGTTAGTCTCCGCTAGAAAATCAGTTTCAAGTTAAAAATATTTGAAAACCAAGAGTGTCCATCAAAGTCTCCTCTGCGAAAAACGTTTGCATCTCAAGACAAACATAATCAAATATATGTGAAGAAGTAGGAAGGTATGTTTTCGTGCGTAAAGCCAGGATCAGATGAGAGCCGAGTGTTTTGTACTTTGTTTGGGAAACATTTAGCATTAGATCATATTAACGAAAAGTGTAACCTGTAAGTTTAAATAAAATATAGAGCTATTTTATGAAATTAAACGGCAAAGAAGAGTATAATGAAAGCACCGCTTGCGAACTTTGTTTACTGTAACATGCAGTGAAACGTAACCTATGTTGTTCAAGAAAGAAACCTGTCCCATATTTTTAGTGATTCTCCAATTGCATCCAAACTTTCATGTGGACCCACTAAAGGGGAAATTATTGTGAAGAATGTTCTTGCTCCTAAAAGTGTTAATAACTTTGTGTCTATTTTAAGGTGTCCAGAAAAGACTAACTTCTTTTCGTTGGCAATCGATAAGGAGTTGACTAGTCATCGAGATTAGTTTGGCAGCGCAGCTGTCTGGACAAAGATGGTGATTATGTTGGAGACTGGCTTAAATCCTTTTCCTCAATAACTAAACAAAGTGTACCAAATATTTCCAAAAGGGGCAGGATTTTTGTTCAGCATCTTTACATTCATGAAGAATAAGTGGTGTGACATAAGAAACAGAAGTTCAAGAGATTTAATCAAGGCAGAACTAAAGGCATAGAACGCGAAAATATGGGAAGTGCAAGGCCCGTGTTACTACACAGAAACAGTTCGACGGTAGCGCTCTTAGTGGCGTGACACTGAACTTCGAATCCTAGAAAATATGGTGCGGCAATGTGCATTCTTGATTTGCGAAATACGAGTTTGTTGTTGTGGTTTTCAGTCCTGAGACTGGTTTGATGCAGCTCTCCATGCTACCCTATCCTATGCAAGCTTCTTCATCTCCCAGTACTTACTGCAACCCGCATCCTTCTGAATCTGCTTAGTGTATTCATCTCTTGGTCTCCCTCTACGATTTTTACCCTCCACGCTGCCCTCCAATGCTAAATTTGTGATCCCTTGATGCCTCAAAACATGTCCTACTAACCGGTCCCTCCTTTTTGTCAAGTTGTGCCACATACTCCTCTTCTCGCCAATTCTATTCAATACTTCATCATTAGTTATGTGATCTACCCATCTAATCTTCAGCATTCTTCTGCAGCACCACATTTCGAAAGCTTCTATTCTCTTCTTGTCCAAAATATTTATCGTCCATGTTTCACTTCCATACATGGCTACACTCCATACAAATACTTTCAGAAACGACTTCCTGACACTTAAATCAATACTCGATGTTAACAAATTTCTCTTCTTCAGAAACGCTTTCCTTGCCATTTCCAGTCTACATTTTATATCCTCTCTACTTCGACCACCATCAGTTATTTTGCTTCCCAAATAGCAAAACTCCTTTACTACTTTAAGTGTCTCATTTCCTAAGCTAATTCCCTCAGCATCATCCGACTTAATTCGACTACATTCCATTATCCTCGTTTTGCTTTTGTTGATGTTCATCTTATATCCTCCTTTCAAGACACTGTCCATTCCGTTCAACTGCTCTTCCAAGTCCTTTGCTGTCTCTGATAGAATTACAATGTCATCGGCGAACCTCAAAGCTTTTATTTCTTCTCCATGGATTTTAATACCTACTCCGAATTTTTCTTTTGTTTCCTGTACTGCTTGCTCAAAATACAAATTGAATAACATCGGGGAGAGGCTACAATCCTGGCTGGTTCAAATGGCTCTGAGCATTATGGGACTTAACATCTATGGTCATCAGTCCCCTAGAACTTAGAACTAATTAAACCGAACTAACCTAAGGACATCACACAACACCCAGTCATCACGAGGCAGAGAAAATCCCTGACCCCGCCGGGAATCGAACCCGGGAACACGGGCGTAGGAAGCGAGAACGCTACCGCACGACCACGAGCTGCGGACAACTACAATCCTGTCTCACTCCCTTCCCAACCACTGCTTCCCTTTCATGTCCCTCGACTCTCATAACTGCCATCTGGTTTCTGTACAAATTGTAAATAGCCTTTCGCTCCCTGTATTTTACCCCTGCCACCTTTAGAATTTGAAAGAGAGTAATCCAGTCAACATTGTCAAAAGCTTTCTCCAAGTCTACAAATGCTAGAAACGTAGGTTTGCCTTTCCTTAATTTTTCTTCTAAGATAAGACGTAAGGTCAGTATTGCCTCATGTGTTCCAATATTTCTACGGAATCCAAACTGATCTTCCCCGAGGTCGGCTTCTACCAGTTTTTCCATTCGTCTGTAAAGAATTCGCGTTAGTATTTTGCAGCTGTGACTTATTAAACTGATAGTTCGGTAATTTTCACATCTGTCAACAACTGCTTTCTTTGGGATTGGAATTATTATATTCTTCTTGAAGTCTGAGGGTATTTCGCCTGTCTCATACATCTTGCTCACCAGATGGTAGAGTTTTGTCAGGACTGGCTCTCCCAAGGCCATCAGTAGTTATAATGGAATGATGTCTACTCCCGAGGCCTTGTTTCGACTCAGGTCTTTCAGTGCTCAGTCAAACTCTTCACGCAGTATCTTATCTCCCATTTCATTTTCATCTACATCCTCTTCCATTTCCATAATATTGTCCTCAAGCACATCGCCCTTGTATAGACCCTCTATATACTCCTTCCACCTCTCTGCTTTCCCTTCTTTGGTTAGAACTGGGTTTCCATCTGAGCTCTTGATATTCATACAAGTGGTTCTCTTTTCTCCAAAGGTCTCTTTAATTTTCCTGTAGGCAGTATCTATCTTACCCCTAGTGAGATAAGCCTCTACATCTTTGAATTTGCCCTCTAGCCATCCCTGCTTAGCCATTTTGCACTTCCTGTCGATCTCATTTTTGAGACGTCTGTATTCCTTTTTGCCTGCTTCATTTACTGCATTTTTATATTTTCTCCTTTCATGAATTAAGTTCAATATTTCTTCTGTTACCCTAGAATTTCTACTAGCCCTCGTCTTTTTACGTACTTGATCCTCTGCTGCCTTCACTACTTCATCCCTCAGAGCTACCCATTCTTCTTCTACTGTACTTCTTTCCCCCTTTCGTGTGAACTGTTCCCTTATGCTCTCCCTGAAACTCTGTACAACCTCTGGTTTAGTCAGTTTATCCAGGTCCCATCTCTTTAAATTCCCACCTTTTTGCAGTTTTTTCAGTTTTAATCTACAGTTCATAACCAATAGATTGTGGTCAGAGTCCACATCTGTCCCTGGAAATGTCTTACAATTTAGAACCTGGGTCCTAAATCTCTGTCTTACCATTATATTATCTATCTGATACCTTCTAGTATCCCCAGGATTCTTCCATGTATACAACCTTCTTTCATGATTCTTGAACCAAGTGTTAGCTATGATTAAGTTATGCTCTGTGCAAAATTCTACCAGGCGGCTTCCTCTTTTATTTCTTAGCCCCAATCCATATTCACCTACTATGTTTCCTTCTCTCCCTTTTCCTACTCTCGAATACCAGTCACCCATGACTATTAAATTTTCGTCTCCCTTCACTACCTGAATAATTTCTTTTATCTCATCATACATTTCTTCATCATCTGCAGAGCTAGTTGGCATATAAACTTGTACTACTGTAGTAGGCGTGGGCCTCGTGTCTATCTTGGCCACAATAATGCGTTCACTATGCTGTTTGTAGTAGCTTACCCGCACTCCTATTTTTTTATTCATTATTATACCAACTCCTGCATTACGCCTATTTGATTTTGTGTTTATAACCCTGTATTCACCTGACCAAAAGTCTTGTTCCTCCTGCCACCGAACTTCACTAATTCCCACTATATCTAACTTTAACCTATCCATTTCCCTTTTCAAATTTTCTAATCTACCTGCACTGTTAAGGGATCTGACATTCCACGCTCCGATCCGTAGAACGCCAGTTTTCTTTTTCCTGATAACGGCGTCCTCTTGAGTAGTCCCCGCCCGGAGATCCGAATGGGGGACTATTTTACCTCCGGAATATTTTACCCAAGAGGATGCCATCATCATTTATCCATACAGTAAAGCTGCATGCCCTCGGGAAGAATTACGGCCGTAGTTTCCCCTTGCTTTCAGTCGTTCGCAGTACCAGCACAGCAAGGCCGTTTTGGTTAATTTTGCAAGGCCAGGTCAGTCAATCACCCAGACTGTTGCCCCTGCAACTACTGAAAAGGCTGCTGCCCCTCTTCAGGAACCACACGTTTGTCTGGCCTCTCAACAGATACCCCTCCGTTGTGGTTGCACCTACGGTACGGCCATCTGTATCGCTGAGGCACGCAAGCCTCCCCACCAACGGCAAGGACCATGGTTCATGGGGAAGGGAAATACGAGTACTAGATGATAATATTTTTCATGTGTACTTTATGGGTGAGTCTGGTGGTAAAGTGTATTTATTTGTAAAACCCAATATTGCACTTTCGACCTTCTGGCTGGTATCAAGTGGAAATTATGTTCCTGGTTTAGGCGTTCTTATGTGTATTGCCTCTTTGAATTGTATTGTAAGTATGTTGCTCGTATTCTGGCTAGTTGTCGTCCTCATCCGTAATGTTGGGTGGGGTAAATGATACCATATTTGTCTTTGTTTCGCAGGAAACAGAAGCTGGTTTCGTCGTATGGTATTCTATAGGCCCATGTCAATTTTGTTACTGCTTACGAATCCGTGTGTAAATTGCCGATCTAAATACATTTGAAGTATACATCTATGCATAGGACAAAGTGGCAAGAAGCAACACCATTCAGAAACAGAACTGCATACTCATTTCGTGACAAGATGTAATAAAGTTGAGTACCAGTGCTGTGCAAACTCTAGTTTTCCATTCAAGGCGAGAAAGTACGAAGAAACAGATGTAGTCAGAAATAAAGTAGAACAAAAGCAATATACTTAACAATCATGTAAAACGAGCAGTTCACACATAGATTCGAAAGCAGTAACAAATGCATAAAAGTCCACAGAACGCCATGTGATGAAATTGGTATCTGTTTTATATGAAACAAAACCAAATACGGAGTCCTTTACCCATATATTACGGATGCGAAGAGGAGCAACATATTTACAATGCAATTCAAAGACTACAGTACACACGAGAAATCTTAATCAAAAACACAATGTGGTGAAACTAATTTCTGTTTAAATATGAAATAAAACAAACACGGACGACAAAAAATCAGCAAATAAGAAAGCAAGATGATGGATTGATAAACTGGCTTGCGACGCTCCAAATGGCCTGGCAGCGAACCAAGGTCTTGTTAGCGGAAGCCGCTATATAAGTTTCACCCCCGTGACTTCAGGTGACAACCCTGCTCAGAATTTTTACAATTTGAAGTATTAAAAAGTACCAAAAGTCAGTGAAATAAAGCGAGAATCACCCTGAATATGATTGATTAGCACTTGAAAGTGATAAATATATACTTTTTGTGTTCTTTAGATGTGTATTTTCGCACTATTCGTATTTTGTGCAGTTTATTAAATATGTGTGGATGTACAATACGATTTTTTGGGATACAAGATATATGTGTATTTTACACTACTGGCCATTAAAATTGCTACACCAAGAAGAAATGCAGACGATAAACGGGTTTTCATTGGACAAATATATTATACTAGAACTAACATGTGATTACATTTTCACGCAATTTTGGTGCATAGATCCTGAGAAATCAGTACCCAGAACAACCACCTCTGGCCGTAATAACGGCCTTCATACGCCTGGGCATTGAGCCAAACAGAGCTAGGATGGCGTGTACAGGTACAGCTGCCCATACAGCTTCAACACGATACCACAGTTCATCAAGAGTAGTGACTGGCGTAATGTGACGAGCCAGTTACCCGGCCACCATTGACCAGACGTTTTCAGTTGGTGAGAGATCTGGAGAATGTGCTGGCCAGGACAGCAGTCGAACATTTTCTGTATCCAGAAAGGCCTGTACAGGACCTGCAACATGCGGTCGTGCATTATCCTACTGAAATGTAGGGTTTCGCAAGGATCGAATGAAGGGTAGAGCTACGGGTCGCAACACATCTGAAATGTAACGTCCACTGTTCAAAGTGCCGTCAATGCGAACAAGAGGTGACCGAGACGTGTAACCAATGACACCCCGTACCATCACGCTGGGTGATACGCCAGTATGGTGATGACGAATACACGCGTCGAATGTGCGTTCACCGCGATGTCGCAAAACACGGATGCGACCATCATGATACTGTAAACAGAACCTGAATTCATCCGAAAAAATGACTTTTTGCTATTCGTGCACCCAGGTTCGTCGTTGAGTACACCATCGCAGGCGCTCCTGTCTGTGATGCAGCGTCAAGGGTAACCGCAGCCATGGTCTCCGAGCTGATAGTCCATGCTGCTGCGTCGTCGTACTGTTCGTGCAGAGGGTTGTTGTCTTGCAAACGTCCCCATCTGTTGACTCAGGGATCGAGACATGGCTGCACGATCCGTTACAGCCATGCGGATAAGATACCTGTCATCTCGACTGCTAGTGATACGAGGCCGTTGGGACCCAGCACGGCGTTCCGTATTACGCTCCTGAACCCATCGATTCCATATTCTGCTAACAGTCATTGGGTCTCGACCAACGCGAGTAGCAATGTCGCGATACGATAAACCGCAATCGCGATGGGCTACAATCCGACCTTTATCAAAGTCGGAAACGTGATGGTACGCATTTATCCTCCTTACACGAGGCATTACAACAACGTTTCACCAGGCAACGCCGGTCATCTGCTGTTTGTGTATGAGAAATCGGTTGGAAACTTTCCTGGTGTAAGCAAGTTGTAGGTGTCGCCACCGGCGCCAACCTTGTGTGAATGCTCTGAAAAGCTAATCATTTGCATATCACGGCATCTTCTTCATGTCGGTTAAATTTCGCGTCTGTAGCACGTCATCTTCGTGGTGTAGCAATTTTAATGGCCAGTAGTGTAGCTTCGAAAATGTTACAAACAAATAACGAGTTAAGATGCATATTGTCGTAACGCTTCTCGGTTGTGAACTAGTTTGGGTGACAGATAACTGCAGCGGATGTAAACATTGCCGCGAGTCGCTTGTCAGCTGTTGGTGCACGGTTCGTCCGCGGGCGTCGCCGCGGGCGCGGGCCGATGACTCCCGGCATGCCGCCGCGGCCTTGGCTGTTTGTTAATACTGGCCGGCGCGGCGCGCTGGCTCCTGGCTTACCTCCGGCGCTATTTGCGTACGGGCCCTGCTGGCAGCGCGTCTGCTGCACCGGCGGGCGCTGCGAGATTAACGGTTTCTGGGGGCGCGACAGCTCCGGCCATTCAAACACTGAAGCCCGTCCGTGCAACCTGGCTAAACGCACGCTCGCTCGCACACACACACACACACACACACACACACACACACACACACGCCGTTGCTGATTTGGCCTCTATAGCCAGTTATACAACAACTTTTATTTCAATATACCGAAAACTGCAAATAATTAATACGCTGCAGCGAATGATGTTACACAGCCATTGAGGCATTGGTCTCATATTGCGAGGAGATTAACTTAAATTCCTGTCAATCTGTACAGATTTGGGTTTCCCATAACATTCTAAATCTCTGCAGGTGAATTGTGGGGTGGTTCTGTGCACAGACGCATACAGTTGTTTCCGGTAAGCTGACGCCAGCCTTCTAAATTGTGCCAGTTTCCTCCTCGAGTGTTCTGGTCGTTCTAGGTGATGAAAATCCTCTCTTTGTTAATCAACAGAGATTCCGACAAACAACGATCGTGTGAAATACCACCTTGTTCGTCCACTTGGATACCGGCGACTGGGTTGATACCAAGTTCTTTGATTTGTGAAAACGTCCGGTCAATTAATGAACAAAATACGAGCGTGCGAAATATCCAGCTTGGGTCACCGGAGGAAAGGCAGTTGTCAGGCTGAAATGCACTGCAAGAATCCTCAGAAAGTGTGATCCACCCATAAAGGAGGTAGCTTATAAAACCCTCGTTCTACAGTTACTTGTAGCTTAATGTTTGTCAGTCAAGGACCCTTACCAGGTAAAATTGATAGAAGAAATGGAGAATATTCAAGGAAGACGAACGCCTTTCGCCATAAGTTAGTTTTAGTAGATCAGCGAAACCGTCACGGAACTGCTCATCCAACTCCAGTACTACATGCTATAAGAGAGGCAACCTATGTAGCTTACTGATATATTTCGCGAAAAGACCATGAAGGTAATATTTGAGATTAGACCTCTTACGGACGCTTACCAACAATTGTTCTGCCTCGCGCCATTCATAACTGAAACCAGAAAACAGGGGAATTGACAATCGAACACAAAGTACTCCCAGCCATACGCCAGGATCAGTGTAGCCTGATCGGTATGTGAACTGGATCGTTTCGTCTTACCAACTCCCTTGCCTTGCAGCATGTTATTAAAATATAATTTCATACAAGTCATCTCGATATTTGACCTGATCTGTATAATGCAGTTCTTTTCCCCAGAGAACACAAGAATCAGAATATAGTGGCACTTCTAATTCTTTTCCATTTGAGTTCATCAGAGTCGTTGTAGTAGCTCTAGAACTTTATCATAATGCTGCGACACTATATACAGGTATGTGGAACCATTCGAAGCAGAACAGTGGTTTAAGACACTGGATACGCATCCGGGAGCCGTGAGATTCAGATCCCCAAACGAACATCTACATTTAGGTTAACTGCGGTTTCCATAAACCCGTTAAAACAGGTGGCAGGATGGTTACGTTGAAGAGGATTTGGGCGATTTCCTACCTGTCGAACAGGAATCTGCCAGTAATGACTCCTATTCTTCCTGCACGCAATTAATTTTTAATCTAGGTTGTTTCGCAAGTATGAAATTACAAATAAAATGAAGATATACAAAACAGACGTTTTCATTCAACAATACGAAAGCGTGGTAATAAGATCAAACAAAACTGGCTGATGGGTCATGCGGTAAACTAATATGCATGATAAATGCTAGGAGACTGCCCTTAGTGGTGATCACTCACATCCAAGTAAGATTCGCGGTCAGCCTATGCAGCACTGGCTAGACATGTTGTGGGAGTAAACGCGCTCAATGCAGTCGCTACCGCGCAAATATCGCAGCCAGCAATTGGACGCGATGCAAAATAATGCCGTCAAGTCGCTTCAGACGTTTAAGGAGTTAGCTGCCGCACAATAGACATTCCAAGGCCAAGGTCTCACTAGCTCGCAACCGGCGCGCCATCTGTTAGCTGTGCAACTTACTGCTGTAGCGCGGTGCCGCTAGATGGCGACATCAGGGCTAGGAGTTCGCGTCCAACGACGAGTTGAAATCGTAGAGGACAGAAGGTGGTGTCGGGAACTATGCTTAGTTTTCGTTGTTCATTCTGTTCGTGATGTACATGTTTTCAACAACCAGGGTACATCCGCTTTTCGAAAAAGTCTCGCAGAGTAATAGTTACTTTAGACAGCTAACCGTAAATCGAAACTTTCTACCCAGTGTAATACGCAGCCTTGCAGATAAGGTAACAACTGCTTGAAGTGACAGCAGTATATCTTCGGCCGATATCCTACCCAAGCATAGAAAAATGTCTCCTTTTCGCATGCATGTGTCTCTGGAAGGTACATTTGTGTGTGATAACGTGTGACGCCTTTAGATACTTCGTAAAATATAGCTCTACTTTTCTCTCTCGTCAATACGCCAAAAAACACATGTGACGCCAAGGCATTCAAGTTCGAGGCCGTGTATTATTTTGAATTTCTTGAATCCTTGGGTCATTTTCCACGTCAGTACTTTGTGCTTAAATGTTTATTTATCATGGAGGTATATCTGATTTTGTTATGCCAGCATCCTTCAGGTCTTTTCTAACTTGAGTTACCCATTTCATGTTTGTAATGCTTTCTGTGCACTCCCAAGATCCGTTTACTTTGTCGGGTGTCCAACAGTCCTTGATATCCCGTAAAATGTTTTTCGACGTTTCTTTATTTCATGTACTAATTTCGGTCTCTTGTCTACACCGCAACCTGTATTCTTCCTCCGTCTTAATTAGGATTTTTCTGATGATTATTCTCTATAGTTTCTTGATATTTTCTACATCATCTACAGCTACATAATTACTCTGCAATTCACAATTAAGCACGTGGCAGAGGGTTCAGCGAACCACTTTCAAGCTATTTCTGTACCGTTCCTCTCTCAAGCGCCGCGGGGAAAAAAGTAGCATTTAATTCTTCCCGTTCGAGCTGCGATTTCTCTTATTTTTTATGATGATCACTTCCCCTATGTAGGTGGGCGCCAACAAAATACTATCCCTATCGGAGGCGAAAGTTGGCAATGGAAATTGCATGAGAAAATTCTTCCCGCAACGAAAAACGCCTTTGTTTTAATGATCGCCAACCCAGTTCGCATATCATATACGTAGCACTCTCTCCCGTATTTTGCAGTAATGCTAAGTAAGCTGACATCCTGTGAACGTTTTCGGTGTCCTTCGTCAGTCCCATCAGATGCGGATCCCACACCGCACAGCAGTATCCCATAAGAAGGTGAACAAGAGTGGTGTAAGAAGTCTCTCTAGTAGGTATGTTGCACTTTCTAAGTGTTCTGCCAGTAAATCACAGCCTTTAGTTTGGTGTCCCCACGAAATTATCTGTGTGATTTCTGATTTAAGTTACTCGCAGTTGTAAATATTTAACTGAATTTGCAGCCTTAGATTTATGTGATTTCGTGTATTTAGCGAATTTTTTCAGTACTCATGCGGATGACTCCACACTTTTTATTATTTAGAGTCAAATTGCCTTATTTTGCACCGTACAGAAATCTTGTCTAAATCATTTTTCAGTTGTTTTTGATAATTCGAGACTGTAAACATCATCGTCTGCAAACAAATGATATGGGTCTGCAAATCTGCAATTCGTCGGATTACTCCTGTTTGCTTTACTGGATACTGGTGTGACTTAATGCAACTTTTCAGTCCATAGGTACGGATTTTTCAACAAGAGAGCGGTTATATATAAGCTGTTATAGGGTCATACACAGAAAGAAACTTGAATGGTATACAATATGGACTGGCGGTTTTGCCATCATTAAGTGGTTTACGCTGCTTCGGTACACCGAGGATATCTGCTTCTAAGTTACTCCTGTTGGCAGATGTCCTAGATTCGAATTCTGGTGCACCTTCCCAATCCATGGGCAACGTTCCTGATGCGTATAAAGTTTCTGGGTTGATGACAGTGTTGTTATCTCACATTTATATCTTACGTGATACACATGATTAATTGTAGGTGTTTCCAGTCTTACTGAATACTTAACTTATATTTTGATTTCTCTGTTCGTGAGCTTCTTTGTCTACCCCATTTACCTGCATACTCTACCCAAAGTTCTGGAATATGTGAATTATTGATCTCATCATATTTTATCGTGATCTTTTTTGGTCCGTGCGACCTCTTCAGCCTTCTCTTTCAGGACCTGTATTTGCTTTACTGCAGTTTCTGTGTTGTGTGTGAGTATTGCCAGATCGTCAGCGAAATCCAGACTGCCAATTTCTTATCTTTTCGTTTTCGTTCATAGCCTGATTGCTTTGCATAAAGTCCATGCATCTTCAGTTCATTCTCCCATTCCTTGATAACTTTTTCTAACAATATTTTCAGTAAAAGAGATGAAATACACTCACCCTGTCTCACTCCTGTTCTGATCCCAAATTACTGTGATAACCCTCTCATTATTTTTGATTCTAGATTTGGTAGTTGTTAGTGTCTGTTTGATAATGTTCATTGTCTTCTCGTTAAGGCTCCTCTCTTCCATGTATTGGATCAGTGATGTAGCATTTATCTATTTGTAGAGTCGTATGGATATTTGAAATCTACAAACGTGCACACATTCTCTCTCAGCTTCTCATGTCTTGGTGTCTCAGGACTGTCTTTAAACTGAGTGACTGTTCAGCACAGGATTTTTTCGGTCTGAAGCCTGTTTGGCATTCTGTCTTGTTTTGCAACTGGAACTGTGTCCTTTCCTAGCAGGCACGATGATAGAAGGGCAGTAAACATATCCCTCTGTAATGGTTAAGTTCGGCCCTATATTCTTTTTTATGTAGAGGGTGTATAACATAGTGCTTCCAGTCTTCTGGTGTTACTACGGTCTCCTATTTGTTTTGTATGATATTTGTTATTTTTCTGTCGGTATTCGGCCCAGCTTCCTTCAGCAGTTCAGGTAGAATGCCATGTTCTCAAGTTTGAGATCTGTTCCAGGTATGATAATTATAACACGCTTTCGCCTCGACAGTGATAATCCCAGCACCAGGGGCTCGTCTTGCCGTTCACTTGCACTAAGTCAGCAGGCATTGTATCAATGTAGCTTCACTTCAAAAACGAATTACCACACTATACTATACTAGATCAGACGAACAAAAGTAATTGTGTGATTTTACTTTTTCAGCAGTGATTATGACTATGAGCTCCCTTACTTTCCGACTGTCAGGTGTTGACAGATGTGAAAATTACCGAACTATCAGTTTAATAAGTCACAGCTGCAAAATACTAACACGAATTCTTTACAGACGAATGGAAAAACTAGTAGAAGCCAACCTCGGGGAAGATCAGTTTGGATTCCGTAGAAACACTGGAACACGTGAGGCAATACTGACCTTACGACTTATCTTAGAAGAAAGATTAAGGAAAGGCAAACCTACGTTTCTAGCATTTGTAGACTTAGAGAAAGCTTTTGACAATGTTGACTGGAATACTCTCTTTCAAATTCTAAAGGTGGCAGGGGTAAAATACAGGGAGCGAAAGGCTATTTACAATTTGTACAGAAACCAGATGGCAGTTATAAGAGTTGAGGGACATGAAAGGGAAGCAGTGGTTGGGAAGGGAGTAAGACAGGGTTGTAGCCTCTCCCCGATGTTGTTCAATCTGTATATTGAGCAAGCAGTAAAGGAAACAAAAGAAAAATTCGGAGTAGGTATTAAAATCCATGGAGAAGAAATAAAAACTTTGAGGTTCGCTGATGACATTGTAATTCTGTCAGAGACAGCAAAGGACTTGGAAGAGCAGTTGAATGGAATGGACAGTGTCTTGAAAGGAGGATATAAGATGAACATCAACAAAAGCAAAACAAGGATAATGGAATGTAAATTAAGTCGGGTGATGCTGAGGGAATTAGATTAGGAAATGAGGCACTTAAAGTAGTAAAGGAGTTTTGCTATTTGGGGAGCAAAATAACTGATGATGGTCGAAGTAGAGAGGATATAAAATGTAGGCTGGCAATGGCAAGGAAAGCGTTTCTGAAGAAGAGAAATTTGTTAACATCCTGTATTGATTTAAGTGTCAGGAAGTCATTTCTGAAAGTATTCGTATGGAGTGTAGCCATGTATGGAAGTGAAACATGGACGATAAATAGTTTGGACAAGAAGAGAATAGAAGCTTTCGAAATGTGGTGCTACTGAAGAATGCTGAAGATTAGATGGGTAGATCACATAACTAATGAGGAAGTATTGAATAGGATCGGGGAGAAGAGAAGTTTGTGGCACAACTTGACCAGAAGAAGGGATCGGTTGGTAGGACATGTTCTGAGGCATCAAGGGATCACCAATTTAGTATTGGAGGGCAGCGTGGAGGGTACAAATCGTAGAGGGAGACCAAGAGATGAATACACTAAGCAGATTCAGAAGGATGTAGGTTGCAGTAGGTACTGGGAGATGAAAAAGCTTGCACAGGATAGAGTAGCATGGAGAGCTGCATCAAACCAGTCTCAGGACTGAAGACCACAACAACAACAACATACTTTCCGAACCAAGCCTTGGTGAGAGGTCACTAACTCCGAACAGGGCCAACTAAGTTGGCGTATGAGGCCGTGATCAACATTAACTGGTAATGCTATATTGGTTTGTTTTCTGTGTGTACCTTTACACAGCACGCAAGGCTTTTTTTTCTCCCATCTTTCGCGCAGTTGGTTATTCTGAAATTCCAACTGTACTTGGATCGAAAGTTTCTCTGCAGTGTCATTTATAACCACAAGTCGTTTTGGATTTTCTATTAGTTCATTTATGGCGTTAGATGATAAAGACTGTATTTGAACGGAGACGACCTGTGCATACATCAGACGCTGAAAAACTATGTGCTCCGAGGTGCCCGTATCATGCCCATATTCACACTCCAAAGTAAGCCTTTTACAGGAAATGCACAAGTCTTTTAATTGGTGTTGAGTACTTGATTTTCGACCTTTCCTTTACTTTGGGAAATGTATTGTAAACTCTCCGTGTGGTTTTGAATATATCTCAATCCTTCGGCCATATGTTTGGTGTGTGACCTGTCTTATATTTTCATAGTTGGATCCCATACTCTGTTATAAAATGATGCCCTTTGAGTCAATACACGAAGTGAACTTAAGTAAAACCGACAAACTGCAGTGACGGATTCATGACTGGCAATGGAGGAAAAACCCTCCTGTGAACATTTGTACTGAAATGGACGGTGTGCTTGCGACGACAACAAATCGTCCCGGAACACAGCAGAGCTGTATCGAAACCGCATCACAAAATATGTTGAAAGTGGCCTCCGTGGGATGCAATGCTCGCGTTCGCACGTCGCTTCATGGATTGTCGCACTCCTTCGCACATTCCGACCTCTCTCCGAATAGCGTCACAGGATCGGCACATCAGGAACCGATTCAGCATACACAACATTTTTCAGATGCCCCCAGAGGTACAAGTCCAATGAGTTTAAATCCCGCGATGTAGCAGGCCATGCTACAGGGCCTCCGCGTTCTGTCCAACGTCCGGGAAAGATGATGAGGTGCTGGCGAAATGTAATACGGCAGTGAGGCGGTTGCTGGCTGACTTGCTGATTTGGAGGACTGGTTATCGGTCCCATGGGATTAGGGAAGGATGGTGAAGGAAGTCGACCGTGCATTTTTCAAGGGAACCATCCTGATTTAGGGAAATCACGGAAAACCTAAATCAGGATGGCCGGACGCGGGTGGGGTGGTGCTCCTCCGTCATGTAAAAACAACACAACCTGTCGTATTCCTAAAGGCACATTCTCAAGCATCCCGGGCAGAGTATTCCGCAGGAAGTCCAGATACGTTCCTCCGTCGAGGCGTTGTGGAATAATAACCAATCCAATTATGTGGTCGCCAAGAGTCCCTGCCCACACATCAGTGCTGAACCGATGCTGATGAGACGCCTCAACCATTCCCCGAGGATTGTCCACGATTATGCAGATCGATGATGCCATTTCTGGTAAAGGTTACTTCGTCGATAAAGAGGACCGATGACAGAAATCCCGTAATCGTGACGGTATCGTGCAAAAACCATCGACAAAATCCTTCCCGTAGAGGGAAATCCGCTGCTGATAATCCTTGCACTCGTTGCAGTTGATAGGGATAGTAGCGGATGTCATGCAGGATGCTTTGGCTTACACCATGTTGGTGGGCCACGTGCCTGGAGCTTGTACTAAGGTTCGTCTCTATATCCTGGTAGTACGCACAGTCCGCCGCCTCTGTTCACGTTCGTCTGTCTGAAAGGCCTCATAATCGCACAAACGATCAAAAAGGGCTTGAAATGTTGTATGATGTTGTTTGCGTCTGTGACGGTACTTGCTTTGGTAAGGCCGTGCGGACTGTCGACCGTTTCCATCTGTTTGGCCGACACAAACGTCTTCTCGGCTTGTTCCCTACGCGAATACCGGACCATTCTGCTGCTTACAATACGCTGCGTCTATCACATAGTCTGCAACACACAAACAACACATGGTCAGAGAAACTTCCATTCGTCAGCGCCATCTACCGTGACAACGATGCACGACACATGTTCATAGGATTTTTCTCTTCCATTTCCAGTCAGGATCCCTCCCTGCAATATGTCGGTTATATTAAGGTTGACCTTGTACTGCTCCCCGTTGTCTGGCCAGTCAATAGGACAGAGTCCCATTATTAACAACGAACCGTCGGTAGGGATTGTGCCAAAAGCATCCATGAATCTGACTATAACTTTACTTTGGACACGTCGGAGAGCCATGGAAGGCCTTACAAATCTGAGCCTATGGACACAAACACTCGCTCCGTACCCCAATATTGAGACAAGTAAACTAATATTGTACAGTTATTGTACACTTGCAGGGAGATGAAACCTCATTTACCCTGTACATATAAGTTTATATAATACCAAGGTCTTATTACTAGCTTGCTCCATATGTGGGTCGAAGGATAATTTCTGATCGAGATGGACACTCAAGTGTATGGCTATATTTTGGTGCTTTATTGTTTCTCCATTTATTTAATCGGAGGTTCACGCTGTATTTTGCCAGTAAACGTAATTAAATTACCTTGACTTGGCAGGGTTTTTAATTTAGTTTCACTGCACCACCCCATTAAACATTCTGGGGTCCCTCCTCTAGTTGCGTCCGTGAGAGGAGAGACAGCCTGCGAGGTGGCCGGTGTAGCAGGGGCCGGATCAACAGTTGAGCGTGTCTGCGGCGCGGCCTTCACCTTGCTCTGCCTACGCAAGTGTGCCACGTGGCCAGGCGGCCGCACACGTGGGCGCGCCCCGCACTTGTCTGACGGACGGCTGCGGAAGCCGCTGCCGCTCCCGCGACCTTGCGCGTCCTTCACGTGACGCCCACGTGTCACGCCAGCACACTGCCCCCTCGAGGCAGTCTGTTTCTACCACGCAGAGGGCGCCGCCCGAATTGGAGGACCGGTAGGGGTGCAGTTCGTCGGTATCGGAGAACTCGTTCTGGACTGAGCGCTCTACAGATCCGTTCTTCGGTTTTGCTACCAACTTTTGTGGCGCCGAGGTTAAGACCCTGGATTCGTTTTCCGATTGAGCTGAGCTCAAATCGCTGTTTGTCCACACTGATTTAGCTATTCTGAACATTCGGCCTTAGACGCGGCGCTCTCGTTTTTTAAGCGAGCAGTCGCCTTTGGCGCATCGGCTATCTGTGCACGAATCAAGGCCAGACCCAAACTTACATATGCCTCGTCTATGGTTACAACCTGCACTCGTACTTTACGTATATTCCCGTCGAGAAAGGACATACTGAAGGAACACGGATTGTCCAACTCCCCACTTAGTCCTACCATCCCAGATCTGGACTTGTCCATGACTCATCGTCTGCGATGTGTATCAGCAGGCGATTGACCATTGCTAGATGCGATAGTTTGATTAATTTTAAACGAAATTACTTGTTTCTAACTCGATCAGTACGTAGAATTATGCACGCATTTGTTTTATAAATTAGTGACAGTGTTCCTCTTACATGTTAAAGTGTGCAAAACTAAAACATTGCACCAACCGAACGTAAACATGTGACGCTGTTCTTACAACCGGACGTTCAAGCTAGTGGATCAGTACAGCTGACGTTGACTGCGCAACATAAGCAGAATTAACGGAACACCAACTCTTGGACGCTGTAACTCGAACATCTTACGAGAACAACAAAGATGATGACGGCAACGAAGACAGTGTACCTACGGCTCGAGTATCACATACTGATGTTAAAAATGTATTAGACATAGCGTTTCGATACGTCGAACAAAGCTCTACGTCTACCGCAATAGACATTTTGTGGATTAGGAAGTGCCAGAACATCGCGGCAAAATAAAGGAAGTCTGCTAAGCAAAAGAACATTAGAGACTTCTTTCGACTTGCTTAAGAGCAGAACATTTTATACCGTGTGATTTCTCATATTGTAAACGTTTAAGTGCAAATCAGTTGCGCGTCGATGCAGTGCTGTAATAAGGTTGTACAGATATTGGATTTTCGCTCGCATTAACAGTACCTTACTTGCAATACAGACGTATTTTACAGTACAGGAACTGCTGTGCATTACACTCTCGTGTTAAAATTTTTTAGTGTGTGATCATTTTCTTTTATTTCTGTTACTGTTTTAACGTGGAACGGCATTTCAGAGAGTATTTCCAGGTGAACATTATTGTGATGTTATGGGTCAGTAAAACTGTTCCACTGATGAGCCGATCTTTTTTGCGTTCCGACCATACTCCTGGTGCCGTAGGGGACGAATTAGTAAGGTTCTACAGTGTTTATTGAGATTCGAGGGTTGGCAAATAAATACGAAATAGCAGTGTATGTGTTATTAAGAAATACGATGCAGTATTCCTTCGGACATACATACAGAGCAAATACGGAGTGCGCGATGAGGGTCTCGTGTTAGTGCACAGGTGATGTAATCACGGTGATCACAATGGCAGGAAATAAGTCTACTCGCTACTGATAGGAAGGTCGTTGACGATCAGAAGCTCAAATGTAAAATGACATGGAATCTCAATTACTAGGATATAGGTGAGCGTCTTAGTAGACGAGGACACGAACTGCAATTTACGTATCAGAAACGTTTATTCAGAAGCATCCACTCCGATGCAAAGAACCCCTAAAGTTGCATTGATCAAATGTGTGGATTCTCCAGGCTGCACATGTTTGGGTTGTAAAGTGATCCTAAGCTCCGTATTAGCTTTGGGGAAAGTATGAGGATACACAAACTGCGACCAGTTACATCCATCAGAGACCAGTGTGTAATGCAGTGAGAATTGTATCTTTCACTGTGGACTACAAAATTAACCTGTAAACGTTCTACGAGCAGACAGTCTTTATCCATTGTATCTAACAAGGGGAGGCCACGACGTTGGAATCACGGATTTACTTCAAATTCTGTACACCTTTAGTAGGCCGATAAATCAACATAATGTGCAAGTAGTAAGGTGCACTGGCAATTCCGAGAAAATAGCAAGAAAAGTTTTTACGCGTCTGTTATGTAACCGATTTACCTGTGAGTAGGTATGTAACCGATGTACCTGTGGGTACGTGCCAGACGTCAACAGTTCCTTCTGGTGAAATGGTTTCGGTCAGAGACCTGGTAAGCCTCTGACAAACAAAAGCGAACAAAATGAGATTAAAAAAAATGGTTAGTGCTCGAGCATCGTAAGACAAACGTGCATGAGGCGACGAGTCGACTCACGCTCCAACTTAAATTTTTAATCTCTATTTTTTCAGAATTGGTCATATTATTTAATTTATATGACATTTAATTTATATGTCATGTAATTTAAAAAGCCCACGTTTATTTGCTGGAAGTTGTAGTGAATTTCATGTTGTTTGACTACTTACTACTTTTAATTAAATTGAATTATTTGAACAAACATATTTATAACTGTCGAAAAGTAAATGAAGAAAAGCATAGAGTCTTCCTGAAAATGTACACCTGTCGTGATTTGCGAAATCCCTTGTACATGCAATCCGGTAAGGCAGCCGGAACTACTTTGCGCATCGATGCTTCGAGTTGCGGACACTGAGGCAGGCCCCATTCGGCAGTTAACGTGCGTAGCGGTGAGACGTAGATAATGTAAGAAGAACGAATAGAGTAGGTGCAATTTTTTTTGAATATCACAGAATTTACGCTTGTAGTACAAAAATTAAGGTTTGAGCGGGAGTAGAAGTTTCGTCTTACGAAGTTCGAACGCTAGCCGCTTGACCGCCATGAACTCTTAACATCTGGCACCTACGCACAGATACATCAGTTACATAACAGACGCGTAATACTTCTCTTGCGATTTTCTCGGAATTGCCAGAGTAATGCACCTTATTACTTGCACATTATGTTGTTTTAATGGCCTACTAAAAGTACACAAAGTTTGAAATAAATCCGTGATCCCAAGGTCTTGGCGAGCCACTGTTTGTAAAAAGAGGTAGTGTCACCTAATGGTTTCATGAAGAACGCATGGATCGCTTGTAGATAACAGGAAGCAGAAATGTAAAAAGAACGAGCAATGTAAGTGGATTGTCGACGAATGGCGGCACATCTGGATCACTCTCTAAACTGGCACGAGAGCGATGTCAGCCTCTTCTATACGTCTGGGGACAGAAGAGGGTGAAGGAGTAGTTCAGAAAATTACCCAGATTTCAACTAAATCAGGATATCAAAAGACAGTGCAGAGTAATAGTTATTCGTGACTAGTTGCAGTTTTATGTACATATATTGAATAAGCAGTCATTTCTTAAACATCCTAATGGATAAGCTTACCATGCAACTTTGTTCGCAGCTCGTAGTTTAAATGTTAGGACGATTGCCTCTAAATCATGAGGTCCCGGCTTCGGTTCCCGGCCAGCTCGGAGATTTTGTCCGCTCGGGGTCTGGGTTTTTGTGTTTTCCTCGCCATCAGTTCATCATCATCATCATCATCATCGACGCATAAGTCGCGCAAAGTGGCGTGAAATAAAAAGACTTGCACTAGGTGGGGTGTCCTGACCAATAATGCCTTACGATCGTCTCATTTTCAACATTCGGTGTATCTGAGTTAGCAACAGACCACCACTTAAACGACATTAAGGGCAATGCTGTACTGGCGAAAGTTTACAATGTACTTTTATGCAGTGGCGTAACTAGGGTGTGGCAGCTGGTAGCATGTCCTGGGCGCCGTTTCCCTGCGGGGGTGGTTCCGTGACGGATGGAGAAGTGGAGAAAAGCTAAAGAAACGGGGAACAGTAAGGCGAAGTTGGAAGAAAAGAAGAAGAGGGGATAGGAGTTTGAGGGTACAAAAATGACGACGGGTGGAGAGATGTTCCAAGAGGATTCAGTTGGGCTCGTGTTGAGCGACTGACCTCTCCTTGGTACAGAGGCACTTACGTCTTGTTTTCGCAAGCGTTATGGAGCCATTCTCGTTGTGCCAAGTGAGCCAACGCAACGAATAGAACGTAAGAGCATATTTCCTGTTTGTTGTTTTGCTTGTTGCCGCGTTCCATTGATTGGCAATGCAACAAAGAAAAAGGAATCACGTTATTGTGGCAAACAATGCAACTCTGGACTGTTAGTGTTACATGTTTTGGGTTATGTTATACAATAAAGAGTTACTGAAATTTGTACCTTTTACTTCATTGTAAGCAAGTTCACCCTAAGCACCTATATATTCCCACCGAACTGGCGATGCCGTATTGATCGTTTTCCCTCTCCTGTTGCAGCCCTGTTTTCTCCTTTCCCAAACTACGAGTCATGAGTGTAATTTACTGAATATTATTATTGTAATATCGGTAGCTGTGTGAATCATACGCACTGTTTCACATAACGTATTTTAGCAGTGGACGTCTGTTCGGTTGTAGAGGTTTCTGTATGATAGTAATTGGACGAAATGACACTGTGGATGTGACACTGTGACAACAGCGTACGTTTGCAGCCACGGGTCGAAGATGATGTTTCTTCTGGAAGGCAGAAGATCCGAACACGAGGAGTGGGAGACCTCAGATGCCACTCCCTGTCAATTCATTAACCGTCTCTATTTCTTCCTTTTTCTCGGTCAGTTTCTGTGCTACTCTGCGTCAGCGCCGTGCGCAGATTCCTATTCGCCGCGTTTCTGATGGGGTTCTGAGGCAGTTCGTCAGTCATCAGAAAATCGAGTCTTAGTTACTGTAAGACATGATTCGTTTCGCTGCCGAAACAAACGACCACCTAGTTCCAGAAAAACGACACAAAGGCTGAGAGTTCGATTAAATTCCGGAGCAGCACGTAGCGCGTATTCGCAGCGCGCCCGACGTCGCCTGGTGGCGGGCGGTGGGCCCTTATCTCTGAAGTGCGCCCTAATTCCCGCACGTGCCCTCTTCCACCCGGCGAGCACTCCCCCCGCGCCGCCAACTTCTGGGGCGGCTAACTGCTCGGATTAGGCCGGGATGGGGCCGCCGTCGCAACCTTGCCTTGTCGCGGCGCTCTTTCGCCGCCAGGAGCGCCACATCCACATCCAGCGCCACCGCCGGCAATACTCGTTTGCGTCGATTCGCCTAATTAGATGGCCGGCTCAGGCGGAATCTTGAGCAGCTCGGCCCAGAGAGGCGCAGTGCTGCCTGTGTCGGGCGCTCGACGGAGCTCTGGAGCGGTGGGTGTGGGGGGTTGTGCTGGCGTAGGTGGCGGCGGGGCTGAGGGAAGGGCATTCCGCGGCACTCAGCTCAGCGCTATGTTTTGCGAGCTCGCCAAGCGTGACGCACGCCAGCGCGGCCAGCGCTGCGCAACGAAAGTGAACAACCGGGACACGACTCACGCCCTGCTGGCCGCCATCTCCCCCCCCCCCACCCACACACACACAGCACCCTTGTGTGGCACCGACACCTCTGCTACATTGCCCTTCAGATCATCTCTGAACGCTTTATATTGAAAGGAAGGTCCAGTACGTCGCGAAATAGAAACCACAGTGAAAATCCAATGAAACTTCGCATATATGTGTTGGGCAGTGTCTCTAGTATGCCCATCATTTGCGTCACGTCTATCTTTTCATACCTGAGCACACAGTAAGCAGGTAAAGATGACTGGAACAATAGTGTCTCCGCCGCGCGGGATTAGTCGGGCGGTCTAAGGCGCTGCAGTCATGGACTGTACGGCTGGTACCGGCGGAGGTTCGAGTCCTCCCTCGGGCATGGGTGTGTGTGTTTGTCCTTATGATAATTTAGGTTAAGTAGTGTGTTAGCTTAGGGACTGATGACCTTAGCAGTTAAGTCCCATAAGATTCCATAAGATTTCACACACATTTGAACATTTTGAATAGTGTCTCCCGCCAAGTATGGATGCCGGCAGCGAGGTTTCGCCTGATTTCATGCAACCCCAAATAACGTAATTGTCATACATTTCCTCCTCCTTGACACTTTGCGGCCGCACTCTCCAGGGGCGATGAAGATACCCCTGCAGCGTTTCCGGTGGGAAATGTTTGATCTCCCACCAATACAGCCCGAACTCGGCTCACCTTGAGTTTCATCTGAGTTTACATGAACCCTTCGCTGTGAGGACAATATTTTGGCACAGACAACGAAATACAGGCCAGCGTAGATGAGTGGTGGAAAGACAGGCGGCTGCATTCTCTGAGGAAAATAGTGGAAAGTTGGTACAACGCTACGACAAATTTCTACGTTGGGCCGGCGACTATTTAGAGAAGTAGCTGGAAGGTGTAGCAAACTGTTGCAAATAAAATATTTTTGATTTTTCCTGTGGTTTTCATTTCGTGACCGATCGGTCCTTACTTTCCGAGTAGCCCTCGTATTATTAGGGCGTCAGATTTGATGATAACGTGGTGTTGCCTGCAGTTAAAACAATATCTCTTCAAAGATGCGAAGAAGGAGAAGAAGAGTACGGAATGAAAACCAACATAAAGAACACATTATGTTCGACAGATTGCACCTTTAGAAGAATGCGCACTACCCGCTGCTCCGGAATGTAATCCATCTCGCAGCCCTTGTGCCGTTTTTCGAGAACTTGTTGGTCGTCTGTTTTAGCAGCGAAAAGAAGTCGAATTATGTCTTACAGTAACCAAGACTCGATTTTCTGATGGTTGACGAACTGGTCCAGAGCCCTAACGGAAACGCGGCGAATAGGAATCTGCACACGGCGCAGGCACAGAGTAGCACAGAAACTGACCGAGAAAAAGTAATAAATAAAGACGGTTAAGGAATTAACAGGGAGAGGTATGTTGAGTTCTCAGACTCCTCGTGTTCGGATCCTCTGCCTTCGAGAAGAAGCCTTACCTTCGATCCGCGGCGGTAAACGTACGCTGTTGTTGCAGTGTCACTTCCACAGTGTCATTTCGGTCCAGTTACCATCATACAGAAGCCTCTACTACGGAACAGACGTCCTGAGTGAGTCAGGAGAAAAGATACAAGCTTTGAGGGGCGATAGTATTAGTGATTCTGAACAAAAAACCTCATATGAACATATGTCCTGTTCTTAACAGTTTCCGAGGAAAATGGAAATTTTGGGGGACAGGATATGTGCGGGTGATGGTAAATGAAACATTGTGACTTAATGTTTTGTTTGATTGTGTACGTTTCCGCATAAAACATGTTAAAAAAGTCGAATGTCAACTGCAATGCATTTTGCAATTCTTGTTACTGATGGGAGTACATTTGTACTACATTCCTACTACACATGAGCGAGAAGATGCTCATTTGTGCCCACTCTGCGCTTGTAGACTTCGCTCTTAAGCCAACCCCACAAACAGTTCTGGTTGTATTCGCATGTGAGTGGTGTTCTAGAAGGACACGCGACTGACAATTTCAAGCGGCTCTATGTCGGATACTGTTAAGAAATGGGTATATTCTCATTTGAAACTTTGAGTTCAGAAACACCGATACAACACTTCTCAAAGCATGTGCCTTTCCTCCTGAATCACCCTGTATGTAGGTCACACAGGTGGGACTATAACAACTAGACTGCCTGAACATGAAAGGAGTTGGAGACTGAAAGTGGAAAACCACCTTTGCTTAGCGTGCTGGCACGTCGTTGGCCACACACGATAGCTACAGTATTCACAATGCAATTCTCATTTAAAGTATGAATGAATAAAAAACACACAATAATAAAAATATGAAACAAACCATTTCAGATCAGACATAGAACATGTAAAACGACATAAGTGTCGGAGCTCTGAATACATATTTACCAAAACCTGTATTTATTCAGTAAAAGTTGTAATGAAGTTTACTCACATTTACGGAATCTTAGATTGGAAGATATCACCTATTTCTAGGAGTGTCCACTACGTTGAACGCTGGATCTTGGTGACAGCGTAAGTGGGCATCAGAGAGAAAGTTATAATTTAAAAAAAGGTCTGTATTGGTACTTTACTTAACTAAATACAGTCTTAGTAGGCAGATATCATTTATAACCGATTGTAAATTAAAAAAGACATAAACAGTGGCAATTTTACATTGTATTGATACTCGAGAAACAGTTTTTCTGTGATCTTAGACAGAGGAAAGCTGAACAGCCTTGGCATTTTATTTTGGTTCTTCGTGCAGCCAGTGTTCGTACACCTCATGCTGTTTGCTGTTTTTCAACTCAGTCATATGCTGCAAATGGGCTACAGTAGATGGGCGCATGCTTATAAGGACAATAGTCTTCACCTTTTAGGAGTTGAGTCCTCATCTTTTTCTTGAGAATTTTTTCCCTCTTGGCCACTCAACAAACGCTCTGCAATTCATAGTTGGAAATCAAGATACTGCAGGATACTCTTCTTTTTCACATAATTCTTTATTCGGTCAATCCTGTATTGAATCCAGCTATTTGCAGTTTCCAGATCTATGAAGTGAAAAATAGTTTTTACAGTTCACTTTCTGGTTCTGGTGCAGAGCCTGTAAAACTCATTATCCTGTCAATCAGGTCTGTGCCACCCATATCTTTATTACAGCGGTCGATTACTGCTGGATCGAAAACGTGAATGTATCTCTCATCTTTTTTAGACCATCTTTTACGTTGATCCATAGTCCGCTTCCGACTCTTGGTCGATGCAGTTGTGTCTGCCTTTTGGTCATACCATTTTACAGTAGAGATTAGTCGTCTGTCACTGGTCGGTTGACCCCACCCCTAATTTGCGAAAATCTTGTCTGCTGTAAAATTTGGAAATTTGTGGTGACGTCTTATGGGACCAAACTGTAGAGGTCATCGGTTCCTAAGCCTACACACTACTTAATCTAACTTACGCTATGGACAACACACACACCCATGCCCGAGGGAGGAGTCGAACCTCCAACGGGAGGAGCCGCACGGACCGTGTCAAGGCGCCTGAGACCGCGTGGCTACTCCGCAAGGGCCTGCTGTCAGAAGGACTGCACTGAGTGCTCACGACTTAATTATGGTTCCGAAAGATGATTGTGTTTACGTATAATAATATTAATATGTCAGAAAATGACATTTGGTAACAATCACAACAAGAATTTTATTGAAAATTATCAAAGATAATCTCCATTGATGCCGGCCGGAGTGGCCGTACGGTTCTAGGCGCTGCAGTCTGGAGCCGAGCGACCGCTACGGTCGCAGGTTCGAATCCTGCCTCGTGCATGGATGTGTGTGATGTCCTTAGGTTTGTTAAGTTTAAGTAGTTCTAAGTTCTAGGGAACTGATGACCTCATAAGTTGAGTCCCATAGTGCTCAGAGCCATTTGAACCATTTTTTTCTCCATTGATGGCTAGGAACCAGTGCTCGAAAATATGTCCATTACAGCGGACATTACTGTTTTGTAACCGTAATTAAAGAAACATGCAGTACTACCAAAACTTATTACACAGCAGAGCCACAACAATAATAATTGTAGATATCGTCTTCAATAGGTACTTGTTTTCGTGATGTAAGTTCCGAAAAATACACAATAATGGAAAAATAATCACCTATGATGGTAAACAAAGCTACTACTTGGTTGTAAGTGATCGTAATGACGGTTTGTCCCGTCAGAAAACTGCACCATACTGTCGGTTGAAATGGACCACAGGTATTACGACGGAAAATTACAGAATATTTTATAGCGGGACATAAAACTTTATGTCCATTATAATTGACATCGTGTGTCAGGAGGATATGTCAGATAGTGCAGTAGGTTCGAATATTGTAGTGGTGGTACAAATTGGGAGTTGGTAGAATAGAGGCAACTCTCCCCTTAACAAATAATTTAGGTTCCTAAATCCGCAGAAAGAGTAACATTCGTATTTTTTAGAGCTAAGTACCCCTAGCCAATAAAATCCTAAAGTGAAAATGTTTGT